>NC_092335.1:417702500-418302500 GCF_046630445.1 Rutidosis leptorrhynchoides | reverse complement strand
TTTTGCGAACCAAACAGACCCAAGAAACACATTTGGTTGGGTCGACTACCAGCTGGAACTGTGCTACTGTTTTGATCTCATTCATCATCTTTATTAGTCTCTAAAGGTAGCTCTAAACCCTAACTAGATGTTACTATTTTATTTACTTACTTTAGGTGTTGTGAACTTGTAAAAAAATTAGAATAAAGGTGTTAATGAATAAGTTAAATAATGATATTGAAATTGGTTAAGATAAAAGGATATGATTAACATGAATAAGTATTAAGAATATTGTATATGAAGTTGATAATGTTAAAGGAATATGAATATAAAGTATTATGAATTAAGTATGATCATGAATCTTGTATAGATAATGATAATGTTAAAAAGTTATGAATAAAAGTTATGAATTAATGCAAAAGCTAAACATTATGTTTATGATTTTATGTGTTAAAAGTTTAATGAGTTGGTGTGGAATAATAATAAGTAATTGATTTGATCATAAAGCTAGTTAATAATAATAGTTAAGAGATTATGAATCATGATTATGATTATGATAGTAAAGAATTGATTATGGATATTAAGAATAGGGTGTAAGAATAATTATTATGACATGAACTAGTTAATAAGGTTAAAGATTATGGATAATGTTAGAGATCAATAAGTTTAAGGTTATTAAATTATGATTATGTTTATAAATAAAAGTGAACTAGAGTATGATGTGATTAATAAGGTTAAAGGTTGTTAAACTTAAAAGATTATGAATAAGTTAGATGATTAATGAATAAGTTGAAAGTATGATTAGTTAGTATGATTAATAAGATTAAGTACGTTAATAAGATTATGAAGGATAATGAAAGATTATGATCTTGATATATAAACTAGATAAGTAAATGGTTAAAAGATTTGGATAATAGTTATGGTTAATAAAGATTAGGGTTGATAAATATGATTAAGTAGTATGATTATAGAGTGATTTTGAAATTAGATAATAATAGTTAAAAGTATTATGAATATTAATGAGATAATAATGATTAAAAATTATGGATTAATAATTAGGAACTTGAAGTGGTAAATAAATAGGCTATGATTTTATGTTCATGATTAAAGATTAGTGTTAAAAGTGGATTAGTAAAATAATAATGATAATAATACATGTATGCAAGCATGCGTACGTATGTACATGTATATGTTGTAGATATACTCGTGTGTATATATGTATATATATACATGTGTGTATATATATGTGTGTGCATGTACGTATGTGTACGTATGAGTATATGTATTAGCGTGTGTATATTTATCAGGTATTTGCATATAGGTTGATACATTGAATTAAAATTTATATTTGTTTGTTAGACCAATTAGGGTAAATAATATTATGAATATATAAGTACCATATTTTTACTTATATATATGTAACACTTACCTAGGATATATATATATATATATATATATATATATATATATATATATATATATATATATATATATATATATATATATATATATATATATATATATATATATATATATATCATATAGTTATAAATATAGACATGTGTGAAAATAATAAAGAATATATATGTATATGTATGTATCACATAGAAGTATATTTATGGATGTAACATATAATGATAAGTTTACATGATAGTTGAATAATTAAAGACTAATAATACTATTATTAGTATAACTTATACACTTATCTATATAGTATCACTTAAGTACACTAAGTATATTATCACTTATATAAATATAACTTTTCTCGGAAACAGTCACTGTTAATATAGTTTACTATATTGATAAACAAACTTTATGTCTATTAGACATTACCTAATCGAACATTATGTCTCTAGGTTGAGATCTCCGTGTTCAACACTCCGATCATATAACTTGCATGGAATATCTTCTGCCATTAAGGTGAACTTCATAGCCCCACTTTTTAACTATCTTTATATAGTTGTTTTATAACTTTGGGGTGAGACACATGCTTCCTTTTAAATTGTTTTACGCTTAGACACAAGTACATGAAAAATTTCTTTTGATTAGTTCAAACTGTGCTGCATGCTTTGATTCATGCTAAATCCATGCCATGATATCGTTAATTGCTACGTATAAATTCAAACTTAGTTATTGTGAGCAGGCCTATTGAGAGCGACGTCTCTAACCATTTGACCACTGGTCTTTGGTTACATAATAATGATTTAACGACACGAATGAATAAAAGTGATCACGGGGTAACTTTGTTTAGTCTCGATATCATACACCTCAGCACTACTACCGAACTGAATGAACTTTATTATTAAATCTTGTGGTCTAAAAACTTGTTATAACTATTAAACCTATGTTGTTCACTCAACCATTTTGGTTGACACTTTAAGCATGTTTTGTCTTTGGTGAAGATTGCTAAAGATTATTTGCTATTTGGACTTTGCTGCTTTTGGAGTCCACATTTATACATTTATACTTTTGCATTAGAACATTTAAGTTTACAATTGTAATGACATAATACTTTCCGCTGCTTAATACATTAGTTTATATTAAAAACGTCTCATATAGAGTCGTTCTCATTTATACATACTTGTGTTGTGATATTGTGAAGTTATATTTCCCCGGCCCTAATTGGGGGTATGACAGAGTGGTATCAGAGCCAGGTTGTTATAGAGAACCAGGATTACATTCTATGTGTGCCTTATGTGTTAGTTAGGTGCCTTAGCAATCTATAGGACTATAACCTTTCCTGTTTTAGTTCTAGTGCATTTTTCCCTTACATTTTATTCGTGCTTTTGCATCATCTTTAGAACCTACCTAATCATCTCTCTTTCTATTCATTTAGGATGTCTCGCAATAGCCCGATCATCATCTCAGACAATGAGTCCGATGGATCCTACTCCGAAAGATCTGTCCACACACCGACTTATGGACCCGTTTTCCCGCCATTTTCACCAACTCACCGAAACTATGTCCCTGCTAGTCCACCACACTACCCTCATCTGGAAGAATCTCACACTAATGATAACTATGATGGGGATGACGAGGAGGAAGAGTTTGTGGAGGAGAGAATTGAAGAAGAAGAAGTTGAGGAAGAATCCAAGTCTTAGTCCTCTGTTCAAGGCAATGGCAAAAATGGCGTACCGCGAAACCTTTCAACTATTCGTTCTCATCAAAGTTTCATAAACTACCTGCCTCCTACGTACAAGAGAACTGAAAGACCTGGGCTCAGTAATATAGAAATGGTGAATGCTAATCTCATGAGCTACACCAACTGGTTTCAAGAATTTGCTCTCATGGCTACTCCCGAGTAACTAGGAATCCAATGCTACATCAATGGATTGCCTAATGAAGTCCGAAGAGATGTTATCTTGGAGAACCCGAGCACCATACAAGAAGCTGCCTGCATGGCAAGCTATTTCATCGACAAATATAAGGAGAAAGAAGGTGCAAAAAGGAAGAGAGAAGGAATGGAGCAAGAAAATTCTAAAAGTAAATTCAACAAGTTGTATAAGGAAAAATGTCCTAATTGCAGGAGATGTGAGAAACATCATGAAGGATGGTGTAAGGCCAAATGCACCAAGTGCGAGAAGGTGGGTCACGTAGCCAAGACTTGTAGAGTTGTTACTCCATCAGCCAAAACTCCAGCCACAAAGGCAAATGCAACTGTTCCTACTTGCTATAACTGCGGAGGAGTAGGGCATTTCAAAAATCAATGCTCAGATAAAAAGAAGAATGAAGAGGCACAATGAAGAGTCTTGGCAACTGCAAGTGTTATTTAAATTTCTCATAGTGTTCTCTATGTTACCATTTAGTACTTTTACATTTTGGAAGATTTCGCTTAGTTTCTGTAATACTCTGGTTAATTTCTTTTAAATGAATGAATGATGTTATTTTCTTTTTATTCATTTTCCATTAAATCATTCACCTCGATGAAGATGCATATTGACTAGATGACATAGTAGTAACCTTATGGAGTGATAAAAGTATGATTTAAAATAATATAATGACACTTGATCAACGTCATTATATTATGATAAGTCATACAGAAATCCTAATGGATCATGATGGGAATAAGATTTAATCAACCTTAGGACCATTGTGTACCATTACATACTCCTTATCACTATATTGTCAACTAAAAATATTAACCCTAGATATTATATATCCTTCACTTGTCAATTATCCACGCCCGGTGCTGTACCTATTGCATAGGTACCATACCGCTTAGCTCCATCCGAAATGAAGAAATCATCCAATCAACTCCAAGAAGTTTTGGAAAAAGGTTTCATTCGTCTTAGCTTGCCTCTGTAAGGAGCACCCGTTCTATTTGTTACAAAGAAGGGTGGCACGTTGAGAATGTGTATTAATTACCGTGAACTCAACAAGCTAACCATCAAGAACCATTATCCACTCCCGCGCATTGATGACCTGTTTGACCAACTGCAAGGGTCAAGTATTTATTCGAAGATTGATCTTAGGTCGGGTTATCATCAATTGAGAGTCAAGGACACCGATGTTTCTAAGACTACCTTCCTAACTCGTTATAGACACTTTGAGTTTCTTATCATGCCTTTTGGTTTAACCAATACTCCTGCTGTATTCATGGATCTTATGAACCATGCATGCAAACCTTATCTTAATAAATTCGTAACCGTTTTCATTGATGACATATTAATCTATTCCAAGAGCAAGAAAGAGTATGAGCAACCTCTGCGATTTATTCTAGAGCTCTTAAAGAACGAACAAATGTATGCCAAGTTTTCCAAGTGTGAACTTTGGCTACGAATCGTACAATTCCTTGGACATGTAGTTAATAGTGAAGAAATACATGTCGATTCTATAAAAATCACCTCTATTCAGAAATTTTTCAAGAACTAGCCATGGAGGAAGTCCATAAGACTAGATATTCTAATCACCTAGGCTCTTTAACTGAAATTTCATACAATATCAACTCTCATTCAAGTAGGTCCCCACTGTAACTAAGTGTAGACTTTGCTTTAACAAAACGTTGACAGAATGATAATTCTAGTCAACACTTCCTGTTAATAAAGTTCATACATTTCACATCTCGAACCTTAAAAAAAAAAAAAAAGTGTCTTGTTGACGACATACTCGTTTTTCCCTTGAATGATCTTCGCATTAATTGCACTTCATCGAAAAACCTATAGAAGTTATGAATCATGAGGTTAAACGTTTGAAACAAAGCTCTATTCCTGTTGTTAAAGTCCGTTGGAATTCACGTAGAGGCCCGAGTATACCTGAGAACGTGAAGACCAGATGAAGCGGAAATATCCTCATGTTTTCTTAAATGTTGATGCATCCGAGAAGTCTTACTGAAACTTCGGGACGAAGTTTAAATTAACGGGGAGGTACTATAACAACCCTCACTTTTCCCTTCTGAATTTACCAAGTTGTCTTTAGGGTTTCAATGTCATATTCTGTGCATCATCATTAGGGTTGTTATCCATTTTGACAAACGAACATTTATACTCTCATTAAATGATCGTAATTATTATTAAAACCCTAATATGATATAAAACCCTAAACTTAACCGTACCTATTAACTACAAAACCCTAATACCATTTAATATTAAGTAAAAAACCCTAACCCTAGTACTTAATAAATAATATAAACTATATATTAATAATTAAAAGTGACATTACATAAGCTATAAAAATTAATACAAACTAATATGAACCTAATCAACAGCTAAATAAAGATTTGGGTCTAATAAACAAATAAAATGTAATTTAAATAATAATAATAATAATAATAGTAAAAATAGTAAATAAAAAAATATAAAATACCATATAAAGAAAAGAAATGCCGTATAAAAAAAATAAATAAATACATGTAACAAGTAAATAATCAGTTGTGTTGTTTATTTAGGAGAACTTGACTTGATCACTAAGCTTACGAATCCTAGTTCAATCTTAATTAGAGTCCTTAATCTCCAAGTATTAGAGAGCATTTAGGAAACCTCCAACCACTATAAAATCCCTCATGTTTTCCCTGAAGTTCACCACAAAAACTTACGTATTGTTGCTCTTAGTCGACTAAACCCTGCAGATTATTCCCTCCTTTTTTTTAGTCGACACTTTCCAGCAATTTAATCACCACCATCGACTCATCAATAACCCCTCAAAACAGCCCTCTATTTGGCCAACACCTGCTGCCATCGTTGCAGCCTACCACCACCACGGAATCACTTCTTTTGTTGCTGCAAACCCCACGTAAATAGCTCTTCAACCTGCTTGTTTTCTTACAGAAAACTGTCACCCAAAACAACCCTTTTAATCGATAACCTGTTTCTGTTTTCTCGCTGCAAATCGACTACCCAAAACAGCATGTTTCTGCTGCTATTTAGCTTCTGTCCAGCCTTCTTTTTGCCACATATTACGACTGCAACATCCTTATGTTTCCTGCTATTATTCAACTGCAGATCACTTTCAAAACAGTCCCTTAAATCAAATCATTGTTGCTGCATTTTTTTTTTTTTTGGTTTATGCTGCTGTTGTACCTACTGTTTTACGAACCAAACAGACCTAAGAAACACTTTTGGTTGGGTCAATTACCAACTGGAACTGTGCTACTGTTTCGATCTCATTCATCATCTTTATTAGTCTCTAAAGGTAGCTCTAAACCCTAACTAGATGTTACTATTTTATTTACTTACTTTAGGTGTTGTGAACTTGTAAAAAAATAAGAATAAAGGTGTTAATGAATAAGTTAAATAATGATATTGAACTTGGTTAAGATAAAAGGATATGATTAACATGAATAAGTATTAAGAATATTGTATATGAAGTTGATAATGTTAAAGGAATATGAATATAAAGTATTATGAATTAAGTATGATCATGAATCTTGTATAGATAATGATAATGTTAAAAAGTTATGAATAAAAGTTATGAATTAATGCAAAAGCTAAACATTATGTTTATGATTTTATGTGTTAAAGTTTAATGAGTTGGTGTGGAATAATAATAAGTAATTGATTTGATCATAAAGCTAGTTAATAATAATAGTTAAGAGATTATGAATCATGATTATGATTATGATAGTAAATAATTGATTATGGATATTAAGAATATGGTGTAAGAATAATTATTATGACATGAGCTAGTTAATAAGGTTAAAGATTATGGATAATGTTTGAGATCAATAAGTTTAAGGTTATTAAATTATGATTATGTTTATAAATAAAAGTGAACTAGAGTATGATGTGATTAATAAGGTTAAAGGATGTGATTAATAAGGTTAAAGGTTGTTAAACTTAAAAGATTATGAATAAGTTAGATGATTAATGAATAAGTTGAAAGTATGATTAGTTAGTATGATTAATAAGATTAAGTACGTTAATAAGGTTATGAAGGATAATGAAAGATTATGATCTTGATATATAAACTAGATAAGTAAATGGTTAAAAGATTTGGATAATAGTTATGGTTAATAAAGATTAGGGTTGATAAATATGATTAAGTAGTATGATTATAGAGTGATCTTGAAATTAGATAATAATAGTTAAAAGTATTATGAATATTAATGAGATAATAATGATTAAAAATTATGGATTAATAATTAGGAACTTGAAGCGGTAAATAAATAGGCTATGATTTTATGTTCATGATTAAAGATTAGTGTTAAAAGTGGATTAGTAAAATAATAATGATAATAATACATGCATGCAAGCATGCGTACGTATGTACATGTATATGTTGTAGATATACTCGTGTGTATATATGTATATATATACATGTATGTATATATATGTGTGTGCATGTACGTATGAGTATATGTATTAGCGTGTGTATATTTATCAGGTATTTGCATATAGGTTGATACATTGAATTAAAATTTATATTTGTTTGTTAGACCAATTAGGGTAAATAATATTATGAATATATAAGTACCATATTTTTACTTATATATATGTAACACTTACCTAGGATATATATATATATATATATATATATATATATATATATATATATATATATATATATATATATATATATATATATATATAGTTATAAATATAGACATGTATGAAAATAATAAAGAATATATATGTATATGTATGTATCACATAGAAGTATATTTATGGATGTAACGTATAATGATAAGTTTACATGATAGTTGAATAATTAAAGACTAATAATACTATTATTAGTATAACTTATACACTTATCTATAAAGTAACACTTAAGTACACTAAGTATATTATCACTTATATAAATATAACTTTTCTCAGAAACAGTCACTGTTAATATAGTTTACTATATTGATAAACAAACTTTATGTCTATTAGACATTACCTAATCGAACATTATGTCTCTAGGTTGAGATCTCCGTGTTCAACACTCCGATCATATAACTTGCGTGGAATATCTATCTGCCATTAAGGTGAACTTCATAGCCCCACTTTTTAACTATCTTTATATACTTGTTTTATAACTTTGGGGTGAGACACATGCTTCCTTTTAAACTGTTTTACGCTTAGACATAAGTACATGAAAACTTTCTTTTGATTAGTTCAAACTGTGCTGCATGCTTTGATTCATGCTAAATCCCTGCCATGATATCGTTAATTGCTACGTATAAATGCAAAATTAGTTATTGTGAGTAGGCCTATTGAGAGCGACGTCTCTAACCATTTGACCACTGGTCTTTGGTTACATAATAATGATTTAACGACACGAACGAATAAAAGTGATCACGGGGTAACTTTGTTTAGTCTCGATATCATACACCTCAGCACTACTACCGAACTGATTAAACTTTATTATTAAATCTTGTGGTCTAAAAACTTGTTATAACTATTAAACCTATGTTGTTCACTCAACCATTTTGGTTGACACTTTAAGCATGTTTTGTCTCAGGTGAAGATTGCTAAAGATTATTTGCTATTTGGACTTTGCTGCTTTTGGAGTCCCCATTTATACATTTATACTTTTATATTAGAACATTTAAGTTTACAATTGTAATGACATAATACTTTCCGCTGCTTAACACATTGGTTTATATTAAAAACGTCTCATATAGAGTCGTTCTCGTTTATACATACTTGTGTTGTTATATTGTGAAGTCATATTTCCCCGGCCCTAATTGGGGGTATGACAGTCTGTAATGTTGAGTCTCAAAGATTTTGAACTGTTATCATATATTAAATCACCCTGTGACTATTTCAAACGATTCACGAATAATTGTTTGTAAACATATATATATATATATATATATATATATATATATATATATATATATATATATATATATATATATATATATATATATATATATATATATATATATATATATATATATATATAGGGGCAGGATCATTGGGGAAGTAACCAATCGGGGGAAGCGGGGGGAAGCAAAAAAAAAAATTCGTTTTTTTGGAATTTTTTTTTTCCTGCATCAAGATCACACGAAAATATGAACATTTAGAAGAGACACTTCGTGATGAATGTTATTATTTAGGTGGGAAAACAATCGACAAAAATAACATTTAAGATAATATTGTTCGTGAAGAATATGAACGTTTTTTTTCATGTTTTGTGAAGTAAAAATTTAGCCCGATTTAGAGTTTAGGGTTTAGGGTTTAGGGTTTGGTGTTTTGGGTTTATTCCATAAACCCAAAACACCAAACCCTAAACCCTAAACTCTAAACCGTTCGTGTTAAAAACTCAATCTAAATCCTAAATCTAAACCCTAAATCTAAACCCTAAACCCTAAATTTCTAAATCCTAATATCTATAAACCCTAATATCTAAACCCTAATATCTAAACCCCAATAGCTAAAACCTCAACATACGCTCGAAAAACACGATAATTGTTATATATTACTTATTCGAGTGTTTTCCCGCCAAAATAAAAACATTTATCACAAAGTGTCTCTACTAAATGTTCATATTTTCATCCCATCTATAATGTTTGTGAACAAAGTTTTTCAAAAAACGAACAAAAAAAAAATTTTTGCTTCCCCCCGCTTCCCCCCGATTGGTTACTTCCCTCTTGATCCTACCACTATATATATATATATATATATATATATATATATATATATATATATATATATATATATATATATATATATATATATATATATATATATATATATATATATATATATATGTATATGTATGTATGTATATATATATATATATGTATGTATATATATATATATATATATATATATATATATATATATATATATATATATGTGTGTGTATATATATATATATATAAGTGTATATATAATATTTTGAATTAATAAAATATAAATTTAGTCATTGAAATTAAAAATGTAAACCAACATACAGAATAATTATGTTGCTATTAAAATGAATATATGTATATATATATATATATATATATATATATATATATATATATATATAAAATTTCTAAATATTAAATATTCAATATATGTTATTTTATAATATTTATTATATAATTAAGTAAATATGATATAATTAATAAATTGTAATGTTATTATATTAAATGTAATTACAAGTTCAAATTACAGTTGTTATAGTTATTACTTTCAATATTACTGTTAATATTAATATTAATATCAATATTAGTATTATTAATATTATTAATATTATTATTATTTTTATTTTTATAATTATAATTAAAAGGTTATGATTATCAAAATAAAGATGTTAAATAGAATATTATTATAAGAATGACTAAAACTATAATTTTAATTATTATTATGATAATTATTATTATTATTACTAAAAACCATCATTTTTATTTAAAATTATTATTATCATTATCCCTATAGGTATTATTATTAGTTATTATTATCATCATTAGTATTATTACTAATATTAACATTATCAATATTATCAGTATTATCATTTAAATTGTTATTAGTATCATTATCATTATTAAAAAAAATCATTCTTATTATCATTATTAATTTAACATTAATATTACTAGTATTATTAACATTACTATTATTTTTATATAATTTCTATATATATATTTTATTAACATTATTATTAATTATTATTATGATTTTTATTATTAATAATAATATTACAGTATTATGATTATATTATTAATATAAAATATATTATATAAAATCAAATAGGTACGAATTTACTATTTGCTTTTGAATTTTTTTTTTTCTGAATGTGATTCTGTCGACAAATCATTGCTACAAAACAACTACAATCTAATCTAGGAACTGTATTAATCCCTCAATTACATTCTATATATTACTTAATACAATTCAAGCAGAAAAGAATAAAAAGAAACCCATCTAGTCCCCTGTACGCGTAAAAATTATTCAATAGTTCGATCTCGAATGAATTATCAAAATCTAATATTGCAGTTTGGTTAGAAATCCTTCACTCAAACTATCTGTAAATTTTCAACTTCCAATTCTTCATAACCATTTCAAATTTTCGAGTCAAAGTTTATGAACAAAAAGTCAAACTATATGTTCAAGGTAAAATTCGAACTTCCTGTTATGTTTTAAGTTAAATTAATGATTTAGATAGTTTCTAGTAATCATTTAAAACTTATTTCATGTTGTAATCGTTAGCTGTAACAGTCTTAAATTCGAGTTCAATGTTTGAGTTCATATTCATGAACTTTGAAAAAGCAATTGAACAAACTCGAATAAACTTGCAAAATCTAATAATGCAAAGTTGTCAGGAATTGTTCACTTAAACTTCTGCAAAGTCTCAAATCCCAATTCCTAATAACGAATCCAAATTTTAGAGTTAAAGTTTTAAATTAAAAAAGTCAACTTTTGTTCTTCGATCAAATTCGAATTTTTTGTTATGTTTCAAGCTAATTGGATGATTTAGAAAGTTTATAAGAATGATATACGAACTTTTTCATGTTATAACAATTGTCCAAAACATTCACAAATTGGATAACATTTTTTTTTCTTTTACAAACAGCGACGAGCAGCAGTAAGCATATATGCAGTTTTTTTGTTTTTTTTATTTTTTTGTTTGTTTTAAATAACAACTAATCATTTCTGTATCTATTTTAAATCCTAAAAATTAATTATGTAACTTGTTGTTAGTTAGTTTGGACATCTGATCGACTTTGAAATATGAGGAAGAAGAAGATAGAAAACGAATCAAGGATTATATTTTTACAGTGGATTACTTAAACAGAAATATTGAGATGGAGGGATGGTTAAGGTTGTTGTGGATAAACGAGTGGTCTCGGGTTCAAGCCCGGTTTGGGGTATATTTTTTATTATAAACGCTTTTGAAGGTATATCTCCTTACTAAAAATTATTATTAATATTATTATTGTTAATCTAATTTGAATTATAATTATTAATGTTATTATTTAATACCTATTATTATTATTATTATGAATATAGTAAGTATAATTATTATTACTACTGTTATTACTAATATTATTATCCTTACCAAGTATTATTATTTAGTATTATTGTTATTATCACAAAATATTATTATTATTAGGAGTATTATTAATATAAGTATTTCTATTATTATTATGATTAGGATTACGAACTGATGTTATAGCAGCTTTAGTTATTAGTTTAGAAATTAAACATGAAGACTATGAGTATGATTAACATAAGTATTGTTATTATTTTGCTTATTATTATGTATTATGTATTATCATAAAAGTTACTATTTTCATTATCATTACTAATAAACTTTTCATTTTATTAAAAATTACTGTTATTATCATTATTATAAGATTTATTATTAAAACTAACATTAATATTATTATTAATAAAATCATTAATATTATTATCATTATTAATAAAAACTATTATTATCATTATTATTATTTTAATCGCTACTAATATTATTTGATATTATTACTATTTTAACAAACAAATGAAATATATATATATATATATATATATATATATATATATATATATATATATATATATATATATATATATATATATATATAATACACATAACATAACAAAATTTATATTTTTATATATAAAAATGAATATATAATAATAATGAAATATATATGTTATTAATATAAAAATTATATCACTAATAATATATACATAATTGTTCGATTACAAGTATATGTATTAATATATATACAAATGATATAGGTTCGTGAATTCGAGGCCAACCCTACACTTGTTTAATCTCGTCATATGTATTTTTACTACAAAATACAGTATAGTGAGTTCATATGATCCCTTTTACTCTTTACATTTTTGGGACTGAGAATACATGCGCTGTTTTTACAACTGCTTTATTAAATGCTTTTGAAATACATTTTTGAACTGCGAATACATGAAATGATTTTATAAATGTTTGATGAGATAGACACAAGCAAAACATTCTTCGAATGAATTATTATGCAGACATAAGTTCTGTGGATTATTATTGAATTTATGTGGACATGATAATTTCCACCAATTGATGTGAATATTTTTCCCCTGATTATCATTACTTGGTAACCTAAGAATTAGAATCGGGTGTGGCCCTAATTCACGTGAATCCTAAAGGTAGCTACCAGATTTAACACCCCCACCTAGAATGTTCACTAAACAGTAGAGCTAGTGGGCGTGGTGTTTAGTACTTCGGAGTTTATATATTATACAGACGAGATGTTTTGTTTTAGGGATATTATTGATGCACATTATATGTTAAGGTCGGTTACCACGTTGAGCAATGAAATCGAAATGAATGTTATGTACCGAGAGAATGATTTTTATACATAGGTTATGTGTATTAGTTTTGTGCACGAGATATGTGCACGATTATTTAAAAATCGCGAGGCAACCTACGGGGGAGAAAAGGATACGAACCTACTCTGCTAAGCATTATGAAAAATGGTTTCGTATACGAGATAGGTGTACTGTATTTGAATCTTGTAGTCTATCAAAATGATGAATTTTATTGTTTACGATAAACTTATGAACTCACCAACCTTTTGGTTTGAAATGTCCCGTTCATATCGATTATAAACGTTTCATATTAATTGATCTCTTTGCGAGGTTTTGACCTCTATATGAGACGTTTTTCAAAGACTGCATTCGTTTTTAAAACAAACCATAACCTTTATTTTATCGACGAGGTTAAAAGGACACCACCTAGATTATCAAGAAATGATAATCTAAAAATATCACACTTACACACTACCAATACATATTGGTTTACAATATTAATATGTTACAACAAAATAATTCTTGAATGCAGTTTTAAACAATATTATACAAGCATGCTGACACCAAATCTTGTCCATATTTTAGCATGCAACAGCGGAAGCTCTTAATAATCACCTAAGAATAAACATGCTTTGAATGTCAACAAAAATGTTGGTGAGTTATAGGTTTAACCTATATATTTATCAAATCGTAATAATAGACCACAAGATTTCATATTTCAATATACATCCCATGCATAGAGATAAAAATCATTCATATGGTGAACACCTGGTAACCGACATTAACAAGATGCATATAAGAATATCCCCTATCATTCCGGGAAATCCTTCGGACATGATAAAAATGAATTCAAAGTACTAAAGCATCCGGTAGTTTGGATGGGGTTCGTTAGGCCCAATAGATCTATCTTTAGGATTCGCGTCAATTAGTAGATCGGTTTACTAATTCTTAGGCTACCAAGCAAAAGGGGCATATTCAGCTTCGATCAATCACCCATATAATGTAGTTTCAATTACTTGTGTCTATTTCGTAAAACATTTATAAAGCTGCATGTATTCTCATCCCAAAAATATTAGATTTTAAAAGTGGGACTATAACTCACTTTCACAGATTTTTACTTCGTCGGGAAGTAAGACTTAGCCACTGGTCGATTCACGAACCTATAACAAATATGTACATATATATCAAAGTATGTTCAAAATATATTTACAACATTTTTAATACGTTTTAATATTTTAGGTTTATTAAGTCAGTTGTCCTTGTTAGTAACCTACAACTAGTTGTCCACAGTTAGATGTACAGAAATAAATCGATATATATTATCTTGAATCAATCCACGACCCAGTGTATACACGTCTCAGGCTAGATCACAACTCAAAGTATATATATTTTTGGAATCAACCTCAACCCTGTATAGCTAACTCAAACATTACTGCATATAGAGTGTCTATGGTTGTTTCAAATAATATATATACATGGGTCGATATGATATGTCAAAACCTTTGCATACGTGTCTATGGTATCCTAAGATTACATAATATATTAGAATACATGTATAATACAATATAAGTTAGCTAGGATATGATTAATATAGATTTGTTACCAAATTTCACGTAGCTACAACAAGCAAAATTATCCAATCTTGTTTTACCCATAACTTCTTCGTTTTAAATCTGTTTTGAGTGATTCAAGTTGCTGTGGTTTCATATTGAACTTAAGTTTATGAATCTAAGCATAAAAAGTATAAGTTTATAGTCGGAAATATAGATTACAGGTCATTGTTGTAAAGGTAGTCATTTCAGTCGAAAGAACGACGTCTAGATGACCATTTTGGAAAACATACTTCCACTTTGAGTTTAACCATGATTTTTGGATATAGTTTCATGTTCATAATAGAAATCATTTTCCCAGAAGAATAGCTCTTAAATCAAAGTTTATCATAATTTTTAATTAACTAACCCAAAACAGCACGCGGTGTTACTATGACGGCGTATGTACGGTTTTACGGTGTTTTTCAAGTTTTCAGGTTTTAAAATTATTAAGTTAGCATATCATATAGATATAGAACATGTGTATAGTTGATTTTAAAAGTCAAGTTAGAAGGATTAACTTTTGTTTGCGAATAAGTTTAGAATTAACTAAACTATGTTCTAGTGATTACAAGTTTAAACCTTCGAATAAGATAGTTTTATATATATGATTCGAATGATGTTATAAACATCATTACTACCTCAAGTTCTGTGGATAAACCTATTGGAAATGATAAAAATAGATCTAGCTTTAAAGGATCCTTGGATGGCTTGAAAGTTCTTGAAGCAAAATCATGACACGAAAACAAGTTCAAGTAAGATTTCCACTCGAAATAAGATTGTTATAGTTATAGAAATTGAATCAAAGTTTGAATATGAGTACTACCTTGCATTAGAGAGATATATTACTGTAAATAAGAAATATTTCTTAAGGTTGAATGATCACTTAAAATGGATTTGCAAGATTGAAAGTAAGCTAGCAAACTTGGAAGTGTTGTTGGTGTGTTCTTGAGAAGTTGTTTTGTATCTTGGTTTATGTATGGATTTATGAAATAGATTGAGCTAGATTTTGATGAAGATGATGAAGAACACTTAGAACACCAAGAGAGAACCTGAGAGAGAGTAGTTTGATGCATAAAAATTGGAATTGAAATGTGTTTATGGTTGGTGAGTGTTCACGTGAATGAGGCTTGACATATAGCCACCATTAGTTTGTAATCTTGTGAGATATTTCATGCTAGATGTTAAATGATGGTTCCCACATGGTTAGGTGACTCACAGGGGCTGCTAAGAGCTGATCATTGAAGTGTATATACCAATAGTAAATACATTTAGAAGCTAGGTATTGTACGAGTATGAATACGGTTGCATACGAGTAGAATTGTTGATGAAAATGAACGAGTATGTAATTGTAAGAATTCTTGTTAAGTAGAAGTACTTTGATAAGTGTCTTGAATTCTTTCAAAAGTGTATGAATATATATTAAAACACTACATGTATATATATTTTAAATGAGTCGTTAAGTCATCGTTAGTCGTTACATGTAAGTGTTGTTTTGAAACCTTTAAGTTAACGATCTTGTTAAATTTTGTTAACTCATTGTTTATTATGTCTAATGAGATGTTAAATTATTACATTATCAAGATATTATGATGTATTAATATATCTTAATATGATATATATACATTTAAATATCGTTACAACGATAATCGTTACATATATGTCTCGTTTCGAAATCCTTAAGTTAGTAGTCTTGTTTTTACATATGTAGTTCATTGTTAATACACTTAATGATATGTTTACTTACCATTTATCATGTTTATATATAGTGTATCAATATCTTAAAATGATTCATATGTAATTAGTAAGACGTTGTTATAACGATAATCGTTATATATATATCGTTTTCGAGTTTCCTAATTCAATAGTCTCATTTTTATGTATATAACTCATTGTTAAAATACCTAATGAGACACATACTTATCATAATATCATGGTAACTATATATATCCATATATATGTCATCATATAGTTTTTACAAGTTTTAACGTTCGTGAATCGTCGGTCAACTTGGGTGGTCAAGTGTCTATATGAAACCTATTTCAATTAATCAAGTCTTAACAAGTTTGATTGCTTAACATGATGGAAACACTTAATCATGTAAATATCAATTTCATTTAATATATATAAACATGGAAAAGTTCGGGTCACTATAGTACCTACCCGTTAAATAAATTTCGTCCCGAAATTTTAAGCAGTTGGAGGTGTTGACGTATCTTCTGGAAATAAGTGCGGGTATTTCTTCTTCATCTGATCTTCTCGTTCCTAGGTGAACTCGGGTCCTCTACAAGCATTCCATCGAACCTTAACAATTGGTATCTTGTTTTGCTTAAGTCTTTTAACCTCACGATCCATTATTTCGACGGGTTCTTCGATGAATTGAAGTTTTTCGTTGATTTGGATTTCGTCTAACGGAATAGTGAGATCTTCTTTAGCAAAACATTTCTTTAAATTCAATACGTGGAAAGTGTTATGTACAGCCATGAGTTGTTGAGGTAACTCAAGTCGGTAAGCTACTGGTCCGACACGATCAATAATCTTGAATGGTCCAATATACCTTGGATTTAATTTCCCTCGTTTACCAAATCGAACAACGCCTTTCCAAGGTGCAACTTTAAGCATGACCATCTCTCCAATTTCAAATTCTATATCTTTTCTTTTAATCTCAGCGTAGCTCTTTTGTCGACTTTGGGCGGTTTTCAACCGTTGTTGAATTTGGATGATCTTCTCGGTAATTTCTTGCATTATCTCCGGACCCGTAATCTGTCTATCCCCCACTTCACTCCAACAAATTGGAGACCTGCACTTTCTACCATAAAGTGCTTCAAATGGCGCCATCTCAATGATTGAATGGTAGCTGTTGTTGTAGGAAAATTCTGCTAACGGTAGGTGTCGATCCCAACTGTTTCCGAAATCAATAACACATGCTCCTAGCATGTCTTCAAGCGTTATTATCATCCTTTCACTCTGCCCATCAGTTTGTGGATGATAGGCAGTACTCATGTCTAGACGAGTTCCTAATGCTTGCTGTAATGTCTGCCAAAATCTTGAAATAAATCTGCCATCCCTATCAGAGATAATAGAGATTGTTATTCCATGTCTGGAGACGACTTCCTTCAAATACCGTCGTGCTAACTTCTCCATCTTGTCATCTTCTCTTATTGGCAGGAAGTGTGCTGATTTGGTGAGACGATCAACTATTACCCAAATAGTATTAAAACCACTTGCAGTCCTTGGCAATTTAGTGATGAAATCCATGGTAATGTTTTCCCATTTCCATTCCGGGATTTCGGGTTGTTGAAGTAGACCTGATGGTTTCTGATGCTCAGCTTTGACCTTAGAATACGTCAAACATTCTCCTACGTATTTAGCAACATCGGCTTTCATACCTGGCCACCAAAAATGTTTCTTGAGATCCTTGTACATCTTCCCCGTTCCAGGATGTATTGAGTATCTGGTTTTATGAGCTTCTCTAAGTACCATTTCTCTCATATCTCCAAATTTTGGTACCCAAATTCTTTCAGCCCTATACCAGGTTCAGTCTTCCCGAATATTAAGATGCTTCTCCGATCCTTTGGGTATTTCATCCTTTAAATTTTCCTCTTTTAAAACTCCTTGTTGCGCCTCCTTTATTTGATTAGTAAGGTTAGTATGAATTATTATATTCATAGATTTTACTCGAATGGGTTCTCTATCCTTTCTGCTTAAGGCGTCGGCTACCACATTTGCCTTCCCCGGGTGGTAACGAATCTCAAAGTCATAATCATTCACCAATTTAATCCACCTGTGCTGCCTCATGTTCAGTTGTTTCTGATTAAATATGTGTTGAAGACTTTTGTGGTCGGTATATATAATACTTTTGACCCCATATAAGCAGTGCCTCCAAGTCTTTAATGCAAAAACAACCGCGCCTAATTCCAAATCATGCGTCGTATAATTCTGCTCGTGAATCTTCAATTGTCTAGACGCATAAGCAATTACTTTCGTTCATTGCATTAATACACAACCGAGACCTTCCTTTGAGGCGTCACAATATATCACAAAATCATCATTCCCTTCAGGTAATGATAATATAGGTGCCGTAGTTAACTTTTTCTTCAACAATTGAAACGCTTTCTCTTGTTCATCCTTCCATTCAAATTTCTTCCCTTTATCGTTAATGCAGTCAAGGGTTTTGCTATTTTGGAAAAATCTTGGATGAATCTCCTGTAATAACCATCCAGCCCTAAAAATTAGCGTATGTGTTTCGGAGTTTTTGGGGTTTCCCACTTTTCAATGGTTTCAATCTTTGCTGGATCCGCCTGAATACCTTCTTTGTTCACTATGTAACCGAGGAATTAAACTTCTTCCAACCAAAATGCACACTTTGAAAACTTAGCGTACAGTTTTTCTTTTCTCAGCAACTCTAGCACTTTTCTCAAATGTTCTTCGTGCTCTTGATCATTTTTCGAGTAAATAAGTATGTCATCGATGAAAATAATGACAAACTTGTCAAGATATGGCCCACACACTCGGTTCATAAGATCCATGAACACAGCTGGTGCGTTAGTCAATCCAAACGGCATAACTATAAACTCGTAATGACCGTAACGCGTCCTAAAAGCAGTCTTCGGAATGTCATCCTCCTTCACCCGCATTTGGTGATATCCAGAACGTAAATCGATCTTCGAATAAACCGACGAGCCTTGTAGTTGATCAAATAAGTCGTCGATTCTCGGTAATGGGTAACGGTTCTTGATGGTAAGTTTGTTCAACTCTCGGTAGTCGATACACAACCTGAATCTACCATCTTTCTTCTTGACAAACAGAACAGGAGCTCCCCATGCTGATGTACTTGGTCGAATGAAACCATGCTCTAAAAGTTCCTGTAACTGACTTTGTAATTCTTTCATTTCGCTGGGTGCGAGTCTGTATGGAGCACGAGCTATTGGTGCAGCTCCTGGTACAAGGTCTATTTGAAATTCAATGGATCGATGTGGGGGTAATCCCGGTAATTCTTTCGGAAATACATCGGGAAATTCTTTTGCGACGAGAACATCACTGATGTTCTTTTCTTCAGGTTTAACTTCCTCGATGTGTGCTAGAATGATGTAACAACCTTTTCTTATTAGTTTTTGCTCCTTCAAACTACTAATAAGATTTAACTTCACGTTGTTCTTTTCTCCGTACACCATTAAAGGTTTTCCTTTTTCACGCATAATGCGAATCGCATTTTTGTAACAAACGACCTCTGCTTTCACCTTTTTCAACCATTCCATGCCAATTATTACATCAAAACTCCCTAACTTGTCTGGTATTAAATCAATCTTAAACGTTTCATTATCCAGTTTAATTTCTCTATCCCGACATATATTATCTGCTGAAATTAATTTACCATTTGCTAATTCGAGTGAAACTTTATTATCCAAAGGTGTCAATGGGCAACTTAATTTAGCACAAAAATCTCTACTCATATAGCTTCTATCCACACCCGAATCAAATAAAACATAAGCAGATTTATCGTCAATAAGAAACGTACCCGTAACAAGCTCCGGGTCTTCCTGTGCTTCTGCCGCATTAATATTGAAAACTCTTCCGCAGCCCTGCCCATTAGTATTCCCCTGATTCGGGCAATTTCTAATAATGTGGCTTGGTTTTCCACATTTATAACAAACAGCGCTGGTATTACTTGCTCCGACACTATTCGTTCCGGCATTACTTGTTCCGACACTATTTGTTCCTTTAGTCCTATTAACCCTTGGTCCGTAGACCTCACACTTTGTCGCGCTATGATCATTTCTTTTACACCTGTTGCAAAATGTGATGCAAAACCCAGGGTGATTTTCTTCACACCTATGACATGGCTGATTTTGGTTTTTGTTGCCGTTGTTGTTATTGAGGTTGTTGTTGGGATTGTTATTGCTGTTGAAACGGTTGTTGTAGTTATTGTTATTGTTGGGACGTTTGTTGTAGTTATTGTTAGGATTGCGTTATTGTTGCGATTGTTGTTGCGGTTGTTGGGATAGTTGTTGCGATTGTGGTTGTAATTATTATTGTTGTTTTACTGGTGATTCTTGTCACCGTTTTCCTCCCACTTCCTCTTGAGTTGTTTTGTGTTGGCTTCTTCGGCCGCCTGCTCTTTAATTCTTCCCTCAATCTGATTTATGAGTTTATGAGCCATTCGACTTGCCTTTTGTATGGAAGCGGGCACGTGTGAACTCACATCTTCTTGAATCCTTACTGGTAACCCTTTTATAAACGCATCGATCTTCTCTTCTTCATCTTCGAACGCTCTCGGACACAATAGGCACAACTCTATGAATCGTCGTTCATATGTTGTAATGTCGAAACCTTGTGTTCATAACTCTCTAAGCTCTACATTGAGCTTATTAACTTCGTTTCTAGGACAGTACTGCTCGTTCATCAATTGCTTGAATGCCGACCACGGTAGTGCGTAAGCAGCATTTTGTCCTACATGTTCAAGATAGGTGTTCCACCACGTTAACGCAATACCTGTGAAGGTATGCATAGCGTACTTAACTTTGTCCTCTTCAGTACACTTACTTATGGCAAACACCGATTCGACCTTCTCGGTCCACCGTTTTAATCCAATTGGTCCTTCGGTTCCATCAAATTCCAAAGGTTTACAGGCAGTGAATTCTTTGTAGGAGCATCCTACACTATTTCTTGCGCCGTTAGCTGTATTGCTAGATTCAGAGTTATTGTTGGTATGTAGCGCAGCCTGTACTGCGGCTATGTTTGCAGCAAGGAAGGTACGAAATTCCTCTTCGCTCATATTCATGGTGTGTCGAGTAGTCGGTGCCATTTCCTTCAAAATAGCCAACTGAATCGAGTTAATCATACAGAATATTAAGAGTAGTCAATAGTATTTCATAGCATAATATGAACTCATTTATAAAAGCTTTTTCTTCATATTAGCGTTTTATAAATTTTAATTCGGGTACTACCTACCCGTTAAGTTCATACTTAGTAGCTAATATACAATTCAACTACTACAATTCCATATGAAAAACTGATTATAATAATATATCACATAATATTTACATGTTACAATTTGTAGTTTCCAACAAAAAAATATTAAGCAATCATTTTTAAAGAAAACACGGTCGAAGTCCAGACTCACTAATGTATCCTAACAAACTCGATAAGACACACTAATGCAAATTTCTGGTTCTCTAAGACCAACGCTCGGATACCAACTAAAATACAGCGGGGACAACCACCGTCCCACCCAGTGCCTTAACTATCCGGCGACCACTGAATGTACCTCAGATACTGATTTTAGGGCCTGCCTCTCGGCAACTGCCAACCCTCGTAAGGGATCACAAGGAGTAAGAGCCAATGCTTCATCACAGGTAACACTGTAAGAACCTCCTTTATGACTAACCCGCACCAACGGTGTTAAACCAGCTCTGATGCCACCTGTAAATGTCCCGTTCATATTGATTATAAACGTTTCATATTAATTGGTCTCTTTGCGAGGTTTTGACCTCTATATGAGACGTTTTTCAAAGACTGCATTCGTTTTTAAAACAAACCATAACCTTTATTTTATCGACAAGGTTAAAAGGACACCACCTAGATTATCAAGTATGTTACAACAAAGTAATTCTCGAATGCAGTTTTAAACAATATTATATAAGCATGCTGACACCAAATCTTGTCCATATTTTAGCATGCAACAGCGGAAGCTCTTAATAATCACCTGAGAATAAACATGCTTTGAATGTCAAAAAAAATTTTGGTGAGTTATAGGTTTAACCTATATATTTATCAAATCGTAATAATAGACCACAAGATTTCATATTTCAATATACATCCCATGCATAGAGATAATAATCATTCATATGGTGAACACCTGGTAACCGACATTAACAAGATGCATATAAGAATATCGCCTATCATTCCGAGAAATCCTTCGGACATGATAAAAACGAATTCAAAGTACTAAAGCATTCGGTACTTTGGATGGGTTTCGTTAGGCCCAATAGATCTATCTTTAGGATTCGCGTCAATTAGTAGATCGGTTTACTAATTCTTAGGCTATCAAGCAAAAGGGGCATATTCGGCTTCGATCATTCACCCATATAATGTAGTTTCAATTACTTGTGTCTATTTCGTAAAACATTTATAAAGCTGCATGTATTCTCATCCCAAAAATATTAGATTTTAAAAGTGGGACTATAACTCACTTTCACAGATTTTTACTTCGTCGGGAAGTAAGACTTGGCCACTGGTCGATTCACGAACCTATAACGAATATGTACATATATATCAAAGTATGTTCAAAATATATTTACAACATTTTTAATACGTTTTAATGTTTTAAGTTTATTAAGTCAGTTGTCCTTGTTAGTAACCTACAACTAGTTGTCCACAGTTAGATGTACAGAAATAAATCGATATATATTATCTTGAATCAATCCACGACCCAGTGTATACATGTCTCAGGCTAGATCACAACTCAAAGTATATATATTTTTGGAATCAGCCTCAACCCTGTATAGCTAACTCAAACATTACTGCATATAGAGTGTCTATGGTTGTTCCAAATAATATATATACATGGGTCAATATGATACGTCAAAATATTTGCATACGTGTCTATGGTATCTCAAGATTAAATAATATATTTGAATACATGTATAATACAATATGAGTTAGCTAGGATATGATTAATATAGATTTGTTACCAATTTTCACGTAGCTACAACAAGCAAAATTATCCAATTTTCTTTTACCCATAACTTCTTCGTTTTAAATCCGTTTTAAGTGATTCAAGTTGCTATGGTTTCTTATTGAACTTAATTTTATGAATCTAAACAGAAAAAGTATAAGTTTATAGTCGGAAATGCAGATTACAAGTCATTTTTGTAAAGGTAGTCATTTCAGTCGAAAGAACGACGTCTAGATGACCATTTTGGAAAACATACTTCCACTTTGAGTTTAACCATGATTTTTGGATATAGTTTCATGTTCATAAGAGAATCATTTTCCCAGAAGAATAGCTCTTAAATCAAAGTTTATCACAGTTTTTAATTAACTAACCCAAAACAGCCCGCGGTGTTACTATGATGGCGTATGTCCGGTTTTACAGTGTTTTTCGTGTTTTCAGGTTTTAAAATCATTAAGTTAGCATATCATATAGATATAGAACATGTATTTAGTTGATTTTAAAAGTCAAGTTAGAAGGATTAATTTTTGTTTGCGAACAAGTTTAGAATTAACTAAACTATGTTCTAGTGATTACAAGTTTAAACCTTCGAATAAGATAGTTTTATATATATGATTCGAATGATGTTATGAACATCATTACTACCTTAAGTTCTGTGGATAAACCTACTGGAAATGAGAAAAATAGATCTAGCTTCGAAGGATCCTTGGATGGCTTGAAAGTTCTTGAAGCAAAATCATGACACGAAAACAAGTTCAAGTAAGATTTCCACTCGAAATAAGATTGTTATAGTTATAGAAATTGAATCAAAGTTTGAATATGAGTACTACCTTGTATTAGAGAGATATCTTACTGTAAATAAGAAAGATTTCTTGAGGTTGGATGATCACTTGAAATGGATTTGCAAGATTGAAAGTAAGCAAGCAAACTTGGAAGTGTTGTTGGTGTGTTCTTGAGTAGTTATTTTGTATCTTGGTTTATGTATGGATTTATGAACTTGATTGAGCTAGATTTTGATGAAGATGGTGAAGAACACTTAGAACACTAAGAGAGAACTTGAGAGAGTAGTTTGATGCATAAAAATTAGAATTGAAATGTGTTTATGGTTGGTGAGTGTTCACGTGAATGAGGCTTGACATATAGCCTCCATTAGTTTGTAATCTTGTGAGATATTTCATGCTAGATGTTAAATAATGGTTCCCACATGGTTAGGTGACTCACAAGGGCTGCTAATAGCTGATCATTGAAGTGTATATACCAATAGTAAATACATTTAGAAGCTAGGTATTGTACGAGTACGAATACGGTTGCATACGAGTAGAATTGTTGATGAAAATGAACGAGTATGTAATTGTAAGCATCTTTGTTAAGTATAAGTACTTTGATAAGTGTCTTGAAGTCTTTCAAAAGTGTATGATTACATATTAAAACACTACATGTATATATATTTTAACTGAGTCGTTAAGTCATCGTTAGTCGTTACATGTAAGTGTTGTTTTGAAACCTTTAAGTTAACGATCTTGTTAAATTTTGTTAACTCATTGTTTATTATGTCTAATGAGATGTTAAATTATTACATTATCATGATATTATGATGTATTAATATATCTTAATATGATATATATATATATATACATTTAAATGTCGTTACAACGATAATCGTTACATATATGTCTCGTTTCGAAATCCTTAAGTTAGTAGTCTTGTTTTTACATATGTAGTTCATTGTTAATACACTTAATGATATACCATTTATCATGTTTATATATAGTGTATCAATATCTTAAAATGATTCATATGTAATTAGTAAGACGTTGTTATAACGATAATCGTTATATATATAGTTTTCGAGTTTCTTAATTCAATAGTCTCATTTTTATGTATATAACTCATTGTTAAAATACCTAATGAGATACATACTTATCATAATATCATGTTAACTATATATATATATATATATATATATATATATATATATATATATATATATATATATATATATATATATATATATATATCCATATATATGTCATCATATAGTTTTTACAAGTTTTAACGTTCGTGAATCGCCGGTCAACTTGGGTGGTCACTTGTTTATATGAAACCTATTTCAATTAATCAAGTCTTAACAAGTTTGATTGCTTAACATGATGGAAAAACTTAATCATGTAAATATCAATTTCATTTAATATATATAAACATGGAAAAGTTCGGGTCACTACATGGTTGACACTTTAAAGCATGTTTATTCTCAGGTATGAAAGAAATCTTCCGCTGTGCATTTGCTAATTTTAAAGATATTACTTGGAGTCATTCATGGCATATTTCAAAAAGACGTTGCATTTGAGTCGTCGAGTTCATCAAGAATATTATTAAGTCATTTATAGTTTGATATATTATGAAATGGTATGCATGCCGTCAACTTTCGATGTAAAGAAAGTTTGTCTTTTAAAAACGAATGCAATGTTTGTAAAATGTATCATATAGAGGTCAAATACCTCGCAATGAAATCAACTATTGTGAATCATTTATAATCGATATGAATGGGTCCTTTCAGTTTGCGTGTCACATATGATGTTGACTTTTGGTTCAGATGATTTCAACAGTAGTAAGACCTTGAGGAATCACTTTCCTACCATAGACTCTGTGAGTTGGTGGTGACCTTTGAGAAGTAATTTTGAATGGAGCTTTTAATGTAGTCTTGACTGAAGATAGGAAAACTATGTTTTGTCATTATGTGAGGAGTATTACTAGCCTGGTTGTACTGTTACAGGATTTGGCTAGCTATGTAGGACTCGTAGAGTTGTTCTGAGAAGTTGTTGACTTTTGTAAATTGATGTAACTCATTAGATGTCAGTATATGATATGTTCGTTTAGTGACTTGCTTGGAAAGTAGAGAAGACCTTAACAGGAATAGGAGTTCAGTTCAAGCCGAATTATGATGAATCTTGAATAGGTCAGGAGACGTGATCAGAACAGTGATCATATTACCATTAAGGTAAAATCTTTGATCTGGTAGTTTGATAGTGACTGTTGTGAATATTTTGTCTTTTGAAGATTTGAATGTAAGGTCGAGGACAGACGATAATAGTATTTGCAAATAAGACGATGTAAGTAGGTATAGTTTGACACGACCCGTCCTAATCCATAAGGACGAATACATTTACATATGGATACATCGCGAGGTTCTGACCTCTAAATGATACATTTTACAAACATTGCATTCATTTTTAAAAGACAAACTTTCATTACATCGAAAGTTGACAGGCATGCATACCATTTTATAATATATCCAAACTATAAATGACTTAATAGTAATCTTATTGAACTCAACGACTCGAATACAACGTCTTTTGAAATATGTCATGAATGACTCCAAGTAATATCTCTAAAATGAGCAAATGCACAGCGGAAGATTTATTTAATACCTGAGAATAAACATGCTTTCAAGTGTCAATAAAAAGATTGGTGAGTTCATAAGTTTATCATAAAACAATAAAATTCAGCAATTTTGATAGACTACAAGATTTAAATATTGCATGGTACAAATGGGCCTGAATCCTATACCCATCTGTAATGTACATACGATTTCTTTTAAATACAGTACACATATCTCGTGTACGAAATTATTTTTCAAAATGCTTCATAACCGTACACATATCTCGTGTACAAAATAGCATACATATATCCTGTGTATAAAAATCATTCTCTCGATATATAACATTCACTTTACTTACTTTGCTTGATAACCGACCTTAACATTTAATGCGCATCATAAATATCCCCAAAATAAACACAACTTTCAGTCTGTAATAAATATATAAACCTCAAAGTACTAAACACCACGCCCAATAGCTCTTCCGTCTAGTGAACATTCTGGGTGGGGGTGTTAAACCCGGTAGTTACCTTTAGGATTCTCGTGAATTAGGGGCCATACCCGTTTCCTAATTCTTAGGTTACCAAGCTATAATAATCAAGGGGAAATATTCACATCAATTAGTGGCAATTATAACGTCCAACTAATTCAATAATAATCAACAGAACTTCTGTCTGTATAATAATTCATTCGAGGAATGTTTTGCTTGTGTCTATCTCGTCAAACATTTATAAAAGCATCTCATGTATTCTCAGTCCAAAAATATAGATTTCAAAGGCATTAAATAAACAGTTGTAAAACATTTATAAAACCAGCGCATGTATTCTCAGTCCCAAAAATATAAAGAGTAAAAAGGAATCAAATGAACTCACAATACGATATTTTGTAGTAAAAATATGCATACGACGATACTGAACAATTGCAGGGTTGGCCTCGAATTCACGAACCTATATCAAGTATATATATTAACACATATAATATTAATCAACAAAGTTTATATATAATATCCTTATATATAATTATATTAATTTATTAATACTTATAATATTATAATATGTATATGATATATAATTAACGTTATATCAATATAATAATATTTGTTGTAATAAAAATATTAATATTATTAGTAATATTAATAATAATAATTATAATGATAATATTAATAATAATGTTTAAAAATAATTATAATAATAATAATAATAATAATAATAATAATAGTTATATTAATAATATTTATTTATTCAATTAATAATAATACTCTTAATAATGATAATGATAATAATAATACTAAGATATAATAATAATAATAATAATAATAATAATAATAATAATAATAATAATAATAATAATAATAATAATAATAATAATAATAATAATAATAATAATAATAATAATAATAATATTATTATTATTATTATTATTATTATTATTATTATTATTATTATTATTATTATTATTATTATTATTATTATTAATACTACCTTAAAAGATTAACAAGCTTCCAAAAAAAAAAAAAAACTGTCACTGCCTAGGATTGAAACCGCGACCTCTCGTTAAACAACCACACTACTAAACCAATGAGCTGATTGATACATTCTTATTTAATTTGCTCGTTAGATTCTTTTAACTCATTTTTGTATGATGTCTTCTTTTTAGAACAAAACCCATTTAATAACTTCATCTTCATCATCTAACTTCATCATCTTTATCATCATAATCACAGTCGTCATCCATCATCTCCCATCATCGAGTCATCATCCATTCATTATGTTTTCATCTTTTATTGTCATCTTCGTTGTCTATTATCTCAACACCAACAGATAACCATCTTGGTTTACTGTCGCAGGTGACTGTTGTCGCTGTTTACAGGTGTGTACAGTAGCTGCAGCAGGGAGCTGCAATTCGAGCAAGTACAGTAGAAGGTTGCAGCAGCAAGTATGTTAATGGTTTGGGGTGTTCGAGCAAGAAGGAATAGCAGTTTCAGTGATCAAATGGGTGTTCGAAAAAGAAACAGTTGTAGCAAGTTTTAAGGTTGTCAACAAGAGCAAAAGATGGTGGTGTGGTTTCGATGGTGAACTGAAAACAAAAGTACAACAACAATGAAGGGTTTAGTTTTTGGGTTGGGTTAGAGTCGATAAACTTGCATATTGAAAGTAGGTGATGGTAGTTTCGATTGGCGTTTAAACTTGGTGATCAAACAAAGAATAAGGTGATCGGTGGTGGTGAAAGGTGATCGAAAATAGAAATATATAGTAGCGAGCAGTTTAGCAACAATGGTGATGAGGTGATGAAAGTGGTAAGGGTTGTTATTGAGGTGGTGAAGTGGTGGTTCTTAAGCATTTAGTGAAAAACAAATAGACGAGTTGTAGGTGAATCCTTCAGTGGGTTTTTGAGTCGATAGGCATCAACAAAGAAGGAAGTTTTATGATAGCAGGTTATAGTTTATCGATGGTGTGTTCTTGGTTTGGGTTTGAACCAAAAACAATAGTAGTAGCCGTAGTAAAAGGGTGATCTAAGATAGTAGTATTATGTCATTGGATATATGTGTGTGTTATAAGTTTAAGCATGTATGTTATATATATAATAATATATGATAATATTGTTGATAAGGTAACATGAAAAGGAACGTGGAATCCAGCTCATCCAATTGTTCTTGAAAACTAGAATCATACATATATATATATATATATATATATATATATATATATATATATATAATAATATAATATAATATAATATAATATAATATATCAAATAAAGTAAAAAATGTGTGAATCACAATGCCAGTTGTAGTAAAGTTGATATGAGGTGATAACTTGAATTGAAATATGAAGTTGATATATATGCATATAATATTGCTTTTATGGACTCACACAACACATAAAAGAATGGATGGAGTATTATATATATATATATATATATATATATATATATATATATATATATATATATATATATATATATATATATATATATATTTATATCACCTCATGTTAAAAAGGAAAAATAATAGCTGTCATTTTTGGATCATCCTACCGACAGTTTTAAAATATTAAATAAAAATTAAATCAACTATTAGCGCTCAATCCCAGGTAAAATATACTAAGTGTTAAAATTCAACAAATAGATCTTAAACATGTTTTTAATAAGTCTAAAATTTTTGTAACTTATCTTCGGATCACCGTTTACTTTTAAAATCATTTAACTTGCTTAATATCAATCGGAACATCAAACGAGTATTACAATTATTTAATATTTATTTTTAATATACTTTATTTATATATATAGATATGTTTTAAATAATAATTATTATAATATCTTATTTTTATTTTATTTTACATAATTAATTTTAATAACAACAACATATAATATTTCAAATTATATGTCCATTTACCATATATATATACACACACATATCTATTTACAATTAATTGTTCGTAAATCGTTGAAAATGGTCGAGGTTAAATGAATGTAATGAAAATAGTTCAAAAATTTTGAGACTCAGGATTACAGACTTAGCTTATCGTGTCAGAATTATGAAATCGTATCGTGAGTTTGGTTCAAAATTAGTCGAAATTTTCCGGGTCGTGATAGTACCTACCCGTTAAAGAAATTTCATCCCAAAATTTGATTGAGGTCGTCATGGCTAACAATAAAAATGTTTTCATGATGAATATGAGTTGATAAATAGAGTTTTATCATCATTGAGTAATATGGATAAAACAATTTGATAATGTGAAGAGTACGAGTGAAGATATCGCAAAAGAGTGAAATGAGAAAATAGGGATTCGTCTTATCTTTTGACGTCATCACGGTTGATCTCCAGATTAAAGAAAATCTTTGTAATCTATATAAGATTTGATTCTTTGACGACTAAGGAAATTATGATCCTCTTTGATTTAATGCGATAATCTGTCTCGATTTCTCTGTCTGATATTTTACTATAAATCCACCTCCTTTATTTCCTTATTTTCACATCTCCCATCTTCTATACTTTCGTCTTTAATTCATACTTCTAAAACATTCATCAATATGCTCCATCCAGTTCTGATTCATGATATATTCTTGACTATCACATCTGTCATTCTCCTTTTTCATCTACACCAGAAGAATCGGTTTACTTCTACTATGCTCTTGGATTCATAGTGTTTTTAGTTCTCCCGTGTCTTTATATTGCTATACGCATTGATATACATGGTTTGTAATCTATGTGTTGTTGTCGTGCTTATATTTTCGCTTATATTTCGGAGTTCCATGCTTCTGTTATCACTGCTCGACTTTAAGTAAAGCGAGTAATGGTCCAGAATTCGTAGGTGTGAAGTTTTGAATGGTCCAGAATTCTTGATAGTTCTATCTTTACCAGTGACATCTGGTATGAAGTTTTGAATGATCATGACTAATGTTCTAAGAAAGAAATTATAATAGCACGATCTTGATTGGTTAAATTACCAGATGTCACTGGTAAAGATAGAACTATCAAGAAAATATGTTCTTAATATGTCTAGAGATTAAGTAGAATCGTGTAACGTGGCACATGATGACGTTATGGTCTGTGAATCATCATGTTTCATTAGAAACTCAGCATGACTTACTATAATATAATCACGTTGAGCAGGCGTCATTATATTATACTAACTCATGCTTCAATTTCCAACACTACTTCAAAAACATTCATATTTTAAATTTCAAATTTTTCAGATTTAGAAACTAAAACAGTTTCCTTTATGACGTAATGCAGATAGCGTGAAGAGGTAAATAATTTCGGACAATAATAGTCATGAAGATATCTTTAAAAATATCGAGGATATTTATAATGAAAGATACGATGATATCTTAGAATTTTTAAAAATATCTAAGATCAGAGGATGATGAAGAAATTTCTTCTGTACTATTTTAGAATGCGTAAAGTGATTACATGTTTTCTGTAACTTCTATCAGAAATCGAATCATCTGAATTCTATGATTGCAGGTTTAGTCCTTGTGATTTGTCCACAGCCTCTTTCATGGTTTGCTCAATCCATTTTTCAGTATCAAATTTTCTTTTGAGCTTTTTCAACATACCATTATCATCAAGATTTTTTGCTATTAAGGCTGTCTACAGTTTCTAATGCTTCATCAGCTTCTTCAAACTCAGAGAACTGATTCGTAGACCGGAGTACTTTTCGGTAATTCAGAATTGAAGTCCAGGAGATTGATGTTATATATATATATATATATATATATATATATATATATATATATATATATATATATATATATATATATATATATATATAACTGTTGACGTAGGAACGTTGTGAAATTTGAAATAATGATTGATGCTTCTCGGTATTTGGTATGGAAATTATTGTTTCAAGATGCAAATGAATATATGATAAGGTTTCAATGAATAAATATAGTGGTTTTCGGAATGACTTACACCAAAGAGTAGTGAAGTGGTTGGTACGTTTACTGCTAATGTGATGGGATATAAAAGGTTCCCCGGTAACAATGATGAAAAGGGCAATCATATATACCAGGGTTATAATAAGGCTACTCCGGATGAAAAGTCAAAGTTGTCTTACTGGGGCTGTGACAAAACTGACTACTTTAAAAGGAATTGCAAAGTTATTTTGAATAATAATAATGCCAAGGATCTAGCACAAATACATGTTAAACTTTTACTTGGGTTCCGAGTGTTCTCCAGATGCATAAATCTTTCCTTCCTTTGATAACGTGTGGTTGGTTCACCTTCTTGATTGTTCATTAGTTGAGGTGTCTTCGGAAATTTTGAAGGGTTTGATCGCAGGTTGTCATCGTCAATATCCGTATGATGAAATCGTCGTGAATCTTGAATGATACGAATATCTTTATGAATTTTGTGAATAAAAGTGATGTTCTAGTATAGTTTGAATTTAAAGTATGATTTTGAAAGATGTACTGATCTAAGGGTGATGTCTCCTGTTAAATCTTGACTTGGATTCTGATCTATCAAAATCAGAATATGTAATCGAATTTGAATGAGAATGGTTGTTCTGATGTTTATGAAAGAATGTATATCGCTGTGAAAGTAGTGATTATAGTTAATGATTTTTGAATCAACATTGAAGAATGTACAGTGTAACATATTAATTGTGAATTTAAATATTTCTCGGATATTACCTACCCGTTAAAATTTCACAAGTAATATTTTGTACAAATGAATTTTATTACAGTCTTTATGAAAATATATGTATGTATATTTTCTTCAGATGTAATATAGATTTAATGAGTTAATATTAAATTAAACTCATTTGATTTGCGGTTGGAACTAGAATTGAATAATTCCTAAAACTTTAGAAATTACGTAATCTTCGCGGAGTATTTCTTCAATGTAAATGAGATGATGAATCAATACTTCGTTATTTTTTGATGAATGATGTTGGTGTTTGTGGAATTCTTGTGAACTTCGCAAGACAAGAATGATGTTTTCTAGAAAGTTTCGAGTACATCGAAAATGAAAGTGTGAAATCAAACATGTACTCGAACAATACACTAGGTTTATTATGAAATAGAATCTATTGAGTTGATGTGACGACCCGGAAATTTCTGACCAAATTTAAACTTTAACCTTTATATTATTCCGACACGATAAGAAAAGTTTGTTAAGTTAAATCTCAAGAATTTTAAACTGTGTTCATACATTCATTATAACCTCGACCAAATTCCGACGATTCACGAACCGTTATATATAAATAGATATGTTATGTATATATATATTATAACTTGAGAATATTAATAAAGTATTAAACGTATAATACTTTACACGAACGTATTTGTTTCAATATGATTTTCCACGAAATTAAAAAATATATATATTAAATGATTGAATTATCAGAAACATTGAATTATGATTACAAGTCTCTGTTGAGAGGTCCACTATGATTTGAGAAAATCTATTCCTCTTAACGATATTCAGAATAATTTGTAAAGCTATTTATAAATAAAAACAAAAAGTGTCATTTACGAAAGTTAGACAAAAGTTAGTGGAGAATTGGTTTTCATAATATTCTATTAATCTATTTTCAAACGTACAAAGACGTTTTCAGTTTAAAAAGAACTTTATCATTAAAACGTATATAACTTTTATAAATATCTAGAAATCACTTTTGACAACTCATTACTTAACCAGTATAATAAATATAACGATATTTATATTTTATTTCATTAAATATATATAACGATTTAAATTAATATTATATATATTTATACGCGTATTATACATACATAGTTTTTATACTTTTACTATACTTTAACTATACCTTTACTTTACTTTTACTTTTACTTTACTTTAACTTTAATAATTCACTTTAATAATTCATACTTTAATAATTCACTTTAATAATTCATACTTTAATAATTCACTTTAATAATTCACTTTAATAATTCATACTTTAATAATTCACTTTAATAATTCATACTTTAATAATTCACTTTAATAATTCAAAAATCTATTATAAATAGAATTCAATAGGTTTCATTATTTCATAGAAACTTGAAAATATATTTCTCTAAACTCTATCAATCGATTTATGTATATATATACATATATATATATATATATTTGCTCTGTATTATTTCAAGATATTATTAGAATACATAAAATATTACGACGGAGTGCTGTCCGAGTGATTTCAAAATAGTTTTTTTTGAATGAGTCGAAGCTAAGGAAATTATGGGTTATAGCTATGGAGGTGATGGGTATGGTTCATGGGTATGCTCGTGAGGTCAATCTAGTGTTTATCATCTCCGTTGCGTCTACGTACTTTCCTGCAATATTGAATCTCAATATTGATACGTTCGTGAATCCGAGGCCAACCTTGCACTTGTTAAATGACGTTATATGTATTTTTACTACGAAATACAGTATTGTGAGTTTCATTTGCTCCCTTTTTACTCATTACATTTTTGGGCTGAGAATACATGCAAATGCTTTATTAACTGTTTTACAATATTTATATGTGTGAGTTTCATTTGCTCCCTTTTATATATATTTTTGGGACTGAGAATACATGCGCTATTTTTATAAATGTTTTACGAAATAGGCACAAGTACTAAAACTAATTCTACGTGGGTTTAAACCAGAAATATACCCTTAGCTTGGTAACATTAAACTACTTGTCTATGTACGGTAGGCGCGAATCCTAAAGATAGATCTATTGGGTCTGACAAACCCCATCCTGACTATGGGATGCTTTAGTACTTCGAGGTTATTTTAAACACACCTGATCTGGTGTACTTCAGAGGGTAAAACATGAACGTTAAGGCTTGTTACCGGGTGCCTACAACTTATAGAATACTTTTATACACTTGTGAGTGTACATATATTTATAAACGAAAATCTTGTGGTCTATTAATATATTGAAATGATTGTTATGATAAACCTATGAACTCACCAACCTTTTGGTTGACACTTTAAAGCATGTTTATTCTCAGGTATTAAAGAAATCTTCCGCTGTGCATTAGCTCATTTTAAGGATATTACTTGGAGTCATTCATGGCATATTTTGAAAGACGTTGCATTCGAGTTATTGAGTTCATCAAGATTATTATTAAGCCAATTATAGTTGGATGTATTATGAAATGGTGTGCATGCCGTCAACTTTCATTGTACAGAAAGTTTGTCTTTTAAAAACGAATGCACTATTTGTAAAATGTATCATATAGAGGTCAAATACCTCGCGATGTAATCAACTATTGTGAATCATTTATAATGTATATGAACGGGTCCTTTCAGTTGGTATCAGAGCGGTGGTCTTAGCGAACCAGGTTTGCATTAGTGTGTCTAACTGATAGTCGTTAGGATGCATTTGTGAGCCTGGACTTCGACCGTGTCTGCATGTCAAAAGTTTTGCTTATCATTTTTGTCGAAAATTGCCTGCTTATCATTCTTAGTCTAGGCACGTCTTACTGCATTGATTGCATGAATAGTGTATAGACAAAATTCATATCTTAGCGTATCTGCTAATCCATATCTTAGCGTATCTGTTACTGTAAACTTTGCCTGACATATTCCGTAAATTCCTCCGTAATCTACGAAACCTTTTGCTCTATATAATTAGAATACCACCCGATAGCCGGAAAATCATTTCATATCGAAAAATTCTTTATTCAATCGTACGAAATGGAATTCGTCATTAGTTCAAGTCCCTCGGATTCTGAAATGGAATCCCACTCAAGTTCCGAAAGCAGTGTGACCGGAATGGATCAACCAATTAGTCATCATCTATTCTGGATGAATTGGGGATGGGTTTGTAGCCTCCTTAATCATTGGAGACTGGAAGAAGGTGATCCCTTCCATCCACCACATTGTCCTCTTGGCGAAGAACCTGAAGCACTTACCGGCGAACCTATCCGAAACACCATTTTCTCTCTTATTTCTAGAGTATCTCGTCACGATTACATACTACACCAAATTCTAGATTTTATTTATCTGCTCGTCCGAACCGACAATCACCCCGGTGTAATAGAAGAAGTGAACGAGCTTCGCGCTCGGGTAGTGGCTTTGGAGAAAATGGTGCAAAGGTTACAAACACCAGCAGCAGCACCAGCAGCATAAACAGTACCACCATCAGCAACACCAACAGTACCATTACCACCACCAATAACAACATCCACATCCCACACCGCAACATCACAATCTGTATCTCAAACATCAACGTCATACCCCCTGTAAATATCCAGGAATATCAACAACAACAAACGATGAAGTATTAATTCATAAACTTCATTGAAGAGATATCTCTACGGCAGTTATGTAATCTCCAAAATCTTAGAGATTATTTAATTCTGACCGTAAATCGGATGAGTGAATGGAGATGGTAGAGTAGAAACTTTGATCGAAAATGGTGTACGATTTACAAGCTAGAATTGTTTTACCAACAGCATCAACAGGACCGTAGCATCATCAACACAGTCAGTGCCGTCAGTATCGTCAGAATCAACAGCACCTTAACATCACAAACTCTGTCAGTTCAAGAATCATTGTGGACATCATTACGAATCAACAACAAATATATTGTATCAACGAGTTATGAAGTATTAACTCATTTCCAATCGAAAGATTTATATGTATATTTTATATGTATAAATTTTTAAACCATAATAAATCTTCCCGTACTAAGCTATTATGTGTGAATCTTAACTACTCAGTTAATTCATATTACAAATATGCAATGATGTACGTCCTTCGTCCGCAACTTAACCATCGTTAATTACAATCTCTGTCTCAATTCAATAAAAATCCAATTCATAATTAATCAAGTGTATTATTCGAATATATGTTTGATTTTACACTTTCATCATCGATGTACTCGAAACTTTTCAAATAACATCATTCGTACCTTGCGAAGTTCACAAGAATTTCACGAAAACCAACAAATAACAAAGTAATGATTCATAATTTCAATATTATTGAAGAAATACTTATGCAATTTATAAAGTTTTAGGGATTACTCAATTCTAGTTCCAACCATAAAACAAATGAGTTTAATTTAATATTAACTCATTAAATCTATATTACATCTAAAGAAAATATACACATATATTTTCATAAAGACTGTAATAAACTTCTTTTGTACAAAATATTAATTGTGAAAATTTTTTTAACGGGTAGGTAATACCCGAGAGATATATAAATTCACAATTAATATATTACATTTTTTGAAACTGATTCAGCAATCATCAACTATACTCCCTACTTTCACAACAATATCCATTCTTTCATATAAATCAAAACAATCATACTCATTCAAATTCAATTACATATTCTGATTTTAAAATCGCATAATTCAATTCAAAATATAACCAGTATCATCACTCTTAGATTCCTATATCTTTTAAAGCTATACTTTGACTTCAAAACTGTGTTAGAACATCATATGTATTAATGATTACAATATGTGCTCAAACCCTTCGAAATTCCTGAAGACACTTCAACTAAGGAACAATCGAGATGATGATCCAACCACATGTTACCCACAGTTATACACCTGAAAAACTCTCAAAACCCAAGTCATAGTTCGACACGTATCCGTGTTAGACCCTTTTGCATTTACTAGCTAAAATAACTTTTCAATTCCGTTTCAAAATAGACAGTTTTTTCACAGCTCCAGCAAGTCAACTTCGACTTCTCAATCAAAACAGTCTTATTATAACCTCGATAGATACGTTGTCCTTTCGCCAACGTTACCGGGAAATCGTTTATATTCACCACATTAGCAATAAACTTACCAACAACTTCACTGATCTTTGACTTTCCAAAAAAAAATCATTATAATTATCGAAACCCTATCATATACTCATTCGTACCTTATAACAAGAATTGCCATACCAATTATTGAGAATCAGCAATCAGTATTTTGAAACCTCGCAGCATGTCTACATCAACAATTACATATACACACAACGTCTACCTCCAAGACTTTCATTCTTTGAATGAGAAATTTCTGAAAAACACCCTAAACTGCGAACCAGTTCTTGAAATTTTGAAAAATGCTGATGAAGCAGCAAAAACTATAAACGACCTTAACAGTAAAAAGTTGGATGATAAAGGATAGTATATTGGTAAAGCTTAGAAAAAGAGAAGCTTTGGAACTGGAAAACGGATTGAGCAAAGTATAAAGGAGGCTGTGGACAAATCACAAAGGCTGAACCTGCCTTCAAAGAATCCAAATGATTCAGTACTTGCTGAAGTCATTAACCAATACCTTGCTCCTGACTCTAAACCCCTGCGGACAATATCCTTCATCATCCTCTGATATTAGACATTCTAAGATATTTTTATAATTATTCTTATCTGAAATCATTTACCTCTTCGCGCTATCTGTATTATATCATAAAAGAAACTATTTTAGTTTCTAAATTCTGAAACATTCGAGTTTAAAATAGGAATATTCTTGAAAAAGTGTTGGGAGCTGAAGCATGAGTTAGTATAATATAATGACACTTGATCAACGTGATTATATTACAGTAATTCATGCTGAGTTTCTAAATGGAACATGATGATTCACAGATCATAACGTCATCATGTGCTATGTTACACGACTCTTATATTCTCTTTGATCTCTAAATATCAAGAAAATATTTCTTGATGATTCGGCTTTTTCCGAGGTATTCTGGTAATTTGACAAGTCAAGATCGTGCCAATACAATTTCCTTCCTAGAACATTAACAATGTTCATTCCGAAATTTATATCTGCGAATTCTGGACCATTACAAGCGGTGCTTAATCGCAAGAAGAAGAAACGAAAGGACGAAGCTCCGAACTAGAAATGGGAGTATAAATCATAGCAAATAGAAGAGAGCATTAACTGTGGATGACAATGATTATAGAAGAAGCAAGGACTTTGAAATATAAGGGAAGATATAAAACCCAACAACAACCCAGAAATCACAAACTGTATATATCAATGCATATAGCAATATAAAGACACGGGAGAACTAAAAACACTATAAAACCAAGAGTATAGTAGAAGTAAATAGATTCTTCCTGAGGCAGATGAAAAAGAAGAGCGACATATATGAAAGTGAGGAGTATATCAAGAATCAGCACTGGATGAAACATATTGACAAATACTTTAAAATATGAGTTGAGAAGGTGTGAGTTGTAAGAAAACAAATGAGGTGGATTTATAGTGAAATATCCGACAGAGAAATCAAAATGGATTATCGCATTAATTCGAAGAGGATCATAATTTCCTTAATCGCCGAATAATCAAATCCAATATAGATTACAAAGATTTTCTTTTCGAAGATCAATCGTGATGACGTCAAAAGATACGACGAATCACTATTATCTTATTTCATTCATTTACGATAACTTCACTCACACGCTTCGAGTAATCGAATTATTTTATCCATTCTTCTTGAACATGATAAAAATCTATAATCGTTATAATAACATTCTCATTGTTAGTCATGACGACCTCTATCAAATTTCGGGGACGAAATTTCTTTAACAGGTAGGTACTGTGACGACCCGGAAATTTCTGACCAAATTTAAACTTTAACCTTTATATTATTCCGACACGATAAGAAAAGTTTGTTAAGTTAAATCTCAAGAATTTTAAACTGTGTTCATACATTCATTATAACCTCGACCAAATTCCGACGATTCACGAACCGTTATATATAAATAGATATGTTATGTATATATATATTATAACTTGAGAATATTAATAAAGTATTAAACGTATAATACTTTACACGAACGTATTTGTTTCAATATGATTTTCCACGAAATTAAAAAATATATATATTAAATGATTGAATTATCAGAAACATTGAATTATGATTACAAGTCTCTGTTGAGAGGTCCACTATGATTTGAGAAAATCTATTCCTCTTAACGATATTCAGAATAATTTGTAAAGCTATTTATAAATAAAAACAAAAAGTGTCATTTACGAAAGTTAGACAAAAGTTAGTGGAGAATTGGTTTCCATAATATTCTATTAATCTATTTTCAAACGTACAAAGACGTTTTCAGTTTAAAAAGAACTTTATTATTAAAACGTATATAACTTTTATAAATATCTAGAATCACTTTTGACAACTCATTACTTAACCAGTATAATAAATATAACGATATTTATATTTTATTTCATTAAATATATATAACGATTTAAATTAATATTATATATATTTATACGCGTATTATACATACATAGTTTTTATACTTTTACTATATTTTAACTATACCTTTACTTTACTTTTACTTTTACTTTACTTTAACTTTAATAATTCACTTTAATAATTCATACTTTAATAATTCACTTTAATAATTCATACTTTAATAATTCACTTTAATAATTCACTTTAATAATTCATACTTTAATAATTCACTTTAATAATTCATACTTTAATAATTCACTTTAATAATTCAAAAATCTATTATAAATAGAATTCAATAGGTTTCATTATTTCATAGAAACTTGAAAATATATTTCTCTAAACTCTATCAATCGATTTATGTATATATATATATATATATATATATATATATATATATATATATATATATATATATATATATATTTTCTCTGTATTATTTCAAGATATTATTAGAATACATAAAATATTACGACGGAGTGTTGTCCGAGTGATTTCAAAATAGTTTTTTTTGAATGAGTCGAAGCTAAGGAAATTATGGGTTATAGCTATGGAGGTGATGGGTATGGTTCATGGGTATGCTCGTGAGGTCAATCTAGTGTTTATCATCTCCGTTGCGTCTACGTACTTTCCTGCAATATTGAATCTCAATATTGATACGTTCGTGAATCCGAGGCCAACCTTGCACTTGTTAAATGACGTTATATGTATTTTTACTACGAAATACAGTATTGTGAGTTTCATTTGCTCCTTTTTTACTCATTACATTTTTGGGCTGAGAATACATGCAAATGCTTTATTAACTGTTTTACAATATTTATATGTGTGAGTTTCATTTGCTCCCTTTTATATATATTTTTGGGACTGAGAATACATGCGCTATTTTTATAAATGTTTTACGAAATAGGCACAAGTACTAAAACTAATTCTACGTGGGTTTAAACCAGAAATATACCCTTAGCTTGGTAACATTAAACTACTTGTCTATGTACGGTAGGCGCGAATCCTAAAGATAGATCTATTGGGTCTGACAAACCCCATCCTGACTATGAGATGCTTTAGTACTTCGAGGTTATTTTAAACACACCTGATCTGGTGTACTTCAGAGGGTAAAACATGAACGTTAAGGCTTGTTACCGGGTGCCTACAACTTATAGAATACTTTTATACACTTGTGAGTGTACATATATTTATAAACAAAAATCTTGTGGTCTATTAATATATTGAAATGATTGTTATGATAAACCTATGAACTCACCAACCTTTTGGTTGAAACTTTAAAGCATGTTTATTCTCAGGTATTAAAGAAATCTTCCGCTGTGCATTAGCTCATTTTAAGGATATTACTTGGAGTCATTCATGGCATATTTTGAAAGACGTTGCATTCGAGTTATTGAGTTCATCAAGATTATTATTAAGCCAATTATAGTTGGATGTATTATTAAATGGTGTGCATGCCGTCAACTTTCGTTGTAAAGAAAGTTTGTCTTTTAAAAACGAATGCAATGTTTGTAAAATGTATCATATAGAGGTCAAATACCTCGCGATGTAATCAATTATTGTGAATCGTTTATAATGTATATGAACGGGTCCTTTCAGTTGAAGCAGAGATTAACGATTGTTAAGTTGTTAACGAAGGATATACATCATAGCCTATTAGTAATATGAATTAACCGAGTAGTATCTACCCTTTAAAATTCACACGTAATAGCTTAGTACGAAAAGATATATTGTGGTTTAAAAACTCATATATATAAAATATACATATAAATTCTTCAGAGGAAATGAGTTAATACTTCATAACTCATTGATACGATATACTTATGGTTGATTTGTGATGATGTCGGTGATTATGGAACTGGCGGAGCTTGTGATGTCGGTTGATTCGTGTTCAAAGTTTTGTCTAAAACATCCTGGAAATAAAAATCGCGATTTGGGTTCATGAGGAACTCATACGTTCTGCTGCTGCTTTATTTATTTATTTTTCTTTATGTTTTGACAGTCAGTAACAATCACAATGGATTGTTTCAAATTCCATATCATGTCTTAAATTGAATTTTAAAAAAAAAACTCGATGTTATAATCTGTTCCTGGTCGAAGTTATGTTTTAGACGAAGAAGATGAAAACTATCGATTTAATTCATGGGTTATATAAATTAATTCAGATTTATAAATCAGAAAGACAATAGGCAGAAGAATGGTTAAAAGAGATTTCGGGTTAACGAGAGGTCAAGGGTTCGAGCCTAAGCGCATGCATTTTTTTTTTACAACTCGTTTTTAAAGGTAGTTTTAAATCTTTAAAAATTCTTATTATTATTATTATTATTATTATCATTATTATTATTATTATTATTATTATTATTATTATTATTATTATTATTATTATTATTATTATTATTATTATTATTATTATTATTATTATTGTTATTGTTATTAATATTAGTATTATAGTTATTAATGTTATTAATATTACTAATATATGTAATAAGTAACAACTATTATTATTATTATTATTATTATTATTATTAGGTATTAGTAAGATTATGATTATTATTACTATCACTTTACTATAATGTAACATCATTATTAATGTTATTATTAGTATCATTAATAACAATATAAGTACTATTAAAATTAAGGTTATTATTATAAATGTTATTATGAAAATAATACGAACTATTATTAATATTAATATTAGTATCATTTATATAATTATTAGTATTATCATTATCAATAAAATTATTATTATTATTATGAGTAAATCCTTGTTATCAAAACTGACATTTTTTTAACAGCTAAATATTTTGTACATAAAATATACTCTTTACATATACTAAAAGTACATTAATATTTCATATACAATATATCAAACATATTAACAGTATTTATATAAATACTTACATATAACCAACTAATGATTTTAAATATAATACTGATCATATAATATATTTAGATATATTGACACAACTAAATATATAAAAATATTTATCATTTTAAATATATATACAAAATAAATAAATATAACATATAAAATAAGATATAATATAAGTAAAAGTTTTAATGGATTTTAGAATAGATTCTATATAACTAAAAATATATAAATAACAAATACTAATAACTGAAATTATGTGATTCCATTATATATTTTAATAATTATACAAATGATATAGGTTCGTGAATCCGAGGCCAACCCTGCATTGTTCAATATTGTCATATGTATTTTTACTACAAAATACATTAGGTGAGTTTCATTTGCCTTTTTACCCTATATATTTTTGGGCTGAGAATACATGCGCAATTTTTATAAATGTTATACGAAATAGACACAAGTAATCGAAACTACATTATATGGTTGAATGATCGAAGCCGAATATGCCCCTTTTTACTTGGTAGCCTAAGAATTAGGGAACATCACTAATTTTGAGAATTAGTACACGCCTAATTGACGCGAATCCTAAAGATAGATCTATTGGGCCTAACGAACCCCATCCAAAGTACCGGATGCTTTAGTACTTCGATGTTTTTTTATCATGTCCGAAGGATTTCCCGGAATGATAGGGGATATTCTTATATGCATCTTGTTAATGTCAGTTACCAGGTGTTCAATCCATATGAATGATATTTTTGTCTCTATGCATGGGACGTATATTTATGAGAGCTGGAAATGAAATTCTTGTGGTCTATTAAAATGATGGAAATGATTATTTATGTTAAACTAATGAACTCACCAACCTTTTGGTTGACACTTTAAAGCATGTTTATTCTCAGGTATGAAAGAAATCATCCGCTGTGCATTTACTCATTTTAGAGATATTACTTGGAGTCATTCATGACATATTTCAAGAGATGTTGCATTCGATTCGTTGAGTTCATCAAGATTATTATTAAGTCATTCATAGTTTGGATATATTATGAAAGGATATGCATGCCATCAACTTTTGATGAAATGGAAGTTTGTCTTTTAAAAACGAATGCAATATTTGTAAAATGTATCATATAGAGGTCAAATACCTCGAGATGTAATCATATGTTATTGTATTCGTCCTTATGGATTAGGATGGGTCATCTCATGTGGTATCAGAGCGGTGGTCTTAGCGAACCAGGTCTTGCATTAGTGTGTCTAACTGATAATTGTTTAGATGCATTAGTGAGTCTGGACTTTGACCGTGTCTGCATGTCAAAAGTTTTGCTTATCATTTCTAGTCGAAAATCAACTGCTTATCATCCTTAAAGTCTAGACATGTCTTACTGCATTTAATGCATCGATAGTGTATAGTCAAAATTCATATCTTAGCGTATCAGTTACTATAGACTTTGCCTGACAGCTCCCATAAATTCTTCCGTAACTTATGAGATTTTAGTATTATATATGCATATGTAAATTAAGTATTGCAGGATACTAATCTACAACCTATAATCTAATTCATATCAAAAATCCTCCATCTGATCGTACGAAATGGAACTCGCCACTAGTTCAAGTTCCTCGGATTCCGATATGGAGTCCCACTCGAGCTCCGAAAGCAGTGTGACCGGAATGGACCAACCAATCAGCCATCATCTATTCTGAATGAATTGGGGCTAGGTTCGTAGCCTACTTAGTCATTGGAGACAAGAAGAAGGTGATCCCTTTCATCCACCATATTGTCCTCTTGGCGAAGAACCTGAAGCACTTACCGACGAACCTATCCGAAACACCATTTTCAGTCTCATTTCCAGGGTATCTCGACACGATTATATTCTATCCACAATTCTAAACCTTATTCATCCGCTCGTTCTGACCGACAATCATTCCAGAGTAATAGAAGAAGTCAACGAGCTTCGCGCTCAAGTAGTGACTTTGGAAAATGTGATGCACAACTTGCAGGCATCACAGGCAACACCAACCGTACCAGCAGCACCACCACCAGCATAACCAGTACCATCAACAACCACATTCACACCGCAAACCTCAACTACACAATCTGTACCTCGAGCATCAACGTAGTACGCACCATAGATACCAAGAAGTACTAATAAAGAAAATCAACGATGAAGCATTGATTCATAACTTCATTGAAGAAATATTCTGCGAAGAATATGTGGTTTCTAAAAGTTTTAGAGATTACTTATTCTAGCCCAAACCGAAAAGCAAATGAGTTTAATATCATATTAACTCATTAAATTCATGATTACTTCTGAAGAAAATATATATGTAAGTATATTTTCATAAAGAATGTAATTAAAAGTTCTTTCGTACAAACTTCTAATGATGAAAATATTTAACGGGTAGGTAATACCCGAAGAATATTTAGATTTCACATTAATAAGTTACACTGTACATTCTTCGAATCTGATTCAACAGTCATTTACTATCCTGCTTACAACCACTGATATACGTATTCGTTCACCGCAGAATATCCATTTTTATTCAAATTCATATTTGGTTTTTGATTTATCAGAATCCAACAAGTGGCATAATGAAGAAAACATTGGACAAAATAAAATTTATTAGAAACAAACAAATTAACTATGAGAAATTTTGTTAAGAATCCACGCTAACTGTTCCTAGCTAACTGTTAATTTCGTATTACCTTTCATTTATCGCAATTTATTTATCGCATTTTATTTATCGTAATTTTAATTCTCGCAATTTTATTTATTGTCATTTAATTTCTGTTATTTATTTTACGCACTTTAAATATCGGGACACGTATACAAGGTTTTGACATATCATATCGACGCATCTATATATATTATTTGGAATAACCATAGACACTCTATATGCAGTAATGCTGGAGTTAGCTATACAGGGTTGAGGTTGATTCTACAATAATATATATAGTTTGAATTGTGATCGAGTCTGAGACATGTACATGGGTCACGATACGTATTAATTAATTCGAATATTATATATTAAACTATATATGAATTATTGGACTGTTAACTGTGGACTAATAACATTGGATAATTAAAATGAATTAAAATATTGATTATAACATATGAAACTAAACATCTCTTCAAATTTGCCACTTGATTTCATCTTAAACCTCATTTGTATCTCGATGATTACAATCTGCAATCAAACCTTTCGTGATTCGTAAAAACACCTCAATTGAGAGGATGAACTAACCGCACTTCATCTACGAAAAGAAAAGATTGATGCATATAGTTATGTACCTGAAAACACTCAGAACCTGAGTAACCATTTAACACGTATCTATGCTAGCTCCTTTGGTGTTATTATTACCTAAACTAACATTGCAATTCTTTTTCAAATTAGTCAACTTTGTCACAGCTCCAACAAGTCAACTTTGACTTTTCATTCGAAACAACTTTATTATAACTTTGATATATGTGCGTGCTCTTTTATTGTTACCGGGGAACCTTTTATATTCCACCATATTACCATCAGCGTTTAATCATCTAAAAACATAATTCTCTTGAAACCACCTCGGATTGATAACCGATGAATCAGATATGGTAGCATTAAACGCAGAGGAAACAGCAAAACCGTAGATAGTCTAAACGGTAAAAAGTTTGATAATAAAGAATGGAATGTTGGGAACGCTCGATAGAAAATTTAGTACCAAAAAGCGGATTATGCGAAACTATGAAGGAAGCCGTGGACAAATCACAAAGACTAAACTTGCCTTCAAAGAATCCAAATGATTCAATGTCTGCTGAAGCCTTTAGCAAATATCTTGCTCCTTACTTTAAACCCTTGTAGACGATATTCCTCATCATCCTCCGATCTTAGATATTCCAAGATATCATCGTATCTTTCATTATAAATATCCTCCATATTTCTGAAGATATTTTCATAACTATTCTTATCTGAAATCATTAATCTCTTCGCGCTATCAGTATTACATCATATAAGAAACTGTTAGTTTCTATATTGTGTAAACTTTCGAGTTTAAATTATGAATATTTTTGAAGTAGTGTTGGGAACGGATGCATGAGTTAGTATAATATAATGACACTTGATCAACGTGATTATATTACAGTAAGTCATGCTGAGTTTTTTAATGGAACGTGATGATTCACAGATCATAACGTCATCATGTGCCATGTTACACGACTCTTACATTATATCTAATCTATAACCATATCAAGAACATATTTTCTTGATAATCCTATCTTTTTCCTTGAATTCAGGTAATTTGACAAATCAAATCGTGCGATTTCGTTCTTTCTTGTTTAGAACATTAAGATTATTCAAAACTCTATACTTACGAATTTTGGACCGTTACTCGCTTTACTAGAGGTCGAGAAGATAATAAAAAGGCAAAGAGCTCCAAAATATAAGAGAAAATATAAAGCCCGATAATAACACGGAGGTTACAAACCATGGATGTTAATACGAATAACAATATAAAAATACGGTATAATTAAGAATAGTATCACCCCAAGGTAATAGTATAAGTAAACAGATTTTTCTGGGGGAAGGTTGAGAAGAAGGATGACAGAAATGTTAATTAGAAAAAAAATATCAAGGATTAGAACGAAATTAAGCATTTTCACAATCTTATGGATGTATGAACTAAGAAAGAAAGTATAGGAATGGTAAAAATAATGGAACGGAAGAGTTTAATTTATAATGGAAATATCAGACAGTGTAATCGAGACAGATTCACGTATTTAATTATTGAGATCTTAATTTCCTTACACGTCGAAAAATCAAATCTTTTAGATTTCGAAGATTTTCTTTAAATCCCTTGAATTCCAGAATTCAACCAAGACAACGTCAAAAGTTAAGACGCACCTTATTTTTCTAAATTCAAACATGACTACGTCAAAAGTAAGACGAATCTTAAATTCTTTAATTCACTCTTTTGTGATAACTTCACTCATACGCTTCGAATAATCGAATTGTTTTATTTGTATTACTCAATAATGATAAAACTCTATTTATCAACTAATATTCGTCATGAAAACATTCTTATTGTTAGCTATGACGACCCCACTCAAATTTCGGGACGAAATTTCTTTAACGGTAGGTACTGTGACGACCCAGAAATTTCCAACCAAATTTAAACTTAATTCTTAATTGATTTCGACACGATAAGCAAAGTCTGTAATGCTGAGTCTCAAAAGTTTTAGAACTATGTTCATATATTCAATTACCCTTCGACTGTTCCCAACGATTCACGAACATTGGTTTGTAAATAAATATGTATATGAATATATATAAACGTAAGTACATATAATATTTGTAAATAATAAAATATAAATAATTAGGTTGTTATTAATATATATATATATATATATATATATATATATATATATATATATATATATATATAACTAATAATTATATACATATATATATGGTAAGATATTAAAATGCATAAATGATAAATATTCAATATATGTATTATATAATAGTGCATAAATAAAAACAGTGATATTAATATATGAAATTACAAGTTAAAATATAGTTGATACATTATAATAGTACTTTCATTATTATCATTAAAACAAATATCAATATTATGAATATTATTAATTTAAATAAAATTTGATACATTTAATTTGTTATATTATTGTTATTACTAATATGTTTATTATCCTTATTAATATTTTTATTTTTACAATTAGTATTATTATTAATATTTAACATTAATATTAACATAATGAAATATCATTATTATTATTATATTATTAATAATAAAATTAATTATAATCTAGAAATATAAATAATGTAAATAAAAGAATATACAAATGAAGATATAATTATAACTAGATATTATACGGATATATATATACATAAATCATTACATGCAGATATATTTTAAAAATCAGTATTTATATTATAAAGATAATTATTATTAGTATTTCTATGCATTATTATTATCAAATAATTAAAATAAAGTATATATATATATATATATAATTGAATAAACCAAAATCTGTTTCCCATCGTTATCCCTTTATAATCGATTTTTGTTTCTGTCTATCCAGTTGTTAAACATCGTATTCGATCATACACTCAGCTATCAATCAAGTTCCCTTTTTATTTTTATTTTTTTTTTATTTTCTGTAACTGATAAATTGTGTCGACTTTATGATGCTATAAAATACAATCACATTCAGTGTTATGGAATCCAATTAACCTTACAATAACATTTATCAATCCCACAAACCCTTCAAATCTTTTATCTCATCGAATTTAAATCAGAAAAATAAAGAAAATGGGTCGTGTACCCTGTTCTTGTTTCAATTTTCAAACAGCACGATTTGTTAACGAATCACAAAAACGTTAAATGCAGTCTTGTTAGGATTATGATACTCAAACTATATGCAAAAAGCTAAGCTTCCAATTCCTCCTATTGAGTGTGAATTTTCGAGTCAAAGATCAAGTTTCAAAAGTCAAACGGTTGTTCTTAAATCAAATTCGAGCTTTCTATTATGAAATAAGATAATTTGTAAAGCTTCTAGGAGTAATTTTAAACACCTTTCGTGTTCAAAGTTTTGTCTAAAACATCCTAGAAATAAAAATCGCGATTTGGGTTCATGAGGATCTCATACGTTCTGTTGCTGCTTTATTTATTTATTTTTCTTTATGTTTTGACAGTCAGTAACAATCACAATGGATTGTTTCAAATTCCATATCATGTCTTAAATTGAATTTTAAAAAAAACTCGATGTTATAATCTGTTCCTGGTCGAAGTTATGTTTTAGACGAAGAAGATGAAAACTATCGATTTAATTCATGGGTTATATAAATTAATTCAGATTTATAAATCAGAAAGACAATAGGCAGAATAATGGTTAAAAGTGATTTAGGGTTAACGAGAGGTCAAGGGTTCGAGCCTAAGCGCAGACTTTTTTTTTTACAACTCGTTTTTAAAGGTAGTTTTAAATCTTTATTCTTATTATTATTATTATCATTATTATTATTATTATTATTATTATTATTATTATTATTATTATTATTGTTATGATTATTATTGTTATTGTTATTAATATTAGTATTAATGTTATTAATATTACTAATATATGTAATAAGTAACAACTATTATTATTATTAGGTATTAGTAAGATTATGATTATTATTACTATCACTTTACTATAATGTAACATCATTATTAATGTTATTATTAGTATCATTAATAACAATAGAAGTACTATTAAAATTAAGGTTATTATTATAAATGTTATTATGAAAATAATACGAACTATTATTAATATTAATATTAGTATCATTTATATAATTATTAGTATTATCATTATCAATAAAATTATTATTATTATTATTATTATTATTATGAGTAAATCCTTGTTATCAAAACTAGCATTTTTTTTTAACAGCTAAATATTTTGTACATAAAATATACTCTTTACATATACTAAAAGTACATTAATATTTCATATACAATATATCAAACATATTCACAGTATTTATATAAATACTTACATATAACCAACTAATGATTTTAAATATAATACCGATCATATAATTTTCATACCCCCAAACAGGGCCGGGGAAATATGACTTCACAATATCACAACACAAGTATGTATAAACGAGAATGACTCTATATGAGGCGTTTTAATTGATAACCAATGTATTAAAGCAGCGGAAAGTATTAGTCATTATAATTGAATCCTTAACAAAAGTAAATGTAAACTAAATTGTTTTAATGCAATAATATGAATGTATAAATACGGACTCCAAAAGCAGCAAAGTCCAATTAGCAACTAATCTTTAGCAATCTTCACCTGAGACAAAACATGCTTAAAGTGTTAACCAAAAAGGTTGAGTGAACAACATAGGTTTAATATATATAGTTTTAGACCACAAGATTTAGTTATCAAAAGTAAATGCTAAAGTTATGATATCGAGACATAAACAAAGTTACCCCTGGACACCTTGAACTGTCAGTGTTGTTTAATCATTATTATGTGACCAAAGACCAACGGTCAAATGGTTAGAGACGTCACTCTCAATAGCGCTATTCACAATAACTAAGCTTACCAAAATTCCAGTAATTAACGATATCATGGTAGGGATTTAGCATGAATCAAAGCATGTCAGCACAGTTAAACAGTTTTCAGGTACTTGTGTCTAAGCGTAAAACAGTTTGAAAGCAAGCATGTGTCTCACCCCAAAGTTATAAAATAAGTAATAGAGAAAATTAAAAAGTGGGGCTATGAAGTTCACCTTAATAGCAGATAGATATTCCACGCAAGTTATATGATCGGAGTGTTGAACATGGAAATCTCAACCTAGAGATATTTTGTTCGATTAGTTAATGTCTAATAGGCATAAAGTTTGTTTATTAATATAGCAAACTATATTAACAGTGACCGTTCTCGAGAAAAGTTATGTTTATATAAGTGATACTATACTTAGTGTACTTAAGTGTTACTATATAGATAAGTGTATAAGTTATAATAATAATAATAATATTATTCTTTAATCAATCAATTATTAAGTAATCTCATTAATACATGTATTGTATATATATATCCATACCTACACGTTACATATACATATAATCTTTATTATTATATTATGTATATGTTTATAACTATACTATATATGCATATATCTTATGTATGTGTTACATATATATTAGTGTAAGATGATACATATATATATACTTATTACTTTTATTATTATGTTTACTAATCGCATATAACTTACATAATGCACATTCATTCATACATACACACGTACATATACACACATATATACACGTATGTATATATTTACATATACACACACATATACCTACAATGTATACATGCACATACGTACGTATGCATGCATGCATGCACGTACACCATGATCATAAATACTTTACTAATCCGTAATCATAACCTTTTATCATAAACCTAACCTAATCCTTATTATCCATATGTATTATTTAAACTTATAACCCTAATCTTTATTACATAAACAATTCATTTTCATAATCTATATCACAATCATTATTATTTACTAATACACTTTCATATTTTACAACTAAACCCATTAACCATAATCATGACCTATTAACTTATTAACATTCATAATCTCAACTCTTAATCATTATTATCTCATTAATCATTAACACATAATAAGTACCCATGTTCAATCTTTAACTTACTAACTAGGTTACCATTATTCTTTTATCAATCTTTCAATCTCATACATAATCCTTTTAATATATTAACACTAATCTTTACTAACCACAATTACTATCCATTTAAATTTTATATCTACAAGTTCATATTAATTTACATAAACATACTAACTAAATTATATCCTAATAACTTTTAACCTCATTCATAACCTTTTAACATCATACCTAGTTATAATACTATTAATCTAACAATCTTATTAATCATCATCAAAATCTTTTATGATACTTTTAACCTTTTTCATTAATCATCTATCTTATTCATAATCTCTTAAGTTTTACAATCTTTAATCTTATTAATCACATTCATGACTAGTTTATTAATCACTAACCATTATTCTTTCATGCACAATACTTATAATCTTATATCATTAACATTAATTAACCTAGTGTCTTATTAATCTATAATCATGATCATACATCTTTTATCTTTTAACCTTATTACATGAAATCATAGCTTTTTCTCATTAAACTTAATCATACAACATCTTACTTGATATAATACATATAAGTAATTAAATAAAGAACATGATTAACTAGGGTTTAGACTACCTTATGCAAGATTAGAGACCTAGGATGATGATGATACGCGAAACAGAAAACAGACTGCAGCAGCAACAGCAACATACGACCCAAAAGGAGGGTCTGTTTGGGTCCTCTTTGATCGACAAAAAATAGCAGCCAACCAGAAAAAGAAACACGCAGCAACGAAGGTCTGATGGGTTGTTTGATTTGCGAATTGCAGCAGGAAAACAAGAGATAAAAGGGCTGTAGCAGATGGCGATTAGGGGATGTCTTGGTCACGATAGCAGCAGCAGAAACAAGCAGGCAACTAAGGACAATTCTTGGACTGTTTAGGCTCGTCAATCACAGTAAGAATAGCAGCAGAAACGAGCAGCAATAACAGAAGATTACAGTAGGTGATTGTAGGGATGTTTTGATGGGTTTTGTCGATTTGCAGGAGGGTGAATTCAGGCTGGATTGCAGGTTGAATAAAAATCGACTAATAAAGGAGGGAAAGCAGGAAACTAGTCGACTTATTTTGCAGCAGATTTGTGGTGAATTAACTTGGAAAAACTTGAGGCCTTTTATAGGTTTTTAGGTTTCCTAATTGCTCTTAGATTCAAGGATTTCCTTGGTGATCAAGAATGGTAGTTTGAGTTTAATTAGGATTAGTCACTTAGGGATCAAGTTTATGATTTCTCATTTTTTTTTTTAAACACCCTATTCTTTTGTTAATACATATTACATTTATTTTTTATTTTTTACGGTATTATTCATTTATTTACCCATAACTTTTATTAATTTATTTGGTTCCAATAAGTTTTTAAATTTTATAAATATCACCTTTATATAGTTTATTATTAATTTAGTATTAGGGTTAGTGTTTAATATTAAATATTAAATGGTATTAGGGTTAGGTTTAGGGTTTTAAATAATAGTAGGGTTTTAGTATTAATTACTTTATTTATTATATCCCAGATAACAACCCTAATGCTAATACACAGAGTATGACGTTGAAACCCTAAGGGCAATTTGGTAAATTCAGAAGGGAAAAGTGAGGGTTGTTATAGTACCTCCCTGTTAATAAAAACTTCGTCCTGAAGTTTCAGGAAGACTTCTCGGATGCATCAATGTTTGAGAATAGATGGGGATATTTCCGCTTCATCCGGTCTTCACGTTCCCAGGTATACTCGGGGCCTCTACATGAATTCCAATGGATCTTAACAACCAGAATAGAGCTTTGTTTCATACGTTTAATCTTACGATCCATAACTTCTTTAGATTCTTCGGTGAAGTACAATTTATCATTATGGCGAAGATCATTCAAAGGAATAACAAGTATGTTGTCAACAAGCCACTTTTTAAGGTTCGAGATGTGATATGTATGAACTTTATTTAACAGGAAGTGTTGACTAAAAATTACCATTTGGTTAACGTTTTGTTTAAAACAAAGTTTATACTGAATTACAGTAGGGATCTTATTTGAGTGATAACTGATATTGTATAAAATTTCAGCCAAAAGAGCCTAGGTGATTAGAATATCTAGTCCTGTGGACTTCATCCATGACTAGTTCTTGAAAAATTTCTGAATAGCGGTGATTTTTATATAATCGACATGTATTTCTTCACTATTAACTACATGTCCAAGGAATTGTATGATTTGTAGCCAAAGTTCACACTTGGAAAACTTGGCATACATTTGTTCGTTCTTTAAGAGCTCTAGAATAAATCGCAGAGGTTGCTCATGCTCTTTCTCGCTCTTGGAATAGATTAAGATGTCATCAATGAAGACTATCACGAATTTATCAAGATAAGGCTTGCATGCATAGTTCATAAGATCCATGAATACAGTAGGAGCATTGGTTAAATTAAAAGGCATGACAAGAACTCATAGTGTCTATAACAAGTTAGGAAAATAGTCTTAGAAACGTCAACTTCATTGACTCTCAATTGATGACAACCCGACCTAAGGTCAATCTTCGAATAGATACTTGATCCTTGCAGTTGGTCAAACAGGTCATCAATAAGTGGGAATGGATAACGATTCTTGATGGTTAGCTTGTTGAGTTCTCGGTAATCAATACACATTCTCAACAGGCCATCTTTCTTTTTCTTTTTTTCTTTTTTGACAAATATAACGGGTGCTCCTTACGGGGGCAAGCTAAGACGAATGAAACCTTTTTCCAAAGGTTCTTGGAGTTGGTTAGATAATTCCTTCCTTTCGGATGGAGCTAAGAGGTATGGTACCTATGCAATAGGTACAGCACCGGGCGTGGATAATTGATAAGTAAAAGATATATAATATCTAGGGTTGATATTTTTAGTTGACAATATAGTGATAAGGAGTATGTAATGGTACAGAGTGGTCCTAAGGTTGATCAAATCTTATTCCCATCATGATCCATTAGGATTTCTGTATGACTTATCATAATATAATGACGTTGATCAAGTGTCATTATATTATTCTAAATTATACTTTTATCACTCCATAAGGTTACTACTATGTCATCTAGTCAATATGCATCTTCATCGAGGTGAATGATTCAATGGAAAATGAAAAAAAAGAAAATAACATCATTCATTAAAAGAAAATAACTAGAGTATTACAGAAACTTAACGAAATCTTCCAAACTATAGAAGTACTAAACGGTAACATAAAGAATACTATGAAAATTTAAATGTCTCTAGTGGTTTCCAAAAACTCTTCATTGTGCCTCTTCATTCTTCTTCTTATCCAAACATTGATTTTTGAAATGCCCTACTCTTCCGCAGTTATAGCAAGTAGGAACGGTTGCATTTGCCTTTGTGGCTGGAGTTTTGGCTGATGGAGTAACAACTCTACAATTCTTGGCTACATGACCCACCTTCTTGCACTTGGTGCACTTGGCCTTACACCATCCTTTATGACGTCTCTCACATCTTTTGCAATAAGGACGTTTTCCCTTATACAACTTGTTGAATTTTCCCTTATAAAGTTTGTTGGATTTGCTTTTAGAATTTTTTTTCTCCATTCCTTCTCTCTTCCTTTTTGCACCTTCTTTGTCCTTATATTTGTCGATGAAAAACCTTGCTATGCAAGCAGCTTCTTGTATGGTACTCGGGTTCTCCAAGATAACATCTCTTCGGACTTCATTAGGCAATCCATTGATGTAGCATTGGATCCCTAGATACTCGGGAGTAGCCATGAGAGCAAACTCTTGAAATCGGTTGGTGTAGCTTATGAGATCAGCATTAACCATTTCTATATTACTGAGCCCAGGTCTTTCAGTACTCTTGTATGTAGGGGTGGGTAGCTTATGAAACTTTGATGAGAACGAATAGTCGAAAGGTTTCGCGGTACGCCATTGTTGCCATTGCCTTGAACAGAGGACTCAGACTTGGATTCTTCCTCAACTTCTTCTTCTTCAATCATCTCCTCCACAAACTCTTCCTCCTCGTCATCCCCATCATAGTTATCATTAGTGTGGGATTCTTCCAAATGAGGGGAGTGTGGTGGACTAGCAGGGACATAGTTTGGGTGAGTTGGTGAAAATGGCGGGGAAACGGGTCCATAAGTCGGTGTGCGGACAGATCTTTCGGAGTCGGATTCCTCGGAGTCAGAAATGATGATCGGGTTATGGCGAGACATCCTAAATGAAAAGAAAGAGAGATGATTAGGTAGGTTCTAAGGATGACGCAAAAGCAAGAATAAAATGTAAGGGGAAATGCACTAGAACTAAAACAGGAAAGGTTATAGTCCTATAGATTGCTAAGGCACCTAACTAACACATAAGGCACACATAAAATGCAATCCTGGTTCTCTATAACAACCTGGCTCTGATACCACTCTGTCATACCCCCAAATAGGGCCGGGGAAATATGACTTCACAATATCACATCACAAGTATGTATAAACAAGAACGACTATATATGAGACGTTTTAATTGATAACCAATGTATTAAAGCAGCGGAAAGTATTAGTCATTACAATTGAATCCTTAACAAAAGTAAATGTAAACTAAATTGTTTTAATGCAATAATATGAATGTATAAATGCGGACTCTAAAAGCAGCAAAGTCCAATTAGCAACTAATCTTTAGCAATCTTCACCTGAGACAAAACATGCTTAAAGTGTCAACCAAAAAGGTTGAGTGAACAACATAGGTTTAATATATGTAGTTTTAGACCACAAGATTTAGTTATCAAAAGTAAATGTTGAAGTTATGATATCGAGACATAAACAAAGTTACCCCTGGACACCTTGAACTGTCAGTGTCGTTTAATCATTATTATGTAACCAAAGACCAACGGTCAAATGGTTAGAGATGTCACTCTCAATAGCGCTATTCACAATAACTAAGCTTACCAAAATTCCAGTAATTAACGATATCATGGTAGGGATTTAGCATGAATCAAAGCATGTCAGCACAGTTAAACAGTTTTCAGGTACTTGTATCTAAGCGTAAAACAGTTTAAAAGCAAGCATGTGTCTCACCCCAAAGTTATAAAATAAGTAATAGAGAAAATTAAAAAGTGGGGCTATGAAGTTCACCTTAATAGCAGATAAATATTCCACGCAAGTTATATGATCGGAGTGTTGAACACGGAAATCTCAACCTAGAGATATTTTGTTCAATTAGTAATGTCTAATAGGCATAAAGTTTGTTTATTAATATAGCAAACTATATTAACAGTGACCGTTCTCAAGAAAAGTTATGTTTATATAAGTGATACTATACTTAGTGTACTTAAGTGTTACTATATAGATAAGTGTATAAGTTATAATAATAATAATAATAGTATTATTCTTTAATTAATCAATTATTAAGTAATCTCATTAATACAGGTATTGTATATATATATCCATACCTATACGTTACATATACATATAATCTTTATTATTATATTATGTATATGTTTATAACTATACTATATATGCATATATCTTATGTATGTGTTACATATATATTAGTGTAAGATGATATATATATATATATATATATATATATATATATATATATATATATATATATATATATACATACTTATTACTTTTATTATTATGTTTACTAATCGCATATAACTTACATAATGCACATTCGTTCATACATACACATGTACATATACATACATATATACACGTATGTATATATTTACATATATACACACACATATACCTACAATGTATACATGCACATACGTACGTATGCATGCATGCATGCACGTACACCATGATCATAAATACTTTACTAATCCGTAATCATAACCTTTTATCATAAACCTAACCTAATCCTTATTATCCATATGTATTATTTAAACTTATAACCCTAATCTTTATTACATAAACAATTCCTTTTCATAATCTATATCACAATCATTATTATTTACTAATACACTTTCATATTTTACAACTAAACCCGTTAACCATAATCATGACCTATTAACTTATTAACATTCATAATCTCAACGCTTAATCATTATTATCTCATTAATCATTAACACATAATAAGTACCCATGTTCAATCTTTAACTTACTAACTAGGTTACCATTATTCTTTTATCAATCTTTCAATCTCATACGTAATCCTTTTCATATATTAACACTAATCTTTACTAACCACAATTACTATCCATTTAAATTTTATATCTACAAGTTCATATTAATTTACATAAACATACTAACTAAATTATATCCTAATAACTTTTAACCTCATTCATAACCTTTTAACATCATACCTAGTTATAATACTATTAATCTAACAATTTTATTAATCATCATCAAAATCTTTTATGATACTTTTAACCTTTTTCATTAATCATCTATCTTATTCATAATCTCTTAAGTTTTACAATCTTTAATCTTATTAATCACATTCATGACTAGTTTATTAATCACTAACATATTCTTTCATGCACAATACTTATAATCTTATATCATTAACATTAATTAACCTAGTGTCTTATTAATCTATAATCTTGATCATACATCTTTTATCTTTTAACCTTATTACATGAAATCATAGCTTTTTCTCATTAAACTTAATTATACGACATCTTACTTGATATAATACTTATAAGTAATTAAATAAAGAACGTGATTAACTAGGGTTTAGACTACCTTATGCAAGATTGGAGACCTAAGATGGTGATGATACGCGAAACAGAAAACAGAATGCAGCAGCAACAGCAATATACGACCCAAAAGGAGGGTCTGTTTGGGTCCTCTTTGATCGACAGAAAATAGCAGCCAACCAGAAAAGAAACACGTAGCAACGAAGGTCTGATGGGCTGTTTGATTTGCGAATTGCAGCAGGAAAACAAGAGATAAAAGGGCTGTAGCAGATGGCGATTAGGGGCTGTCTTGGTCACGATAGCAGCAGCAGAAACAAGCAGGCTACTAAGGACGATTCTTGGACTATTTTGGCTCGTCAATCACAGTAAGAATAGCAGCAGAAATGAGCAGCAATAACAGAAGATTACAACAGGCGATTATAGGGATGTTTTGATGGGTTTTGTCAATTTGCAGGAGGGTAAATACAAGCTGGATTGCAGGTTGAATAAAAGTCGACTAATAAAGGAGGGAAAGCAGGAAACTAGTCGACTTATTTTGCAGCAGATTTGTGGTGAATTAACTTGGAAAAACTTGAGGCCTTTTATAGGTTTGTAGGTTTCCTAATTGCTCTTGGATTCAAGGATTTCCTTGGTGATCAAGAATGGTAGTTTGAGTTTAATTAGGATTAGTCACTTAGGGATTAAGTTTATGATTTCTCATTTTTTTTTTCTAAACAGCCGATTCTTTTGTTAATACATATTACATTTATTTATTTTTTTACGGTATTACTTATTTATTTAAGTATTATATATATATATATATATATATATATATATATATATATATATATATATATATATATATATATATATATATATATTGTTATTACTATTAATATTTAGGGTTACATTTATTTAAATACATTTTATTCATTTATTTACCCATAACTTTTATTAATTTATTTAGTTCCAATAAGTTTTTAAATTTTATAAATGTCACCTTTATATAGTTTATTATTAATTTAGTATTAGGGTTAGTGTTTAATATTAAATATTAAATGGTATTAGGGTTAGGTTTAGGGTTTTAAATAATAGTAGGGTTTTAGTTTTAATTACTTTATTTATTATATCCCGGATAACAACCCTAATGCTAATACACAGAGTATGACATTGAAACCCTAAGGGCAATTTGGTAAATTCAGAAGGGAAAAATGAGGGTTGTTATAATAATATATTTAGATATATTGACACAACTAAATACATAAAAATATTTATTATTTTAAATATATATACAAAATAAATAAATATAACATATAAAGTAAGATATGATATAAGTAAAACTTTTAATGGATTTTAGAATAGATTCTATATAACTAAAAATATATAAATAACAAATACTAATAACTGAAATTATGTGATTCCATTATATATTTTAATAATTATACAAATAATATAGGTTCGTGAATCCGAGGCCAACCCTGCATTGTTCAATATTGTCATATGTATTATTACTACAAAATACATTAGGTGAATTTCATTTGCCTGTTTACCCTTTATATTTTTGGGCTGAGAATACATGCGCAATTTTTATAAATGTTTTACGAAATAGACACAAGTAATCGAAACTACATTGTATGGTTGAATGATCAAAGCCGAATATGCCCCTTTTTGCTTGGTAGAATAAGAATTAAGGAACATCACTAATTTTGAGAATTAGTGTAACGACCCGACTTTTTCGACTTGCTTTTGTGCTTTGTATTTTAGCGAAACTGCGTATTTACGCGTACTGTGTTACTTTATACTCTGGAATCTTGATATACGTGGTTTACTTCCATTTATATATTAAAACGTGCCTTAGAGTACATAGGATACATAACTTGTTCACCGGAAGCCTTTATAACCGTTAGTGTTATTTGACGTTTCGAATAAACCACGAACTGCGCGCATGTTTAACTTTTGTCGTAATCGGAATATTATGACTGTGAAATATTAATTATTATTTTATAATAATAATTACTTGGGCTTTTGGATGCTTAATTTTATTTAATTATTTACTAGATCACAATAGTTAGTCTTGTTGGACTTTCTACCTTATTGGACCTTAGCCCACCCTACACTAGCTAGTGGCCCAATTAATTAGCCCACTTATTATTTACTAGTGACCCATAATAAATAAAATAAATTCCCATTTAATTAGATGAGTCATACTAGCATTTGGATAAGGATTATCCATATTGTTACATGGGATTCTAGCATAAGTACATGCTTTAGACAACCACTAACCAAAAAGAAAAATGGTGTCTCCTCCCCTCTCCCTCAAAACCTACGGCCTATATGGCCTCCATGTCATCAATCCTTGTCAAAATTTTGCTTATAAATACTAGCCATATTCCTCTCATTTTACACATGCTCTCATTTGAACTTCACACACACTTACTCTCTTACTTCCTTTCTAGCATTCTCACTTGTAAGTTTTGATCTTTTTCTTCTTCTTTCACCTTTCTAATTCGTGTATCATCATCATTATGGTAGATCAAGCTCTTTAGCCTTGATCTTGATTATATCTTGTTGATTCAAGCATGAATCCTTCAAGAACATGGAAGATTCAAGCTTTCTAGCGTTGAATCTCCACCAACTTTGTAGATCTATATTTTTCTTACTTTAATCTTGTTGTTTTGTTAAAAAGATTCAAACTTTTGTTTGTTATCTTCATATATCTTAAAGATCCAAGCTTTATGCTTCAAGATCTTCAAGAACAACCAAGATGCACGCTTTCTAGCTTGAATCTTCATATCTTGTTGTTGGATCTAAGTTTTCTAGCTTATGATCTTGTTGTTTTGTTATAAAGATCAAAACTTGTGTTTATGGTCTTCATGAAACTTAAAGATCCAATCTTTATGCTTCAAGATCTTCAAGAACACTAAAGGTTCAAGCTTTCTAGCTTTGTGACCTTATAAATTGTGTGAAAGGGATCCAAGCTCTCTAGCTTAGGGTTCTATCACTTCATTTGACTTAGATCATGTTCATACTTGTTTGATTGATGTAAAGTTTGTAACTTTGTTTGTAAATAGGACTTGTAATTGTGTTAAGACTAAGGATATGATGTAACCTTGGTTCATCATCCATCTAAGACTCTTAAATGAGTTGTGTTACCACTTGGTCTTAACATATTGTGTATTTATGGTAGGATCTTGGTCAAAAGTAATGCTAAACCATCAACAATTTGTACACTTGAAGCTACAAGCATCAAGGATGAGAACCGTGATGAGCATCAAGCACCAAGAACCCCACCGGAGCACTTGTCCACTGACTTTCGTATCTGATCAGGCCACCAGGGCTACTGGAAAGTTGATTTTCAGTTATTTCGGTTCGAGTAGATGATTTTCCGTTTAGGCCTCATCTTAATCCGAGTTACGGTTTAGGATTTATGGGCCTCCGAGAGTCACTACACCCTATTAACGTTGTGCTGAAATTTCTGACCTACTCGCACTTAAACCGTCGCCACGGTCAAACGAAGACGAGTTAGGTTCTGAAAATTTGTCAGCTGTTAGGGGACTCATATACGGAGCCATAGCAACTGACTATGCATCTTTTCGATTTACGTAGAGGTCGTAGCAGCTGACCGAAGTCAGCCTATTGTTTCGATCTCTATTCTTGTCGAACTTACTTAGCTTTTATGATGATGAATGATGATGATGATGACACTTAAACTTATTTTATGCACTATTAGAATTTTAAAGACAACCTACTGACCTAGTAACCCTTGATTTAGGTTGACGACCTTTCGGACCGACTTACTACTTGCGTACTTTCATTACCGACTTTACCGCTTTTATCACTGTGAGTTATAGCATCCCTTTTTACTTTAACTATTTTGGGACTAAGAATACATGCGCTTTTTATGTTTTACATACTAGGCACGAGTACTTAAACTTTATATGTGTGTAGGTTATACAACGGCATAAACATTCCCCTTAGCACGGTAACGTTTAGTCATTGGTTTTTGAACCGGTGAACGCGAATCTTAGATATGGATCCATAGGGTTTGACATCCCCACTCGGGCTAGTCGCGCTAGCATTTAACGGGTGTTTAATACTTCATAGACATACGCACTCGACAAGTGTACTTTCAGGGGGTTATAAACGTTAAGTCTAGTTACCGGGTGCCCACGGTTATGCATATACTTTTCATACTGTTTTGATACGCTGTTTGCAGCACTGAAATCTCGTGGCCTACATTACATTACTGATTACAAACAAACTATAGCTCACTAACATTCGTGTTGACTTTTTAAGCATGTATTTCTCAGGTGCTTAGACGTTGTTGCTTCCACTATTAGACTTGCTACCTTGGTGTTATAAACTTGCTGTTAGACTTGCTGTTACAGACTTGCTGTGTTAGACTTCCGCTGCATTACTTAGAGATGTCTCAAGCATGAAACTTTTACTTTGCATTCGCAACTTATGCTATTTTCAAAACAATAGTTTGTAATGACCTTAGTATCATGTTAATGTTTCCTATTCGTCTTATGTAAACCGTTATCTTTTCATGAATGCAAACTGGTTTTCAAACAGCATATAGTGTTCAACCTTGTAATGATCCTGTTGTTGATGATCTGTAGCGTCACAATTAGTGCACGCCTAATTAACGCGAATCCTAAAGATAGATCTATTGGGCCTAACGAACCCCATCTAAAGTATCGGATGCTTTAGTAATTCGATGTTGTTTTATCATGTCCGAAGGATTTCCCGGAATGATAGGGGATATTCTTATATGCATCTTGTTAATGTCGGTTACCAGGTATTCAATCCATATGAATGATATTTTTGTCTCTATGCATGGGACGTATATTTATGAGAACTGGAAATGAAATTTTTGTGGTCTATTAAAATGATGGAAATGATTATTTATGTTAAACTAATGAACTCACCAACCTTTTGGTTGACACTTTAAAGCATGTTTATTCTCAGGTATGAAAGAAATCTTTCGCTGTGCATTTGCTCATTTTAGAGATATTACTTGGAGTCATTCATGACATATTTCAAAAGACGTTTCATTCGAGTCATTGAGTTCATCAAGATTATTATTAAGTCATTCATAGTTTGGATATATTATGAAAGGATATGCATGCCGTCAACTTTCGATGAAATGGAAGTTTGTCTTTTAAAAACGAATGCAATGTTTGTAAAATGTATCATATAGAGGTCAAATACCTCGCGATGTAATCATATGTTATTGTATTCGTCCTTATGGATTAGGACGGGTCATCTCAGAGGTGTGGGATGCGGATGTTGTTGTTGGTGGTACTGGTGTTACTGATGGTGCTTGTAATCTTTGCACCATATCCTCCGAGCCAATACTCGAGCACAAAGCTCGTTGACTTCTTCTATTACACCGGGGTGATTGTCAGTTCAGACGAGCGGATGAATAAGATCTAGAATTTGAGATAGTATATAATCGTGACGAGATGCTCTGGAAATGAGAGAGAAAATGGTTTCTCGAACAGGTTCACCGGTAAGTGCTTCAGGTTCTTCGCCGAGAGGGGAATGTGGTACATGGAAGGGATCACCTTCTTCTTGTCTCCATTGATTTAATCTGCTACGAACCCATCCCCAATCCATCCAAAATAGATGATGGCTAATAGGTTGATCCATTCTGGTTACACTGCTTTCAGAGCTTAGGAGGATTTCCATATCGGAATAGCTATCGGAATCTGATGAATTCGAACTAGTTGTTCATCTCATACAATCGGGGAAATGAATTTGATGTGTAATAGATTATAAGATTTGGTTTGATATTCCTTAATACATAATTCATATATGTATTTATAATACCAGACTCCCATCAGTTACGGAGGAAATTACGGAAGATGTCAGGCAGAGTTTACTGTAATAGATATGCTAAGATATGAATTTTGTCTATACACTAATCATGCAATCAATGCAGTAAGATGTGTCTAGACTAAGAATGATAAGCATGAAATTTTTCGACAAGAAATGATAAGCAAAACTTTTGACATGAAACTAAGGTCGAAGTCCAGACTTACTAATGCATCCTAAAAACTATCAGTTAGATACACTAATGCAAGACCTGGTTCGCTAATACCACCGCTCTGATACCACATGACACGACCCGTCGTAATCCATAAGGACGAATACATTTACATATGGATACATCGTGAGGTTCTGACCTCTAAATGATACATTTTACAAACATTGCATTCATTTTTAAAAGACAAACTTTCATTACATCGAAAGTTGACAGGCATGCATACCATTTTATAATATATCCAAACTATAAATGACTTAATAGTAATCTTGTTGAACTCAACGACTCGAATACAACGTCTTTTGAAATATGCCATGAATGACTCCAAGTAATATCTCTAAAATGAGCAAATGCACAGGGAAAGATTTCTTTAATACCTGAGAATAAACATGCTTTCAAGTGTCAACCAAAAGGTTGGTGAGTTCATAAGTTTATCATAAAACAATAAAATTCAATAATTTTGATAGACCACAAGATTTAAATAATGCATGGTACAAATGGGCCTGAATCCTATAACCACCTGTAATGTACATGCGATTTCTTTTAAATACATTACACATATCTCGTATATGAAATCATTTTTCAAAATGCTTCATAACCTTACACATATCTCGTGTACAAAATATCATACACATATCCTGTGTATAAAAATCATTCTCTCGATATATAACATTCACTTTACTTTCTTTGCTTGGTAACCGACCTTAACATTTAATGCGCATCATAAATATCCTTAAAATAAACAGAACTTTCAGTCTGTAATAAATATATAAACCTCGAAGTACTAAACACCACGCCCACTAGCTCTTTCGTCTAGTGAACATCCTGGGTGGGGGTGTTAAACCCGGTAGCTACCTTTAGGATTCGCGTGAATTAGGGGCCATACATGTTTCCTAATTCTTAGGTTACCAAGCTATAATAATCAAGGGGAAATATTCACATCAATTAGTGGCAATTATAACGTCGAACTTATTCAATAATAATCAACAGAACTTCTGTCTGTATAATAATTCATTCGCGGAATGTTTTGCTTGTGTCTATCTCGTCAAACATTTATAAAATCATCTCATGTATTCTCTGTCCAAAAATATAGATTTCAAAGGCATTAAATAAACAGTTGTAAAACAGTTATAAAAACAGCGCATTTATTCTCAGTCCCAAAAAAATAAAGAGTAAAAGGGAATCAAATGAACTCACAATACAATATTTTGTAGTAAAAATATGCATACGACGATACTGAACAATTGCAGGGTTGGCCTCGGTTTCACGAACCTATATCAAGTATATATATTAACACATATAATATTAATCAACTAAGTTTATATATTATACCCTTATATATAATTATATTAATACTTATAATATTATAATATGTATATGATATATAATTAACGTTATATCAATATAATAATATTTGTTGTAATAAAAATATTAATATTAATAGTAATATTAATAATAATAATTATAATGATAATATTAATAATAATGTTTAAAAATAATAATAATAATAATAATAATAATAATAATAATAATAATAATAATAATAATAGTTATAAAATAATATTTATTTATTCAGTTAATAATAATACTCTTAATAATGATAATGATAATAATAATACTAAGATATAATAATAATAATAATAATAATAATAATAATAATAATAATAATAATAATAATAATAATAATAATAATAATAATAATAATAATAATAATAATAATAATAATAATAATATTATTATTATTATTATTATTATTATTATTATTATTATTATTATTAATACTACCTTAAAAGAATTAACAAGCTTTCAAAAAAAAACTGTCACTGCCTAGGATTGAAACCGCGACCTCTCGTTAAACAACCACACTACTAAACCAATGAGCTGATTGATACATTCTGATTTAATTTGCTCGTTAGATTCTTTTAACTCATTTTTGTCTGCTGTCTTCTTCTTAGAACAAAACCCATTTAATATCTTCATCTTCATCATCTAACTTCATCATCTTTATCATCATAATCACAGTCGTCATCCATCATCTCCCATCATCGAGTCATCATCCATTCATCATCTTTTCATCGTTTATTATCATCATCGTTGTCTATTATCTCAACACCAACGGATCACCATCTTCGTTTACTGTCGTAGGTGACTGTTGTCGATGTTTGTAGGTGTGTGCAGCAGCAGCAGCAGCAGGGAGCTGCAATTTGAGCAAGTACAGTAGAAGGTTGCAGCAGGAAGTATGTTAATGGTTTGGGGTGTTCGAGCAAGAAGGAATAGCAGTTTCAGTGATCAAATGGGTGTTCGAAAAAGAAACAGTTGCAGCAAGTTTTAAGGTTGTCAACAAGAGCAAAAGATGGTGGTGTGATTTGGTTTCGATGGTGAACTGAAAACAGAAGTACAACAACAACGAAGGGTTCAGTTTTTGGGTTGGGTTAGAGTCGATAAACTTGTATAATGAAAGTAGGTGATGGTGGTTATGATTGGTGTTTAAACTTGGTGATCAAACAAAGAATAAGGTGATCGGTGATGGCGAAAGGTGATCAAAAATAGAAATATATAGTAGTGAGCAGTTTCGCAACAATGGTGATGAGGTAATGAAAGTGGTAAGGGTTGTTATTGAGGTGGTGAAGTGGTGGTTCTTAAACATTTAGTGAACAATAAATAAACGAGTTGCAGGTGAGTCCTTAAGTGGGTTTTTGAGTCGATAGGCATCAACAAAGAAGGAAGTTTTATGATAGCAGGTTATAGTTTATCGATGGTGTGTTCTTGGTTTGGGTTTGAACCAAAAACAATAGTAGTAGTCGTAGTAAAAGGGAGACCTAAGATAGTAGTATTATGTCATTGGATATATGTGTGTGTGTGTGTGTGTTATAAGTTTAAGCATGTATGTTATATATATAATAATATATGATAATATTATTGATAAGGTAACATGAAAAGTGGAATCTGGCTCATCCAATTGTTCTTGAAAACTAGAATCATATATATATATATATATATATATATATATATATATATATATATATATATATATATATATATATATATATATATATATATATATATATATATATATATATATAAATAATATCAAATAAAGTATAAAACGTGTGAATCACAATGCCAGTTGTAGTAAAGTTGATATGAGGTGATAACTTGAATTGAAATATGAAGTTGATATATATGCATATAATATTGCTTTTATGGACTCACACAACACATAAAAGAACGGATGGAGTATTATATGTATATATATATTTTATATCACCTCATGTTAAAAGGAAAAATAATAGCTGTCATTTTTGGATCATCCTACCGACAGTTTTTAAAATATTAAATAAAAATTAAATCAACTATTAGCGCTCAATCCCGGGTAAAATATACTAAGTGTTAAAATTTAACAAATAGATCTTAAACATGTTTTTAATAAGTCTAAAATTTATGTAACTTATCTTCGGATCACTGTTTACTTTTAAAATCATTTAACTTGCTTAATATTAATCGGAACATCAAACGAGTATTACAATTATTTAATATTTATTTTTAATATACTTTATTTATATATATAGATATGTTTTAAATAATAATTATTATTATTATTATAATATCTTATTTTTATTTTATTTTACATAATTAATTTTAATAACAACAACATATAATATTTCAAATTATATATCCATTTACCATATATATATACACACATATATCTATTTACAATTAATTGTTCGTGAATCGTCGAAACTGGTGGAGGTTATATGAATGTAATGAAAATAGTTCAAAAATTTTGAGACTAAGGATTACAGACTTAGCTTATCGTATCAGAATTATGAAATCGTATCATGAGTTTGGTTCAAAATTAGTCAAAAAATTTCGGGTCGTGACATAGTGTATTGGTTGTTGGATCAGATTTTCAAATGTGGTTGCTAAAGAGGATTTAGTAGAATTAAGATCGAACTAGAACCGGGTTAGGTGTTTTCCTTCCTGACTTTTGTTGTTTTGATGATCTTAGATTGTAAAATCTATTAGTTTGGGATATAGTCGAGATTTATAACTACCAGTGACTTGAGAAGCTAGATCGTGTTGTTTTGATGAACTCGATTATGTCCTTGTTCCGAAATACTCGAAATGAAAGTGTGATTTAGAATGATGTATTACGTTTGGCGAGCAGAAATACATTGTAGTAAATCATACAATAGTTTCGAGAGTCGGAAGAGATGTAACGAGTGTTAGATCGAATGTTGTTTGACGATTAATGCGATTTTCGAAGAACTGTTGACCGAGAATTGACTTTTCCGACATAGTAATGCTAGTTGAACAATATCTGGACTTAGGCTATTGATGATCGAATAAGCTTTAGTTTTGAGTTCTGATGAAGTTCTAAGAAAACTAAAGACGATGCAGAGATAGTTTTAGCGGTGTCAAACACGTGTATTAATGTCATTTTACGGACTTAATTGTTAGATGGATGTTTATTATTTGTGTTAGTGGATATCGTTGACTTGAAATCCATGTTTGAATGATTAATGTTGGTTGAATATTTCATTTGTAAGTGTTTCTTCTAATGACGGTATGAATAAAGCCATGCTTTAAGTGATGAATTTCGGGTAAGTATCGACCTAGATGAGTGATTTATGACGAAACTCATAAATATTGAATTTGAACTAAGTATTTATCTGCAGATATCAGGTTGTTTTGTTGTGATCGGTATTGACCTAGCGTTAAATTATTTGAAGAATTAGATACTTTTCTTTGTGTATAGAGGTTAATGTTAGTCTTTGACCTGTGACTCGAACTTGATTAATACTGAAAATTCGAGGAAAATGATTTAGGAAATAACCCTAAGACGAAATTGATCGATATAAAGTGGTAAGTTGATAGCGGTATTTAGTGACTCTAGTATGTGATGTACCTAGACCTCGTGTAATTTTTGGTTAAGGGGGTTAAATTTGTTGGTTCTGATAGCATTTTAACCAAGTGATGATCTTTGTGATATAACTATAGCAATGTTAGGCATGTGTATTGATGTTACTTGCAGGAATTAACACTGGGATAATTACTTTCAAAACATAAGGACGGTTATTCTTTACTCAAGATTGTGATGTAATGATTGAATTGACTTAAAATTTGGGTTGGTAATCGTTTCTACTATGATTGAGTTGACCAGAAACACGATTTAGTCAATGAATTATTGGGTGAATATCGACTCGTTTTAGTAAAAATTAAACTATATATATATATATATATATATATATATATATATATATATATATATATATATATATATATATATATATATATATAATATCAGGATTGAAACATGTATTAAATTACGGAGTTTGGGTAATTTAGTGTAATCTGAGTAGGGATGGCAAAATGACCCGTACCCAATGGGAAAACCCGAAACCCGTTATAATTGGGCCGGGTCTGACCCGAGTCCGTCGGGTAATGGGCCGGGTACGGGGATGGTTACAAAAAAATTTCCGGGTTCGGGTTCGGGTATGGTTTTGGATACAAACCCGTTTACCCGACCCGTATACCCAGTCCGCATACCCGTATACCCGGCTCGAGGAATTTTAATAATAATTTTTATGTAAAGTTTTAGTATTAGTATTATATTGTTAATGTATGAAAGATTTCTTTTTTTTTTACGGCTCTTTTAAGTGAATGCACAATCCGCATCGATCTATTGGCGACGTGACTGCCGCTTAGAGCCTAAATTGAACTTCATGCATGATTTAAAACCCATGGAAATTTGACTCTACCATTTTCATGGCGTTCCTTTTTCCATTTATGGTGTATTATATATATATATATATATATATATATATATATATATATATATATATATATATATATATATATATATATATATATATATATATATATATATATATATATATATATATCTATTTTATTTACTATTTTTTCTCTTATTTTTTTTTTTGGCCGGAGGTCCTTATGGAAGCAATCTCTCTATCCGTCGAACATAGAGAGGGAGGACTTTCTCTAGCCTTGGAGTGTTTCACTCGGGAAGAGAAATGACTTCTCTTTATTCTAGGGTAGATGAAGGATTGTCTACGTCTCACCTCCCCCATACCCTACACATGTGGTATTGGGTTTTGTTGTTGTTGTTGTTGAATCATATACAACAAGTTTTCGAGATGTGATATTTTATATACTTTGTGTATTTGAGTATTTTACAAACTTTTCAATCAACTTTTTGTATGTGATATTTTATAATACTTTAAACATAAAGTAGTTAAGTTATTTTTCGATATTTTGATTTGGTAACTTATTGAAAAATAGATACAGAATGATTAATCGGGTATACCCGTTTACCCGTGGGGAAACCCGAAACCCAATAGTATGTAAGTAAATGGGGACCTGACGGGTTTCGGGCCGGGTTTCGGGCGGGCTTTCTTAATCGGGTTCGGGTCCGGGATTACCTAAACCCGACCCGATGCCATCCCTAAATCCGAGTTGACTTGGTGATATTATAGTGATGAAATTAGCTAAGTTTGTGTGTTCTAAGGTAAATGATAGCCAATATTCAGTGTTTTATACTGAGTTGATCTAGGAAATTCGATGAAGGTGACTCGGGGATAACCTAAAATTATGATTGACAGATATCATGTATTGGGTCATTAGTAGTGACTCGAGAGTTAGTGTGTAAAACCTAGACTTGAGATGGAATTTTATTGGTATTTCGTAAGATTGATGATAGATCAAGTTTGGAATTCAGATGAAATTAGACTTGTTCAGTTAATAGTTAGCGGCAGGTTTTCAGCAATGAATTTCTTTAGCCAGTGGTAAAGATTGTTTTCTAGACCCGAATGTGAGGAACGATTCAGATATCGTGTAAAGTAAGTAAGTTTGCAGATTGGCATATAGCGGGTCTTGACCTTAAATAATAGACTAGCAGATGGTGTGTTTGACTTTAGACCGGTAAGCTAGATTTTGACCTACGTGAATGGACGGAGCTTTGTAAGACGTATGACCGCAAGACGTGTTTTGACTTATGTCTAGTTGTAACCGTTGTAGTGGTTTGTAATACCCATGACCTTTGTTGACCTTTATTGACCAGATTCCGAGGACGGAATCTCTTTAAGGGGGTAGATTTGTAATATCATGTAATCGGTCCTAGCTGAAAGACCCTTTTGACCTTAGGTGTGTTTGTATGTTATTATAATAATTATATGTTTATAATTATTTGGTTGTTTAGTTGAGACCAGTTTGTGACAAGGGTCACACAACAGGTTTGTTTATTTAAATGGGACTTCGTTTGGGTCACCATACTGCGTACGAAAGATATTAGATAACTGGTAAATACCCGTGTGTGATGGGATATTATGTTTAAAACTAATATATAAGCTAGAAGTCAACTTTTTCTCTCATTTTTTCTTGAAAGTTCTAGATAGAACCGTACTTGTTTATATCCTTCACAAACCCTAATCCAACCCAAGTGATAAATTGAATCAAGAGGCTTTAGTGACTGATTTCTAGCATCCTTGTGATTATCTAATCAGGTTTGTTTGTTTGAATTCGTGCTTTAATTCATAGAAATTGGGTTTTGGGTCTATATGGGTTTTTGATGAACTTGATGCTTGAATCTTGCTAATTGATGTTATTTAAGCTTGTTAGATGCTCAATATATGTTGTTTGTATGCTATATGAGCTTTGTGGACTGTTAATCCATCATAAACATCCTCAATTTAGGATTAGTCTAGATTTTGTACAAAAGTTAGTTCTTGAAGTATTAGTTGAATTTGTTGTTGTTTTGATGTAATACTTGTGGGTTTATGTTCCTAGATGTTTTATAAACATGATGTGGTAAGTTTTGAGGTCAAAAACGAGTCCTGGAGCAAGAATTGGTCAAAAATGGCTTAAACCCGTCACTTTTTGCAATTTTAGCTGCTCAAGAACACACTCGGTCGAGTGTCTTTAGACACTCGGTAGTGTGTCTACACACTCGACCGTGTGTCTCTAGACACTCGGCCGTGTGTCTTTTCAGTGAGTAGTGTGTCTTTTCAGCATTTTGTGAAAATTGTTTTGGTCGTAACTTTCAAAACGTAACTTCGTTTTTGATGAATCAAATATAGTTGGAATTGTAATGAAGAGTACTTTACAATGGTAAACTTTTAAGAAGCTAGATCAAACTTTAATTTGGTCATAAAAAGGGGTTTTAGCGTGTATGTCTTGTTTTGCACGCACTTGAATGTCGTTATTGAATGGAATTAGGTTGTAGACTTATCTAATGATGAAAATATGATGTTATGACTTATTTTAAAGTTATGATTGAGTATATATGTATATATGTATGTGTGTGTATATATATATATATGTTTGTGTGTGTGTTTGTTTGTGTGTGTGTGTGTGTGTGAATATGCATATATGTAGGTATGTATATATATTGTCTAGGTATATATGTAAGTGTTAGTTTATATATGCATATACTATAATTGTGATATAGTTAGTATTGGAATGGGATTACTAACTTGTGAGTATTGTTTTCAGGTGGTACAGATGAGGAGAAGACTCGGTGACATTAGACTACCGAGTGATGTCGGTATCGTTGAGTGGGACTAACTGGAGTATATAGTATAGAGTAGCATGTTATATTATGATTGCCATGCTTGTTAGATATACTTATTGTTGTGGTTAGTTAGTACGTTGTGATGACTGCATGTTAGTTGATGCTTGTCTGCTGGAGCCCAGTGCGTCCCTATTGTGTGGTAGCCTCGGTAGGAGAGATCAACCTGCAGTGTGGGTTCCTCATGTGGTAGCCTAGTCAATCGTGGTGTATATATATGTGAATGGCGCGTCTGTCGCGTGTGGATTATATATATACAACACGGTGGTGGAGGCACTTCTGGTAAGCCCCAGTCCGATCAGCTGGTGATTAATAGTTTGGCCGAGCCGCCAGAGTCTTTGTAGATGGCACTTGGGTGATGTTTATGTGTTAGATTAGGTGACATGATTAGTATGACGGTTCCTGTATACTATTACCTGTAGTTAGTTGCACTCACTTAGCTTCGTGCTAATCCCCCACATCTTCCCTGCAGGTTATGGATATGTTGTATGATAGTTATCAGGGCGAAGATGGGATGCTGAAAGATATGTTTGACAAAGCCGAAAACTCTGATGTCGTGTCTTTTATATTAAAAGTTGTTTTAATATTTAATATAACACCCGGTCATTTATTTGTTGACGTGTTTATTATTAATGGGATTTTATAGATATACATGTTTATATAATATATATGTAAATTGGTCTTCCGTTGTATTTAAAAAAAAATCTGGGGTGTTAAACAATCTCAGTTTTGTCGTAATCTTTTGTTTGTAATTAACACATTTGCTAAAGTCCTATTGGTTTGTCAACATGTCATTGATGACAACAACCCACTTAATCACAAAGCACATTAGTATTCAATTTTAGGCTTGTTTGTGAATTATTTAATTATGTTCATGATGTCTTAACAAGTGAAACAAGTAATCTCAATAAATCATGTTATAAGACATCAAGTTAATCAAGTCTAAACTTTTCTTAAACTTTATTTTAGGCTTTAAGCAAATCCTTTGTGTGTTAATGATTCTTCATACTTTTAAGATCACTAGATTATGACACATCAAACATTATTCAAGTAGCATAAGCATATATTGAAGTAGTCAAAATACAAGTTGATGGTTTTTCAACTTGTAGCACATAGCAAGACAAAGTTCATACATATTAAGTAACTACTTAGCAAATTAGCATTTAGTACATAGTCAAATAATACTCATGTATTAATAGCAAGTAGTCAAGTAATATTCATGTAATGACTTAGCAAGAGATCACTAAATAAACTAGGCCTGAAAACATGGTGATAACATAGCATTGAACTAAGGCTATGTAAGTTTTATTTGTAAAGTGGTATTTGCAATATTAATGTATAAGTATACATTAATGTCCAACACATGTACAAAGAAGGAGCTACTCTTGGTTGGGACTTGATGACAATCCTAAGTATGTCTAAATATATTTTAAATGTACATGTTTTCTTATAACACTTTTGTGTTATTCTTAATCAAGGTTAAATTGTCATTAAGGTGTCATTAGGTGTAATTAATCAAGATTAGCATTCTAGTGACAAAAACTCTGTTGAATACGAAATAGGCAACTATTCTAAGTATGTTTAAACAAGTTTTATAAATTATAGATACCCCGAAGTGGTCGAACTAACATTGTAGGAAATTCAGACAGAACCTTTTACGGTTGACCCACGGTTGACCATGGGGTCGACCGTGCACTCCTGGTTTCATAAACCAGGGTGCAGGGTTCCACGGTCTAACCTGCGGTCGACCGTGGACCGAACCGTGTGACCAAAATTACATTATAAGCTTTGTTTAGTTTTGGTCTTTTACTAAAGTAAGTGTGAATTAGTGAACTTGTGCTTTTATGTCAAGATGTCTATCATTACTACTAGTGCATGTGTATGTGTCATCATCAAAACACTTATTGTTATGGGTTAATATTAGTATTCTCATTATGCATAAACCCACATTAACCTACATTCTCCCCCAACAATGTGTTTTGGTATTGTTGATGTTGGAATTGTCGTTGTTGAAACTGTTGATATGCAAAATATTATTGTTGCTAAAATTATTATTATGGACTTGTTTGATGATTAGTTTTAGTTGGTAGTTGGTATAAAAATTGGGCTTTTTCTCAATAACATAAATTTTGATAGGGGCACTAATAATAGCATGGTTTAATAAGTCTAGAAAATCCATGGATCATCAACAATATCCTTAACAAATTTATTTATCTTCTATTTAATGCAAACACGTGAATCAAGTAGTAATTGTAACTTATGTATCATAATTTTCAAGAGAATTTTACAAATTAATGATTATTTGAGAGAAACATGAAGATTTAAACATATTCTAACACACTCAATTGGCAGATACAGTGGGACATTTTTAACATATGCAAATGCACCTCCGTAACAGATATAAAGTCTAAATTTATCATCATTTTGAGACATTTTTACACTAAAACAAAGATATTAACCAAAGATCAGAAATGACTAAGATTAGGGCCGGTCCCGAGAATTTGAGTGCCCCAAACGATGCGAATAAAAAGGGCCCCAACACTCGAAAGAATAATATAAGCTAATTAAAACATAACAATTAACTTCATCTCAATAAACATAAAGAATTTAGCATTAAAATTACATACTGCAATAGTTAACTAATGATTTTTGAAGCTATCCTCGCGTTCTTGGTAGCAAATTGTTTAATTACCTCTTCACAGTTTATACTCTCTAGGATTTCATTCTCAATAGTTATCATCGCCAATCCACTCAGTCTTTGTAAGGACATTGTGGATCGTAGGTAATTTTTCAATAACTTCAGCTTTCAAAAGCTCCTTTCCGCAGATGCCACTGCAACTGGAATTGTCAATAATATTCTATATGCAATCCTTGCATTTGAAAAATATTCTTGAGCCTCATTCAGATGCATCAGGATGAAGGATTCTTAAATTTACCGGCTCCTACTATGTCAAATGACTTCAACTCCATATAAAGTTCATGACCATTGATATCCGATTTTCCTTCATACTTGAGTTTATTTTCCAATTCGTTACAAAAAAACTCTAGATCTTTGTCTTCAATTCCCCTAAAGTTATGCGAAAATAAGAAACCAAATAACTTATCATAGTTTTTAAATTGATCAAATCTTGTTTCAAGAGAAATAATAGCTTTATCCATAATGTATAAAAAATAATTTACTCGAAAAGCCTCTTCAGGGGTAGATGAAACGCCCTGGCTTCTTGAACCTTGAACTCTCATCAAATCTTTTTTCCTATGAATCAAACATTTTCCTGGAATTACTGGGTCAACATCCTGCAATCTCCTTAACTTCATCAATAGCTTTTGTAAAACCAGTTTCTCTATAATCCTTGAAGTACTCAAGCAGTTTGTTTATTTCTTTGATATCAATCTCGATATTCATATATTTTGATTGTAACTTTTTGCTCACAATGTTCACCTCGTTTAATACTTGATACCAAATGGCAATTGATACTAAAAAGTCAAATTTACCAAGTTCTTTTTCTGCTATTGAATTTGCTTCACTAGCAATTGCAGCATCTTTATCTTTTTCTCCAACTTTAAGTAAAGCTTCTTGTATGTCGACAAGTTGCGTTTTAATAGCTTTAATACACTCAACGCGACTTGTAGCGACCCGACCAAAACGTCATTGACGGCGCCGTCTACTTAGGTCCTGTTACGTGGTCATAAGTCTTTAAAATGACGTTTGACCAAAACATGTCGCAGTCATTTCAAATGTAAGGATGGTTCAAGTTTACAAAAGTAGTTCTACAACGAGTTACGTTACAAAGTTTATAAGTACAAATGAAACCCATGCGACACAAGTAAAAGTAAAGTCAAAAGATGCTCCATGTATGCATGTATACTCGACATCCAAGCAAGTATCAAAAGTGAGCGGAAGCATGTATCATATATCATTCAAGAACCTGAGAAAACATATAGAAAACTGTCAACGAAAAACATTGGTAAAATCATAGGTGTAGTAATAAACGTTGTTTTTGAACCACAAGATTTTGTATTCCCATAACGTAGATTATACAAAACATTTGCATTCCAAAAGTGTTGTTATACGCGAGCACTCAATTATCAAGACTTAACCAACGTTACCCCATCACACAGTGTTAGAACCTACACTAAAACACAAAAATATATTTCATTCGCATAACGGTAGCGAACCGTCCGAATGAGGGTTTGTCAAACCTGTATGGATCCATACAACATAAGTTCTCGCTTACACCCGGCAAGGGTAACTAATGATAATCGAATTGAGGAATTTCGTTCTAAACTCACACGTGGAATGTTTGTTTTCATACTTGTGTTCAAAGCATAAAAGTATGTTGTATAAACCTGTATATGTTTCTCATCCCATGAATTAAAAGTATAAAAGTTGTTGAAAGATGGGACTATGATCTCACCTCGAGTGCACGAGTAATAAAGGTACTTCACAAAGTAAACGTGTGCATGAAAGTTGTTTAGTCTTGACCTAAACAATTAGGGTTGTATCAATAATGGTAAACACGATCGGTCAAAGATGTTCAATTAGTCCTATGGCTCGTTACGACTCGATTATATAGAATGCGAATCAAATTGTCAAGTTTCATGCAAGATACAAGTAAAGAATCATGTTAGAAAGATTGCATAATCATTTGGTTAAGTTTGACAAAAAGTCAAACTTGAGTCGGGTCAAAGTCAACGAAAAAGTCAACACGTTCGGGTCGGGTCCCGAACTATTTTTCTGTGCTAGTTATTCATATATAAGAATGTTAAAACAAGTTACATGTGAATCGAAGGTCCATAGCGTGCCAAACATTTTTCATATAATTGACAAGTAGGTCAGAACCTGGACACACCTTAGGTCGCGCCGCGACCCAAGACTGCCGCGCCGCGGCATTTAACGGAAGCTGGTACCTGGTCAGTCTCAAATGTCCAAGTTTCAAATCAAAACTCTTTCCAGCATAAATCACAAACCGCTAACACTTAGAACTCGCACCTTATATCGTTAGAAAGCTAATTTGACAAGGAATACAACTAAACACGTCTCATCAAACAAAAACATCATTTTCAATAACCGATTTCTCGTCCAGTGGTCATTAAAAGTCTATTTTCAAAGTTTCAAGTTCTCAAAACTCATTTTAAGATTTGGGAATCCAATTCACACATATGGTATGCCGTTTTAAAGATAATGAAACATACATTACAACTAAACACTTACTAATAACATTTCATGGCATTCAAAACATCAAAAGTTCATTTTAGGCTTATCAAACCCTAACCAAAATTCACAAAAATCACTAATCATGTATTTGAAGTTTTCTTAATCAACCTACGCATTAAAACGAAGCTAGTGATACTAGTAACACAATTAAAACATGAACTTAAACAATTTAACAATATTAACACATCCAAAATTAAATATTAAGCAAACTCATTTTCAAGTTCATGCTAGTTACTCCAAAACAACAAATCGAGCATACAAATCATATATTTATGTTAGACTTGAGCCATAAACACTAATTAACAACTTTATAATTTAAAAACATCAAGAACACAAAATCTAGTGATTTTAGAAAGTTACCCAAATGAGATGAAATTGGTATCGAGTTGTAGAGGATGAAGAGAGGATTCCAAATATGTAATTTGTTTTGTTGCTAGCCTCCTAATCCGAATTTAGATGATGAATTCTTGTTTTGAAGATTGAGAGAAAAATGGTGAAAGTATTTAAGAAAAGGGAAATGAAATGGAAAATGAAAGAAGGAGGTGGGTGTTGACCACTTTGACCTAGTCAAAGGTTTGGTCTTTTGGCAAGTCTAGTCCCTCTAGTTTATAAGCGGGTGCGTGAATTACCTAAACGAGATATTTTAGATACGCACATTAACGGGAGATGTTATAATCCAATAACGAAAATTATTAAGAATGTTAGCTAAGAAGGATACGAATCTAGTCACGAAGGATATTATTTAAAATAAAAAGACGGGCATTAAAATAATTTAACGGAAAAATGTGGGGTGTTACATTACCCACACCTTAAAAGAAATTTCGTCCCGAAATTTAGTTGGAAGTAATAGTCGATGTCTCTTACTCGAGACCTAGCGTTGTCAATCCTACGAATGAGTGAAGGTACTTCCTTGGGCGTTTCCACGATTCTGGATAGTCAGGGTTTACATCGTATTTAGGCTTGGTTTTACGATCCACAATTTCAACCGGTCTTTCTACGAAGAGGAGTTTGTCATCGATAGTAAGTTTATCTAGAAGAGTAGCATGTTCCTGTTCCGCAGGACACGTCTCTAAGTTTGTTACATGGAACGGAGGGTAAACGGAAACTTAATTGAGTCAGAAGTTCTAAATGGTAGGAAGCGGTTCCAATACGCCCCAAGATTTCAAAAGAATCAATATTGCGGATATGACTCTCCTCGATTTCCCGAAACAGATTACACCTTTCCGAGGTGCGGTTTTTCAATATTACACGGTTACTGACTTGGGATCCGGAAGGTTTACGTCTAACATAGGCATAGTCCTTTTGGCAACTACGGGCCGTCTTAAGCCCTTCTCGGGCTTGAACTATCTCAACGGTTATTTCTTGGATGAATTTCGGATCTAATGATTTGCTTGTCACCTACTTCGGTCCAACGAATAAGAGAACAACAATTGTGGTGCTGTAAGGTTTCGAAAGGTGCGGCGTTAATATACGAGTGGTAACTACCGTTGTAAGAGGGATCAACTAAAGGCGACAATACAAGTTTATAACATGTCTTTCCAAGATTTGAATTGTACGTTTGCTTGGTCCGTTGGTTTGTCGATGATACACGGTACTCATGTTTAAACGTGTTCCTAAAGCTTCTTGTAAAACTAGAAATGAAACGAGTATTTCGATCCGAGATAAATGACAATGGTACACCGTGTTGCAAAAGAATCCTCTAAAATATGCTTGAACAAGTTAGTTAGGGCTCGAAAGCGTTTGCTGGAACAAGTTTCTTATCGGCTACTGAAAAAAAAAATTTGTAAGGGCTAGTCGCCCTCATGGTGAATACTAGTAATACATGAAGAGTCTCTCTCTCCGTTGAGGATTTAGATAAAAATGTTTCCTCATACGAAAGTATGAGCGAAAAAGATGCGAGTGAAGCGAGAACTTAGGATATGATGAGTTTACAACTTGAGGTGGCCATGAGTTGAGGCTTGGAAGGGGAACGAGATAGTACGCGTAGTTGTATAGTTCGGGGTTGAGTAGTAGTTAGCCGATTATCAGAAACACAAGGACGTTAAGTCAAAGAAGAAGGTGGTATCCTGGGATTGGGTGTTATCTTAAGTTCCAGTAATATCAGATGGAAATGGTGAAATAACAGAGCTATGTAACGTGGCACGTGATGACGAGAGGGTTGCTCGGGTCCATAATTAAGTATTCAAATTTTTTTCGTGCAAAAATAGCGAATTTCAGTTTCGTTGATTTCGAGTCGAGATAGTATGCCTTTCGAGCGTTCAAGTAGAAATATTTCCTTGTTTGAATTCCATTGTGCTAAACGAATTTAGCTGGTAAGGTTTGTGTGAATAGTTACGTTCAAGGTTCAGACACAGAGAGATTTAAGTTTTCCCCTTAGTGAGTTAACGAGGTTAAACGACGAGTAACATGGGGAAAGTGGGGAACGATTTTTTTTTTTTTTGTAATAACTGGCGAGATCCAAAATTTTACGAATACATGATAGAGTCGTGAGGGTTTCCCGATTACGTGTGGCTCCGATTGTGAGATTTATCATAATGCCTTGACCACTAACAACATGGTCTAGAAATTTGAACTTCGTTTTACCAAAATCCACACTTGGAGAATTTGGCATAGAGTTGCTCTTTTCTCAAGAGTTCGAGCGTAAGGTGGAGACGTTGTTCGTTTACTTGAATAGATTTGGACATCATTTAAATACGGTAACGGATTTGTCTAGATAAGTTTGCGTACTCGGTTCAGGAGTTCTATGAGTACGGACGGTGCCTTGGATAAACTGAACGGTACTAAAAGAAATTTATAACTATCGTAGCGAGTCCGGAAAGCGGTTTAGGAGACGTCATCTCCCTTAACCCTCAAGTGATGATAACCGAAACGGAGGTCGATTTGGAATACACACGGGGTCCATGTAATTTATCATGAGGTCATTGATACGAGGAAAAGGATATTGGTTCTCAACCGGAAATTACTTAGTTCACAATAATCTATACCTAATCGCAGGGAAACGTTTCTTCTTAACGAATAGGTTTTGAGCTCTTTAGTTCTATAGGTATCAAGTCAAAATTCAAATTATCCACTCAATAAGTTTAACGTACACCCCCCGATAAATTATCGGTACGTAATAGTTTTCCCGTTGGTCACTTGAATGGCGTAAGTAGTGTATAGGGAAAATGGTGAAGTACAAAGAGTAGGCTCCTAGCCTCGGATACAAAACATTTATCGACACACGAATCGAATAAGTAGGAAACATGAGTTATTGAGAAGAAACGTACCCGTGACTAGTTCATTGTCATCTCGGGCATCCTGGGTGCAAATGTTGAAAGTTTAACCGCGTGCGTTGGTTTTAGCTTTATTCTTTGGGCATTCATTCCTAAAATGACCCGATTGGCCACATTTGTAGCAAATACCCGGCTTTTGTGTGTTGGGTCCCTTTTGAGTGACGGGGGCGGTACTTCCACAATACTTGGCAATATGACCACTTCCTTGGCACCGATGGCAAATTAGTTTGCCACATTCACCAAAGTGATGCTTGTGGCATTTGTTGCAAAAAGGTCGAGTCCCGGCATAACTTTTCTTGCCGACGGAGGTGAAAGGTTCCTTGGCAAAGTTGTTGTTGTTATCGTTGCTCGATTGGGGGGCTTCCCATTTTCTTTTGTTGTCACCCGACTCATCCTTGACTTTAGATGTCGGCACTTCAATTTCGTCCACCGTTTCGATCAATTGGCGAGCCATATTCAAGGCCTCTTGGTGATTAGCGGGTTTGGATGACATTACTCCTTGTTTGATGCTCTTGGGGAGACCATCCATGTAAAGTTCAACCCTTAGAGACTCGGTGGTCACGAGGTTTGGGCACATCAAGGCTAGCTCGGAAAATCGTTGATTATAGGCCTTTAGATCATTCCCGACCGCTTTTAAAGTTCTTAGCTCCTGTTCAAGCTTACGGGTCTCTTCGCGCGGAAAGTGTTCGGTGATCATCTTTTTCTTTAAGTCGGCCCATGAGAGAGTGTGGGCTTCATCGATACCCACCGATAGCACATACGTATTCCACCATGTGAGGGCGATATCGGCGAAAGTGTGGGTGGAATATTTGACTTTGTCTTGGTCCCGACAACCACTTATGCTAAAAACGGCTTCTGTTTGCTCAAACCATCGGGTGAGCACAACCGGTCCCCCGGTCCCATCGAAAGTGTGAGGTTTGCACCCCATGAAAGCTTTGTAGGAGCATCCCTCATTTGAATTACCGGCTCCATGATTGTTGCGGTTGTGGTTGTTGTTATTGATGTCGGAGGAGATACTAGCCATAGCCGCACCTATGGCGGTGGCTATCATGCGTTGAAGAGCTTATTCGGGTGTTTCGGGAGGAGTGCGTCGACGAGCCATTATTCCTTGAAAACACAAGAATATCGTTGATTAGTATTCTCAACAATACTAATCATGATATGGAATGATGATGTAGAGAAAATTTTCCTTGACTCGCCTTCAATTCTTTATGTCATAATGTCGGAACGTCCATGTGAATCACCGTAATATAATCCCGGAAATTATATTACCCTGATTCACATGTGCATTTAACATTACTTCATAAGGTCAAGGTGGCGCGTCAACAAAATTCATCAACGTAAGATCAAGATCGAATAAGAGTTAGATATGATAGGAGAGTTCGAGTATAATGCACAAGTAGTCAAGTAATTCCTACTTCAAGTCTATATGCCGGTTGTAGTCTAGATTCACTAATGTACCCTATGACTCGGGGTTGACACAAATGAACTCTAAATCCCTACAACCAACGCTCTGATACCATCTGTAGCGACCCGACCAAAACGTCATTGACGGCGCCGTCTACTTAGGTCCCGTTACGTGGTCATAAGTCTTTAAAATGACGTTTGACCAAAACATGTCGCATTCATTTCAAATGTAAGGATGGTTCAAGTTTACAAAAGTAGTTCTACAACAAGTTACGTTACAAAGTTTATAAGTACAAATGAAACCCATGCGACACAAGTAAAAGTAAAGTCAAAAGATGCTCCATGTATGCATGTATACTCGACATCCAAGCAAGTATCAAAAGTGAGCGGAAGCATGTATCATATATCATTCAAGAACCTGAGAAAACATATAGAAAACTGTCAACGAAAAACGTTGGTGAAATCATAGGTGTAGTAATAAACGTTGTTTTTGAACCACAAGATTTTGTATTCCCATAACGTACATTATCCAAAACATTTGCATTCCAAAAGTGTTGTTATACGCGAGCACTCAATTATCAAGACTTAACCAACGTTACCCCATCACACAGTGTTAGAACCTACACTAAAACACAAAAATATATTTCATCCGCATAACGGTAGCGAACCGTCCGAATGAGGGTTTGTCAAACCCATATGGATCCATACAACATAAGTTCTCGCTTACACCCGGAAAGTGTAACTAATGATAATCGAATTGAGGCATTTCGTTCTAAACTCACACGTGGAATGTTTGTTTTCGTACTTGTGTTCAAAGCATAAAAGTATGTAGTATAAAACTGTATATGTTTCTCATCCCATGATTTAAAAGTATAAAAGTTGTTGAAAGATGGGACTATGATCTCACCTCGAGTGCACGAGTAATAAAGGTACTTCACAAAGTAAACGTGTGCATGAAAGTTGTTTAGTCTTGACCTAAACAATTAGGGTTGTATCAATAACGGTAAACACGATCGGTCAAAGATGTTCAATTAGTCCTATGGCTCGTTACGACTCGATTATATAGCATGCGAATCAAATTGTCAAGTTTCACGCAAGATACAAGTAAAGAATCATGTTAGAAAGATTGCATAATCATTTGGTTAAGTTTGACAAAAAGTCAAACTTGAGTCGGGTCAAAGTCAACGAAAAAGTCAACACGTTCTGGTCGGGTCCCGAACTATTTTTCTGTGCTAGTTATTCATATATAAGCATGTTAGAACAAGTTACATGTGAATCAGAGGTCCATAGCGTGCCAAACATTTTTCATATAATTGACAAGTAGGTCAGAACCTGGACACGCCATAGGTCGCGCCGCGACCCAAGACTACCGCGCCGCGGCATTTAACGGAAGCTGGTACCTGGTCAGTCTCAAATGTCCAAGTCTCAAATCAAAACTCTTTCAAGCATAAATCACAAACCGCTAACACTTAGAACTCGCACCTTATATCGTTAGAAAGCTAATTTGACAAGGAATACAACTAAACACGTCTCATCAAACAAAAATATCATTTTCAATAACTGATTTCTCGTCCAGTGGTCATTAAAAGTCTATTTTCAAAGTTTCAAGTTCTCAAAACTCATTTTAAGATTCGGGAATCCAATTCACACATATGGTATGCCGTTTTGAAGGTAATGAAACATACATTACAACTAAACACTTACTAATAACATTTCATGGCATTCAAAACATCAAAAGTTCGTTTTAGGCTTATCAAACCCTAACCAAAATTCACAAAAATCACTAATCATGTATTTGAAGTTTTCTTAATCAACCTACGCATCAAAACGAAGCTAGTGATACTAGTAACACAATTAAAACATGAACTTAAACAATTTACCAACATTAACTCATCCAAAATTAAAGATTAAGCAAACCCATTTTCAAGTTCATGCTAGTTACTCCAAAACAACAAATCGAGCATACAAATCATATATTCATGTTAGACTTTGTGATGACCCGGGAATTTCCGACCAAATTTAAACATAATCTTATATGATTCGACTCGATAAGCAAAGTCTATTAAACCGAGTCTCATTATGTTTGAACTATTTCATGATAACATTTGACCTTTAACTATTTCCGACGATTCACGAACCTTTAATTGTAACTAAGAATGTAAATATAAATAATTATATATAAAACTAATTATATTAGTATTAATGAACTATTAAGTAATTTTGTTATTATAAAAGATAACATTTAATAACTAAAGATTTTCATTTTGAATATATATAGTATATTGTATATAAATGATTCAAACATATTTTACCAACGTTATCAAAATATTAAATGTACAATGTTATACTTTGTAGTTAATTGTTTAATATACATAATTAATCATCTACTCAACATTTAAAACATGATTTTATATATATGGTAGTATACATATATACATAAATATAACTATATATATATGATTTTATACATAATTATTATATTATGTATATGTAGAAATTTATAATATATCTATGATGAAATAATGTACTATTTTAATAAATATATATAATACTTACATATATAAAACATTTATATTTTTCATAATTACATACATAAGTATAATATAATTAGTATGTAAATAAATATTATAATATATTTATATTAAAATGCATAAATATATAATATTCAGTATATGTTACAATACATATTACATAATTATTAAATATTACATAATAATAGATGATATTAATAAATTAAATTTAAATACAAATATAGTTGTTGTAGTAATGTTATTTGTATCGTCAAATATCAATATTTGTATTCATAATATCACTTTATATCATATAAAGATGAAATTGGATGTATAAATTAGATTATTATTACTAATATTATTATTATCGATAAAATATTAATATTATCATAATTAGTATGGTATTATTATTATTATTATTATTATTATTATTATTATTATTATTATTATTATTATTATTATTATTATCATCATTTTTACAATTATTATTATCATTAATATTATATTTATCATTATTATTAATTTTATTAATATTATTAGATATTAATAGTATTGTTATTATATATTATTATTATTAATTAAAAAAAAACAGTAGGGATCTATATTATACGCTTGACCTATGTATCCTTTATCTCTATTATTATTATTATTTTTGTTTCTTTCCTGCTCCAAACTCGTGAACCTGTGTTGACATTTTCTCCATTTTTTATCAACCGATCTCTATTATTACAAAATGATTATGTATAATTGCAAATCAAATAAAAAGGAAATCCAATGGGATTAAAGAGCACAGCGATATTTTTTTTTTCTTCTTCTCTGCACGCTCCAATTTTTTTTTCTCTTAATTCAATTTCGAATAAAGTTTCAAAATCTAAAAATGCAGAAAGGTTAGAAATCTTTCTTTGAATCTATCTGCAAAATCTCAACTCTCAAATCTTTATATCGATCTTGAATTTTGAAGTCAAAGTTTAGTTTTAAAAAAGTCAACAATTGTTCTTGAGACAAATTCGCGTTCGTGTATATGTTTCTGATCAAATTGACGATTCCAGTAGTTTTTATACATGTTTAGAAAACTATTTCGTGTTATAAACATTATCTATAATGTTATCTATTACGAAATCAATTTTTTTTGTTTTGTTCCAAGAACCGACGCTGCAGTAGGCCTTTAGTGTTTTTTTTTTTTTATTTTAGAACCCAAATTATTTTTTTTTCTGTAATGTTTTGAAGCTTTAAAAGGAACCCTGATTTTTTTTTTTTTTTTTTTTTTTTTTTGGTTATTGATGTTTTGTTGAATCCTTGAGACTTGTGGAGAAGAAGAGGAATAGAAGAAAAACAGTTTATATATAAAATTTAAATTCGATATTAGTACAGAGAATCAGAATTGGTGGGATGGTCGAGAGTGTTTGCGTGTGAGTATGTGGTCACGAGATCGAGTCCAGAGGACGGTAGTTTCTTTTTTTTTTTTGAAACTCTTTTCATGTGAGGTAGTTTTCTTTTCTAATTTTATTATTGTTATTATATATTAATTATTATTAGTATTATTATTATTATTGTGATTGTTTTGATTGTTATTGTTATTGTTATTATTAGTATCATACTTGTTATCATATTTGAAAGTATTATAGACATTACTATTATTATTATGATAGGTATTAATAATATTATTATTAGTAATAAACTTATCATTTTAGTATTTTATCATCATTAGGATTATGATTATCATTATTATTATTATGAAGGAAATAAAAATATATTATTATCATCAATATTAGAATTTGTACCGGTTTATAAATAATAGTATCATCAGTACATTTACAATTAATAATATCATATTTATCAGTATCATCATTAATATTTACTAGTATTATTATGATTATCATTTATCATTTTATAAATATTAGAACCCTTATTATTAACATAAGTATGGTATTAGTATTAATATTATTTTAGAGTTATTATTATTAGTATCATTAACAGTTATCATTTTCATTTTTTTTGCTATTAGTATTATCATTATTAATAAAATTATTATTATTATTAGTAAATCATTATTATCTAAATTATTATTTTAACAAATAAATCTTTTGTACACTATATATATACTTATGGTATATACTAGGATTGTATTAATAATTCACATAACAAACTAATAAAATTTCATAAATACAATACTAACCACAAATATATGTATATAAATATATTAATGTCACTATTTATATAAACGTAAATCATTATAGATATATATACATAAAATCGATATATATATATATAAAATATAACTTAAAATATAATATAAGTATACGTTTTAAAATAAAGGTTAGAATAAATTCTACAAAACTATAATATATAAATAATACATATTAATAAATGAAATTTTGTAACTTACATTATACGTATTAATATATACACAATTGATATAGGTTCGTGAATCAGAGGCCAACCCTGCATTGTTCAATGACGTCATATGTATTTTTACTACAAAATACAGTATCGTGAGTTTCATTTGCCTTTTTACCCTTTATATTTTTGGGCTGAGAATACATGCGCAACTTTTATAACTGTTTTACGAAATTGACACAAGTACGTGAAACTACATTCTATGGTTGGATTATCGAAGTCGAATATGCCCCTTTTTATTAAGTCTGGTAATCTAAGAATTAGGGAACAGACACCCTAATTGACGCGAATCCTAAAGATAGATCTATCGGGCCCAACAAGCCCCATCCAAAGTACCGGATGTTTTAGTACTTCGAAATTTATATCATGTCCGAAGGAGGATCCCGGAATGATGGGGATATTCTTATATATGCATATTGTTAATGTCGGTTACCAGGTGTTCAATCCATATGAATGATATTTTTGTCTCTATGCATGGGACGTATGTTTATGAGAAATGGAAATCTGAAATCTTGTGGTCTATTAAAATGATGGAAACGATTGTTTAAGTTAAACTAATGAACTCACCAACCTTTTGGTTGACACTTTAAAGCATGTTTATTCTCAGGTACGAAAGAAATCTTCCGCTGTGTATTTGCTCATTTTATAGATATTACTTGGAGTCATTCATGGCATATTTCAAAAGACGTTGCATTCGAGTCGTCGAGTTCATCAAGATTATTATCAAGTCAATTATAGTTGGATATATTATGAAATGGTATGCATGCCTGTCAACTTTCGATGTAATGAAAGTTTGTCTTTTCAAAAACGAATGCAATGTTTGTAAAATGTATCATATAGAGGTCAAGTATCTCGCGATGTAATCAACTATTGTGAATCGTTTATAATCGATATGGACTTCGTCCGGATGGATTAGGACGGGTCTTCACAGTTGGTATCAGAGCGGTGGTCTTAGCGAACCAGGTCTTGCATTAGTGAGTCTAACTGATAGTCGTTAGAATGCATTAATGAGTCTGGACTTCGACCGTGTTTGCATGTCAAAAGTTTTGCTTATCATTTAGTGTCGAAAAATTATTTACTTATCATCCTTAAAGTCTAAGACACGTCTTACTGCCTTTATTGCATAGACAGTGTATAGTTAAATTCATATCTTAGCGTATCTGTTATTGTTACCTTTGCCTGACAGCTTCCGTAGATTTCTCCGTAGCTTATGGGATTTTAGTATTATATATGCATATGTAAATTATGTATTGCAGGGTACTAATCTACATCCTATAATCTATTTCTTATCGAAAATCCTTCATCTGATCGTACGAGATGAATCCCTCAACTAGTTCGAGTCCATCTGATTTCGATAGCTATTTCGATAGTTATTCCGACAGCTATTTCGATATGGATTTCCACTCGAGCTCCGAAAGCAGAGTAACCGGAATGAATCGATCAATTAGCCATCATCTATTCTGAATGAATTGTAGATGGGTTCGTAGTCGACTTAATCAATGGAAACGCGAAGAAGGCGATCATTTCCACTAACCAAATTCACCTCTTGACAATGGACCTAAAACGTTTACCGGCGAACCTGTTCGAGACACCATTTTCTCTCTCATTTCCAAAGTATCTCATCACGATCATATACTATCTCAGATTCTAAACCTCATTCATCCGCTTGTCCGAACCGACAATCATCCCGGTATAATAGAAGAAGTTAACGAACTTCGCGCATAAGTTGTAGTCTTGGAAAATATGGTGCAAAACGTACCAGCTTCATCCAAATCACCGGCACCAACGGTACCACCAACAACCCAAATTTCAATATCACATGCCTCAACATCTCAATCTATACCTCGAGTATAATCATCATTCTACATGACATTCTACATCAGTTATCTTCGTTCGACATGGTGATTATGTAATCTCTAATGTTTTAGAGATTATTTATTCTAGTTCCAACTGAAAACTAAATGAGTTTAATATCATGTTAACTCATTAAATTCATGATTACATCTGAAGAAAATATATATGTATATATGTTTTCATAAAGATTGTAATTAAAAATTCTTTTGTACAAACTGTTAATAATAAAAATATTTTAACGGGTAGGTAATACCCGAGGAATATTTAAATTTCACATTAATAAGTTACACTGTATATTCTTCGAATCTGATTCAACAGTTATTCACTATCCTATTTACAACCACCGGGATACTTATCCGTTCACCAAAGAATAACTATTTTCATTCAAATTCAATTTCATATTTGAATTTTGACCTATCAGAATCCAACAAGTGGCATAATGAAGAAATAATGGACACAATAAAAATTGATTAGAAACAGACTAATTAACAATATTAAATTTTATTAAGAAACCACGCTAACAAAATCCTAGCTAACTGTTAATTCCGTATTACATTTTATTTATCGCAATTTATTTATCGCAATTTATTTTATCGCAATTTATATTCTCGTAATTTTATTTATTGTCATTTAATTTCTGTTATTTACTTTACGCACTTTATTTATCGTCATTTAATTTCTGTTATTTATTTTACTCACTTTAAATATCGGGACACGTATACAAGGTTTTGACATATCATATCGACACATCTATATATATTATTTGGAATCACCATAGACACTCTATATGCAGTAATGATCGAGTTCTCTATACAGGGTTGAGGTTGATTCTATAATAATATATATACTTTGAGTTGTGATCGAGTCTGAGACATGTACACGGGTCACGATACGTATTAATTAATTCAAATATTATATATTAAACTATATATGAATGATTGCACTGTCAACTGTGGACTATCGACTGTGGACTAATAACATTGGACAATTAAAATGAATTAAAATATTGAATATAACATATGAAACTAAACAATTCTTCAAGTTTGCCACTTGATTTCGTCTTAAACCTCATTTGTATCTTCACGATTACATTCTGCGTTCAAACCTTTCATGATTCTTGAAAACACCTCAATCGATAGGATGAATCAACCGCACTTCATCTACGGAAGGAAAGATTTATGCATATAGTTATGCACCTGAGAAACTCTCGGCAATTGAGTAAAAGTTCAACACGTAGCTGCGTCAGATCCTTTGGCATTTATTAACAAAAACAACTTTGCGATCCCTTTTCAAAATTAGCCAATTTTGTCACAACTCCAACAAGTCAACTTCGACTTTTCGTACGAAACAACCTTATTATAACGTTTATATATACGCGTGCTCTTTTATTGTTACCAGGTAACCTTTCATATTCCATCATATTACCATCAGCGTTTAATCATCTAAAAACACAATTCTCCTGAAACCACCTCGGATTAATAACCGATGATTCAGATATCATAGCATTAAATGCAGAGGAAACAGAAAAATGGTTGATGGTCTAAACGGACAAAAGTTTGATGATAAAGAAAGGAGTGTTAGGAACGCTCGATAGAAAATTGGGTATTGAAAAACAGATTGAGTTACCCATGAAGGAGACCAAGGACAAATACAAGGACCAAATCCTATATTCAAAGGATTCAGGTAATTCTGGATCCGTTGAAATCTTTAGAGAATATCTTGCTCCGAAGTCATGTTAAAATCTTGCGGAAAATCTTTCTCCATCAACCGTCGAACTTAGAAATTCCAAAATATCATCATCAATATCTTTGATATTTCTGAGTATATTTTCATAAATATTCTCGTCCGAAATTATATACCTCTTCGTACTTCATGTGTATCAATATATTGGAAACATTCAATAGAAAATATAGTACCGAAAAGCAGATTATGCGAAACTATGAAGAAAGCCGTGGATAAATCACAAAGAATAAGTTTGACTTCAAAGAATCCAAATAATTCAATGTCTGCTAAAGTCTATAGTGAATAACTTTCTCCTTACTCTAAACCCTTGCAGACAATAGTTTCTATCATCCTCTGATCTTAGATATTCTGAGATATTATCGTACCTTTCATTATAAATATCCTCCATATTTCTGGAGATATTTTTATAACTATTCTTATCTGAAATCATTAATCTTTTCGTGCTATCAGTATTACATCATATAGAAACTGTTAGTTTCTATATTCTGTAAATTTTCAAGCTTAAAATATGAATGTTATTGTAGTAATGATGGGAACTGATGCATGAGTTAGTATAATATAATGACACTTGATCAACGTGATTATATTACAGTAAGTCATGCTGAGTTTCTAAATGAAACGTGATGATTCACAGATCATAACGTCATCATGTGCCATGTTACATAACTCTTTCATCCTACTTAACTCCGTAACAAATCAAGAAAATGTATTCTTGATGGTTCTATCTTCCGTGATGTTGATAAATTTGAAAATCAAATCGTGCTATCACCTTCCTTCATGCTTAGAACATTATAATCATTCGAAACTCTATATCTATAAATTCTGGACCATTATTCGCTTGACTTGAAGTCGGGAAGAGAAAACAAAAGCATAGAGCTTTGAAATATAAGGGAGAATATAAAGTCCGATAACAACACATAAATTACAAACCGTGTATATCAATGTTTATCGCAACATAAAGACACGGGAGAATTAAAAACATTATAATCCCGAGGGCGAAGTAGAAGAAAGCAGATTCCTCTGGTGGAAGTTGGAAAAGGAGAATGATTGTTGCGATAGTAAGGATGAGGACAAGGATCAGAACTGGATTAATCATTTTCAGAATCTTTTGGATGTATGAACTAAGAAAGAAAGTATAAGAATGGTGAGAATAATGGAAAGGAAGAGCTTAATTTATACTGGAAATATCAGACGTAGTAATCGGGGCAGATCACCGTATTTAATTAAAGAGATCTTAATTTCCATAAATCCCGAAGAATCAGATTTTATAGATCTTCAAGATTTTCTTTAAATCCCTTAAATTCCGGAATTCAACCAAGGCAATGTCAAAAGTTAAGACGCGCCTTATTTTCTAAATTCAAACCTGACTACGTCAAAAGTTAAAAACAAATCTTTGTTTCTCATTTCATCCTTTTGTGAATAGCTTCATTCGCACTCTTCGAATAATTGAATTATTTTTATCCATATTACTCAATGATGATAAAACTCAAGTTATCAACTCATATTCGTCAGGAAAACATATTTATTGTTAGCTATGACGACCTCACTCAAATTTCGGGACGAAATTTCTTTAACGGGTAGGTACTGTGATGACCCGGGAATTTCCGACCAAATTTAAACATAATCTTATATGATTCGACTCGATAAGCAAAGTCTATTAAACCGAGTCTCATTATGTTTGAACTATTTCATGATAACATTTGACCTTTAACTATTTCCGACGATTCACGAACCTTTAATTGTAACTAAGAATGTAAATATAAATAATTATATATAAAACTAATTATATTAGTATTAATGAACTATTAAGTAATTTTGTTATTATAAAAGATAACATTTAATAACTAAAGATTTTCATTTTGAATATATATAGTATATTGTATATAAATGATTCAAACATATTTTACCAACGTTATCAAAATATTAAATGTACAATGTTATACTTTGTAGTTAATTGTTTAATATATATAATTAATCATCTACTCAACATTTAAAACATGATTTTATATATATGGTAGTATACATATATACATAAATATAACTATATATATATGATTTTATACATAATTATTATATTATGTATATGTAGAAATTTATAATATATCTATGATGAAATAATGTACTATTTTAATAAATATATATAATACTTACATATATAAAACATTTATATTTTTCATAATTACATACATAAGTATAATATAATTAGTATGTAAATAAATATTATAATATATTTATATTAAAATGCATAAATATATAATATTCAGTATATGTTACAATACATATTACATAATTATTAAATATTACATAATAATAGATGATATTAATAAATTAAATTTAAATACAAATATAGTTGTTGTAGTAATGTTATTTGTATCGTCAAATATCAATATTTGTATTCATAATATCACTTTATATCATATAAAGATGAAATTGGATGTATAAATTAGATTATTATTACTAATATTATTATTATCGATAAAATATTAATATTATCATAATTAGTATGGTATTATTATTATTATTATTATTATTATTATTATTATTATTATTATTATTATTATTATTATTATTATCATCATTTTTACAATTATTATTATCATTAATATTATATTTATCATTATTATTAATTTTATTAATATTATTAGATATTAATAGTATTGTTATTATATATTATTATTATTAATTAAAAAAAAACAGTAGGGATCTATATTATACGCTTGACCTATGTATCCTTTATCTCTATTATTATTATTTTTTTTGTTTCTTTCCTGCTCCAAACTCGTGAACCTGTGTTGACATTTTCTCCATTTTTTATCAACCGATCTCTATTATTACAAAATGATTATGTATAATTGCAAATCAAATAAAAAGGAAATCCAATGGGATTAAAGAGCACAGCGATATTTTTTTTTTCTTCTTCTCTGCACGCTCCAATTTTTTTTTCTCTTAATTCAATTTCGAATAAAGTTTCAAAATCTAAAAATGCAGAAAGGTTAGAAATCTTTCTTTGAATCTATCTGCAAAATCTCAACTCTCAAATCTTTATATCGATCTTGAATTTTGAAGTCAAAGTTTAGTTTAAAAAAAGTCAACAATTGTTCTTGAGACAAATTCGCGTTCGTGTATATGTTTCTGATCAAATTGACGATTCCAGTAGTTTTTATACATGTTTAGAAAACTATTTCGTGTTATAAACATTATCTATAATGTTATCTATTACGAAATCAATTTTTTTTGTTTTGTTCCAAGAACCGACGCTGCAGTAGGCCTTTAGTGTTTTTTTTTTTTATTTTAGAACCCAAATTATTTTTTTTTCTGTAATGTTTTGAAGCTTTAAAAGGAACCCTGATTTTTTTTTTTTTTTTTTTTTTTTTTGGTTATTGATGTTTTGTTGAATCCTTGAGACTTGTGGAGAAGAAGGGGAATAGAAGAAAAACAGTTTATATATAAAATTTAAATTCGATATTAGTACAGAGAATCAGAATTGGTGGGATGGTCGAGAGTGTTTGCGTGTGAGCATGTGGTCACGAGATCGAGTCCAGAGGACGGTAGTTTCTTTTTTTTTTTTTGAAACTCTTTTCATGTGAGGTAGTTTTCTTTTCTAATTTTATTATTGTTATTATATATTAATTATTATTAGTATTATTATTATTATTGTGATTGTTTTGATTGTTATTGTTATTGTTATTATTAGTATCATACTTGTTATCATATTTGAAAGTATTATAGACATTACTATTATTATTATGATAGGTATTAATAATATTATTATTAGTAATAAACTTATCATTTTAGTATTTTATCATCATTAGGATTATGATTATCATTATTATTATTATGAAGGAAATAAAAATATATTATTATCATCAATATTAGAATTTGTACCGGTTTATAAATAATAGTATCATCAGTACATTTACAATTAATAATATCATATTTATCAGTATCATCATTAATATTTACTAGTATTATTATGATTATCATTTATCATTTTATAAATATTAGAACCCTTATTATTAACATAAGTATGGTATTAGTATTAATATTATTTTAGAGTTATTATTATTAGTATCATTAACAGTTATCATTTTCATTTTTTTTGCTATTAGTATTATCATTATTAATAAAATTATTATTATTATTAGTAAATCATTATTATCTAAATTATTATTTTAACAAATAAATCTTTTGTACACTATATATATACTTATGGTATATACTAGGATTGTATTAATAATTCACATAACAAACTAATAAAATTTCATAAATACAATACTAACCACAAATATATGTATATAAATATATTAATGTCACTATTTATATAAACGTAAATCATTATAGATATATATACATAAAATCGATATATATATATATAAAATATAACTTAAAATATAATATAAGTATACGTTTTAAAATAAAGGTTAGAATAAATTCTACAAAACTATAATATATAAATAATACATATTAATAAATGAAATTTTGTAACTTACATTATACGTATTAATATATACACAATTGATATAGGTTCGTGAATCCGAGGCCAACCCTGCATTGTTCAATGACGTCATATGTATTTTTACTACAAAATACAGTATCGTGAGTTTCATTTGCCTTTTTACCCTTTATATTTTTGGGCTGAGAATACATGCGCAACTTTTATAACTGTTTTACGAAATTGACACAAGTACGTGAAACTACATTCTATGGTTGGATTATCGAAGTCGAATATGCCCCTTTTTATTAAGTCTGGTAATCTAAGAATTAGGGAACAGACACCCTAATTGACGCGAATCCTAAAGATAGATCTATCGGGCCCAACAAGCCCCATCCAAAGTACCGGATGTTTTAGTACTTCGAAATTTATATCATGTCCGAAGGAGGATCCCGGAATGATGGGGATATTCTTATATATGCATATTGTTAATGTCGGTTACCAGGTGTTCAATCCATATGAATGATATTTTTGTCTCTATGCATGGGACGTATGTTTATGAGAAATGGAAATCTGAAATCTTGTGGTCTATTAAAATGATGGAAACGATTGTTTAAGTTAAACTAATGAACTCACCAACCTTTTGGTTGACACTTTAAAGCATGTTTATTCTCAGGTACGAAAGAAATCTTCCGCTGTGTATTTGCTCATTTTATAGATATTACTTGGAGTCATTCATGGCATATTTCAAAAGACGTTGCATTCGAGTCGTCGAGTTCATCAAGATTATTATCAAGTCAATTATAGTTGGATATATTATGAAATGGTATGCATGCCTGTCAACTTTCGATGTAATGAAAGTTTGTCTTTTCAAAAACGAATGCAATGTTTGTAAAATGTATCATATAGAGGTCAAGTATCTCGCGATGTAATCAACTGTTGTGAATCGTTTATAATCGATATGGACTTCGTCCGGATGGATTAGGACGGGTCTTCACAGTTGCTCTCGTCATATGTATTTTTACTACAAAATACAGTATCGTGAGTTTCATTTGCCTTTTTACCCTTTATATTTTTGGGCTGAGAATACATGCGCAACTTTTATAACTGTTTTACGAAATTGACACAAGTACGTGAAACTACATTCTATGGTTGGATTATCGAAGTCGAATATGCCCCTTTTTATTAAGTCTGGTAATCTAAGAATTAGGGAACAGACACCCTAATTGACGCGAATCCTAAAGATAGATCTATCGGGCCCAACAAGCCCCATCCAAAGTACCGGATGTTTTAGTACTTCGAAATTTATATCATGTCCGAAGGAGGATCCCGGAATGATGGGGATATTCTTATATATGCATATTGTTAATGTCGGTTACCAGGTGTTCAATCCATATGAATGATATTTTTGTCTCTATGCATGGGACGTATGTTTATGAGAAATGGAAATCTGAAATCTTGTGGTCTATTAAAATGATGGAAACGATTGTTTAAGTTAAACTAATGAACTCACCAACCTTTTGGTTGACACTTTAAAGCATGTTTATTCTCAGGTACGAAAGAAATCTTCCGCTGTGTATTTGCTCATTTTATAGATATTACTTGGAGTCATTCATGGCATATTTCAAAAGACGTTGCATTCGAGTCGTCGAGTTCATCAAGATTATTATCAAGTCAATTATAGTTGGATATATTATGAAATGGTATGCATGCCTGTCAACTTTCGATGTAATGAAAGTTTGTCTTTTCAAAAACGAATGCAATGTTTGTAAAATGTATCATATAGAGGTCAAGTATCTCGCGATGTAATCAACTGTTGTGAATCGTTTATAATCGATATGGACTTCGTCCGGATGGATTAGGACGGGTCTTCACAGACTTGAGCCATAGACACTAATTAACAACTTTATAATTCAAAAACATCAAGAACACAAAATCTAGTGATTTTAGAAAGTTACCAAAATGAGATGAAATTGGTATCGAGTTGTAGAGGATGAAGAGAGGATTCCAAATATGTAATTTGTTTTATTGCTAGCCTCCTAATCCGAATTTAGATGATGAATTCTTGTTTTGAAGATTGAGAGAAAAATGGTGAAAGTATTTAAGAAAAGGAAAATGAAATGGAAAATGAAAGAAGGAGGTGGGTGTTGACCACTTTGACCTAGTCAAAGGTTTGGTCTTTTGGCAAGTCTAGTCCCTCTAGTTTATAAGCGGGTGCGTGAATTACCTAAACGAGATATTTTAGATACGCACATTAACGGGAGATGTTATAATCCAATAACGAAAATTATTAAGAATGTTAGCTAACGGAGGATACGAATCTAGTCATGAAGGATATTATTTAAAATAAAAAGACGGGCGTTAAAATAATTTAACAGAAAAATGCGGGATGTTACACGACTTTCCCAAGGAGTTTGAGACAATGGATTAACATTCAAATCTTTAACATTATGTTTCAAAATTTCCCACCGATTAATAGAATTATGAAAAATAGTATATATATATATATATATATATATATATATATATATATATATATATATATATATATATATATATATATATATATATATATATATATATATATATATATATAGACGTTGAATCTATCCAAAAAAGTTCTTTCCCTTAACACAACTATTAGCCAGATCACATAATGTAATATTACATGAATGACAACCACAAAGATAAAATGCTCTAGGATTCTCCTTTAAAAATCTCATTTGCACTCCTTGATGTATTCTTTTCATATTTGCACCATTGTCATATCCTTGACCACGCATATCATTTACATCAAGACCAATACGCTTTAATTCCTCAAGATATATATATATATATATATATATATATATATATATATATATATATATATAGTAATATCAAATAGACCTTGTCTCGTGGTGTCATTAACATTCAAAAACCTTAAAAACGACTCGTCAACAATAACATAATTAGATGTGAACTTTATATACCTCACTATCATATGCTCATTTGTTCTTGATTACTTGAATCGGAAGTACAATCAAGTATGATTGACTAATACTTTGCTTCCTTTACCTTCTTTTATGATTTGTTTTTTAATCTCATCACCCAACATAAGAATTAGCTCGTTTTGGATCTTGTGCCCAAGATAATGCACATGAAGCTCATAATTAGTGATTCGTCGCACATACTTTTTAATAATCGGGTCAAACTCTTCCAATATTTATATGCGAGCCAAAAAAATTTCCATTACCTGTTTAATACATTTAATAAATAATAAGTGGAAATGAAGCAAAAACTATTTGGAGGTACATGAACACAAACACTAATAAATATTATTACCTTTTTGATACAACTTTTCTTTTGAACCACAGAAAGTTAAACTATGTTTAGCTAGAAATTTCACTACCGCAACGATTCTCAAAAGAACTTGCATCCAGTAATCTCTTTATTTGCACAATTGTTCATATTGAACTTTATCAATTGTTTCGTTAAACTTCAATCTTTTACTCATATCATACCATTTGCTCATATTTTCAAGATGAACCGTGGTAATTTCATGTATTCTGAGTTTTTCCGGAGCATGCAACCAATTTTTATAACCTTTCCTGGGCAAACAACCTCTCGACTGCCCTTTTCTAAAAAATTTACAACAAAAACAAAATATTTTGTCTAACTCTTTTAAATATACTAGCCATGGTCGATCACACTTCTTCAAATTTGATAAAGTTCTTGTATATAAAGTTGCACAAAACCTTCTATTTATGGTATATGGACCAGAAGCTATGTTATTATCTCTTTTGGGACTCTTCTCAACCAAAAGTTTAATCTCATCAGAATTAAGTCTTTCCCAACTTCTCGGATCAAATATATCAACAATGTTATGTATAACATCTTCTTCATTTATATTTGTCTCAATGTGTTTGTCTTTTTTCGCCTCTTGTTTATCAATATGCTCTTGCCCTTCTATTTCTTCGAGATTTACTTGTGCATGCTCGTGCCTTTCAAGAGTCGGTTTATCCAAATACTTTTCTAGTGCACCAGCTTGAGACTTTTTCATTTCTTCATCTAGTCTTTTTCTCTTACGTTTTTCATAACCGGATAATTGTTTAGGAGCCATCCTTAATTCTATTTACTAAATTTATAAGACAATAACTAATAAAAAATACTTGAGGCAAAGATCATACATTATACAAGATATATAGGAAGACAAAAAAAAAATACTTACTCTGAAAATCGTCACAAAATTTAGTAAAGATAAATGATTATTAATATTACTCAATTGAAATTGTTAATCAAAATAAAAAATTACATTCTGTTACATAAGATAAGATATCAATATCACATTGGTCATGGTACATTATAAGGGGATGATTCTCACACACTGTTTTTTGATTTTCACACACCAATTTACTTGAACTCCTCCCTAATAATAGGGTAAAAGAGTGTGTGAGGATCAAAAAACAATGTGTGAGAATCATCCCCACATTATATTATACTGCTACATATATTATATTATATTATATTATATTATATTATATTATACTATTATACTATTATCCTATATTACATTACATTACACTACACTCTACTTAACATCATCATGAACAGTATGTAACAGCATTTACGCCCTCCCGTCGGCCCTTCCTTACACCTGCACTGCTACGTGTCCAATCCTACATTGTTACAGATTTTAACCACTACCTACCACTTTCTCTCCACTAAGATCCCTTTTCCTTCTACTCTTTCGCTCACTATAATCAGTTTCATCACCACCAAACCCATCATCGCCACCACCATCATGAATCATCACCGCCACCGCCATTAAACATCACCGCCACCACCGCCAGTCGTCGTCGCCACTGAACATCAATCATAATTGCCCTAACCGGCCCAAAATCGAAGGCAGCAGCAATTGAGGTAATTGATTTTTTAATTTTTATTGAAATGCTTTGATTGAAATTGTTTCCAAATCTGTGTTTTTTTCATCAACACCTTTTTTCCTCTCTAGAAGTGGCAATTTTTTCGTAGCTCGAAATTAGGTTTTTTTTAATGTGATAAGTGTTACAGGAATCAGTTCAGATGAGGAGATTTGCGTTGATTGCAAAACTTTGAGAACGCCGTTGTGGAGAAGTGTTCCAGCTGGTCCTGAGGTTTGTAAAATTACTTCAATCACATCTAATTTCTGCATGTTAAGTTTGCGATCGCATTTGATATGATCCGATTTCATGTTGAAATTCTATTTACAGTTTGTTGATTATTGATTTGTTCATTATTGTGTCAACACATGTGTTTCTGGTAGGTGTTTTTGTGTTGTCTTTTTTTTTTTTTTATCACCGATGGTTGCATTTCTTTATGCGTGCGCAATGTTTGATGTTATTTGATTGTTTAAAAAATTATGGAAGTGTCTTCTGACTCTTGACTCTTGAGGTCATGTATTATAGACTTTGTAACCAGATTATTTATAGTTTTACATTTACCGTGTGTGTTTGTGTGATGTTTGAAGAGGAATATACTAACTGACTGTTTGATAAGTTTCATGTGCTCTTTATTAATTTGGTTATTGTTTTGTAATTGTTGATTGTTGTATGGTCATTACTTATTACTGTCTTTCTTTTAGGTGGTTACCACCAACGATTTCTACAAGATTGTTGTAATGACTTCAAATTCAGGTACGGTGGTTGAAAAAGAACAAGAATTTAAGCCTTCATTTGATGAGCATTTAAAACTAATGGAAACTGTTAAAATCCGTAGAGAGAAGCGTAAGTCCGTCACCGAATCGCCGTCAAGACTTTGTGATCAGCCAAGGGTTTCGCGAGTCGATATGGATGAAAGAATTCAAAAATTAGCAAAGTAGCAAGTAATATCAAAGTCTTATGATGTGTTGCATTTGTTGATTGTTTATGTATTATTGTTAATTCGGTGTGTAATAATGATTAGAAGATGTAATTAGTTAATGTTGACATCTAGTTATAGTTTTGATGTATCACTTGCGATCCACGAGTCAATCGATTCAAAGTTTTCAAAATTAACAAGTACAGTTGAAGTATATGTTTGGTCTTTTAAATTTTATACAGTCCCTACTCCAGAAGTGTTTGTACTTCTTTCTGAAAATTTAAGGGCCATTGGTGTGTTTGTGGAAGTTGAGGTTTACAAAATCCCAAATTTTTATATAGCTATCATGTAATGTTTGCACAGTTATATAAATCCGAAAATTAATTGTTGAGTTTTTTGTTTTTTCTATTTACCTTCAGGATGGACAAGTGTGTGGAGTCCAATAACCTATGTGAAACAATCGTTGATCAGTATTCTGCATTTGTTATGATGATTAATCACGTTGAATCATGCTTTTGAAACTGTAATCTATGTAACGATGGCTGGTTTCTAATCACTGATGTTAGTTACCTTTGTTCCAAAAAGTTCCATATCTGAGCCTTGAGGTGGTGACAACAGTGGTTACTAAGACGGCGATAATGAAGATGGCCGTAACAGAGATTGGAAGCGAACTGCAACTGCGATTTAACTCTAGGATTTTGGATTTGGTTTTTTTATGTTGATGGCCAGCCGATATGTTTACACTTTTATTGCGACTCATTTCAAACCGTCGTCATCAACGTCGTGGTCGTTATTTGCCGTCAGTATTATCTCCGTTGTCTCCTTAAAGGTATTACCTTTGTAACAAATTTCTTTGATCATGTTTGATTATCTGTTTTTTATTGAATAAAAATACGAAAAATAAGAGATTTTATGCATTTCATTGTTGTTCTACGTTGTGGATGTTCATATTAATAATGTTGGGTGCATCTTATTTTTAGTGCTTTATACTTTGTTGTGTTTCGATGCATCTTATATTGTTATGTTCTTTGCAGCCTTCAATAGTGTTGCTGCGCCATGCGTTAAAGATATGTCAGTTAATGATGTTGATGAACTACCATCACAAGATACATTTTAAGGTTATTGTTCTCATTTACTTTAGCTTCCCATTACTGTATGTTTGTTTGTTATTTATGATAAAATGTGTTTATAAACAGTAGTTATTTTCAATACTCGAAATGCATCGAGTTCGCCAACTGTACGTAGATAAGGTTGAAGGGGCTAATGGGAGTTGATAAATACTATTGTTGAGGGTACTGATGGAAGGAACCGCTTTTTCTTCTGACACGTTATCCATGTCAGCGAGACCAATGGTAAATAAAAACATGCTACTTTATCTCAAACGTATAGGTATTGTTCCTGTATGTACATCAGTCGCTTGCGACTACGAGCACATTTGTGAACCCTGTCGACTTAGCTCCCTCGGTTTCGGTCACGAATAGCGAGTTCAAATTATTGTCTTCCTTCTGCCTTTCAGGTATTGGAATCTTTTGTGAATTTCTATGTTGTGTTGTTTGCTTTTTTGTCTTCCATTTATGTTGTTGTCTATAGTTTCTATTACTTATTACTGATAATTATGAGCCGATAACATACTGGTGTTAGATGTTGAAAATAACACTTTCATATATCATTTTTGCCTCATACATGCTTAGTTTATTTAATAATATACTTATGTAAGAAATACACTAACTTATGTTGACTTATTTGACTTATATTGAACTGCCACTTTATATTAACTTATAATTGGTGTGCACCTAATATTTACTTTATGTTGACTTATGTCAGTTAAAAAACAGACTTGCTGCACCAAATTAAGTATTTGTTATTTGACTTATGTTGAACTCCTACCTATGCCGACCTGATACATACTCACCTTATGATGATATGCTTACGTAGCAAGTTGTTTATATGATCATGTTCCGGCTATACAATCTTTTTGCTTTACAGGTACGACATTTTTCGGCTAACTCTATGGGATGAAAAGGCGGGAGAGTTTAATGACGAAGAATATGAATTCCTCCTAAAACCTGTTATAATGGCAGTTCCTACTTGCCAAGTGATTAATTTTGATGCTCAGCTACCTTATAATCAAATTTATTTCTTTATACAAGCATGTAGGTTGAGCTAACGTTTGTAAACACACAAAAATGCAGGACAAACGGAGCTGAAAAGTACTCAAGCAATCCGTTCGTACCTCAATCCAGATATTCCAGAGTACCACCAGTCGATTGACACGTACGTTAACTTTTATACTTCGTTAGTAGATTTAACGACTGTTTAATGATCCGTTAAAGTTTTTTAATTTTTATTTTTTAATTGAACACGTAGAGTGTGTGTGTATTAAGTTGAATATGTTTTCGACAGAGTTTGATACTCCACTTGCCAGTTTGAATATATGTTATAACTATTTGTAATAAAGTCTGGATTTAATGAGTTTTGTTGAGTAAGCCAATTTAGTTAAACTAATTCAATAATTTGTGTATTAAGCGGTATCGGTTTATAAGAAGCATGATACCACATCTTTGGATGATGACATATGGCATTTGGAGAAGATAGCAAAAGAGGGTGCTTCCCACGTACAGGCGACCAAGTGTAAAACAGTGAAGCACTTTTTATAAATTAATGTTAGTAACGAGTCTTCACTACATAAGGTAAGAAAAGTTTTTTTTACCCAATTTATTGTATTCACGAATTGAACGCTTATATTTTTATGTTGATAACTAGATTTGGAGTACAATGGTAGAAAATACGAATATACGAAAATCACCACTAGTAGAAAGTTAGTGCGGATGACGATGGTGATGTTCCTTTACCTACACGCAACAGTGGGTTGTGATTACCTTACTTCGTTTATTTGAGTTTTTTTGTTGTTCGTTTCCTTAATTTCGCTGCTAAATTAAATAGCATGGTTGAACTATTTTTACTTCAATATACAATGGTACATGTGTGAGATTGAAATAATGTAGACAAGTAATTTCTTTTGTATGTAAATTGAGACAACATCAGTCTATATCCCTTTTTACCTTTTGAATGTGTATATGTAAGACTCCAACTATGAAATATTTCTATGTAAAAATGCTGTTAACTACCATTGTGTCACATATCATCATTGTTCATGTACTTCCGTAATGATACTTTTTTAATTATCTTAATTAGTATTTGTACATACAATGCTTCTATAACTAGCCACAACGTAACAAAATGATAGATAATACACCGACAACCAACAAAACCGAAGCAGCACGAAGGAGGCTCACTAGTTGGTACTCAAGTCTAATACAATAATACTCTAATCGACACGGACACACACACACACCATCACAAATATAATTCAAATACAATATAATATAATAATATATGAATCAATTCAAACAAACTACTCTAATCACAATATTCGGAGTAATATTTAATTCAAACACTATATATTAATTCGTATAATTAGAGAGTATAATTTTATAAATATATAATGGATAGAAGTCATAGAACATAGAAGATAAAAAGAACAAAAAGAATTTACCTATCAGGTCTCAAACGACGAACTTACGAACCCTTTTTTTTGTCGACTGAAATTTGAAATTTTGGAAATTGGAAACGGTCACTAATAACATCATATATCCTTTATTTCCTTTCAAAAATTGGGCTTGAAGGCTTGAAAAGAGAAAAAAAAGCCCAAAAATTACATGCACTAGTATTCAAGGGATTATCACCAAAAAATCTATTTTTTGAACTTGTTTGTGTAAGAGCCCATAAAAGAAAAAGTTTGACAATTTGCCCTCGCAAGGAGCAAGATGTCTCTTACTCCCTTGAGCCTTGCGTCCTTGCGACCTTGGTTTCACTTGAGAGCAAGGTGCCTCTTGCTCCCTTGCTCCCAGGTGGAAGCAAGGACGCAAGGTGCATCTTGCTCTCTTGCTCCCAGGTGAAAGCAAGGACGCAAGATGCATTTGACTAAAGATTGTTTTAGTAGTATGACAATGGAGCAAACAGATAATGTTTCTTATGTTAATCAGAATTATCTAGGTGGAAATCCAAACTATCGTCTGTTCAATAACTTTCAAGCTCCGTATCAAAATAATAACTGCATTCCTAAGAATCCGCCAGGTTTGCCTGTAGTGTGAAAATTGATATTAATTTGTATCACATTTTAAGAGTGATAATATCACATCAGTATGTTTTGGTAATGTTGTTGGTTGAACCGTGTGTTTTGATATTGTTGTTGGTTGAATTGTGTGTTTTGGTATTGTTGATGTTGGAATTGTTGTTGTTGAAACTGTTGATGTGCAAAATATTATTGTTGCTAAAATTATTATTATGGACTCGTTTGATAATAAAGTTTTAGTTGGTACTTGGTATAACATTTTGGGCTTCTTGTTGAAAACCACTGCTACTACTTAATTTGTTACTACCAATGGTAGATATCGGTTTAATTTTCTCAATAACATAAATTTTGATGGGGGCATTAATAATAGCATGGTTTAATAATTCTAGAAAATCTTTTGGATCATCAACAATATCCTTAACAAATTTATATTTCTTATATTTAATGCAAACACGTGAATCAAGTAGTAATTGTAACTTATGTGTCACAATTTTCAGAAGAATTTTGCAAATTAATGATTCTTTAAGAGAAACATGAAGATTTAAACGTATTCTAACACACTCAATTGGCAGATACAGTAGGACATTTTTAACGTATGCAAGTGCACCTCCGTAACAAATATAAAGTCTAAATTTATCATCATTTTGAGACATTTTTACACTAAAAAAAAGATATTAACCAAATATCAGAAATGACTAAGATGGTGCATTTCGGGAGAGAAAAAAACAGGAAACTTCCCATAATGTTGCTTATTTGAATGGTGATAACAAATGATCACATGATACTATTTTTTAAGAGATAAACGTTATTCTAAAATATTTAAAAAATGTCAGAAAACCTTATCTTGAAAATCTGATCTGCACTAGTGCATCACACACCACAGATCGATCAACTCGCACCGTGTGTGGTGCATGCTGCGTGTGCGAATTGCCAGAAAAGTTGGAGCGTAGCCGGTTAAATGGATCAACGAACAAGGCACCACACACACACGACTCAACATGCACTATGTGTTAAACACTTCGAGATATAATTTCACGTATGATATATAAATATGGGAAATTGGTCAGAATGCCCCCATTTCCGAAAATGTTTAACAATATGCACTCAAAAAATCGTAATTGCAAAAATGTCCCTGACCATGTGAAACGACTCGTCCATATTACTATCACACATTAACTACCACATTAGTAATATACCACATAATATTTACAGATTATAATATTTAATTTCCGACCAAAAATGATAAGTAATGGTTTTCAAAAACAAGTTCGGTCAAAGTCCAGACTCACTAATGCATCCTAACAAATACCGGTCAGACACACTAATGCAATTTCTGGTTCGCTAAGACCTCTACTCTGATGCCAACTGAAACGACTCGTCCATATTACTATAAACGCGGTACGTTATTCATTGGTCCCATAGCGAGGTATTTGACCTCTATATGATACATTTTAGAAAATATTGCATTCGTTTCATAAAAAGACACACCCTTATTATACATAATGCATGTTTTAAACAAGTGGGCGATTATTTAAGAAATAATCTCCATAATACATCGGTTTCCAAATACTACACACGTGACATAACAGTCGAATATAATACATGACAAAGGTTTTATTGAATGCAACACTTCATTTAAACAAAAGCATGAGACTCCATGCACAGCTTGCTCAGATAATGCAACAGTGGAAGACTTTCTTAAGGACATGAGAATAAACATGCTTAAACAGTCAACACAAAGGTTGGTGAGATATATAGGTTTAAAGCTAGCATCGATATAAATATAGACCACAAGATTTCATAGTTATAAATATTTCAATAAAGATATTCTATAAGTTGTTGAGCGCTTCGGTAATCATACTTAACCATAAATGTAGCATATTCCCTTTATTATGAAATCTCCCTACACTGTACCAAGTGTGACAACCCGGAAATTTCCGACCAAATTTAAACCTAATTTTTATATGATTTCGACACGATAAGCAAAGTCTGTAATGCTGAGTCTCAAAATTTTGAACTGTTTTAATAAATTCATTTACCCTTTTGACCAGTCTCGACGATTCACGAACAATTAAGTGTATATAGATATGTGTGTATGTATATATAAATAATAATTCAAAATATAATTTGAAGTATTATATGTTGTGTTATTAAAAATTAATAAAATAAATAGGATATTATAATAATTATTATTTAAATTATATCTCTATATATAAATAAAGTATATTAAATGATTATAACACTCGTTTGATGTTTCGATTGATATTAAGCAAGTTAAATTCAAACTTATGTGATTCTAAAATAAACGGTGATTCGAAAATGAGTTTTATAAATTATAAGTTTATTAATAAAATATTTAGAGGTTATGTAATAAATTTTATCACTTTTTATATTTTACTTGGGGTTGAGAGTGAATAATTAATGTAATTTTTATTTAATAATTAAGAATCGAATTTTATACCATAATGACTAAAATGAATAAATATATTTAATTTAAAAATATGGGATTTTTCTGAGTACTTTTATTCACCACTGAATTAACAACGGAGCGCGAAATAGCAGTCCGTAAAAATCGTCGGTAGAAAACTCCAAATCTCCGGCTGCTGCACTATTTAATTTACAAAATTGATTACTGTTTATTTTGACTCTTATGTGAATTATAGACACATGATAACCACTTGCAATTAGAAAAATATATCTATCATTATCTACTGTATCTAATAGTATATATATAGAATTATCCTACAGATGTATATATGTTGACATACTATCTAGACATGAACCGAAATCAAGAACACCACCTTCATTCTCTTTCACAACCACCCTTAGTCAACACCCAGAACATCGCCTCCACACGCCATCTTTGTTGAACCACAATCATCTTCGGCTACCATACACCGACACCCGCCACCTTCATTAGAATTACCATCGAACCACCCAAAAATCACCACCTATAACTCATAATTTTCATGAACCCACAAACCATTTTTTATTTTTTTATTTTTGTTGTTATCACGAACCAAAGACCTCAGTTAATAAACCCATATCATCATCTTCTATTGCTGCTACACTTTGTTACGTTCTCTATTAAAACCACCCTACAATCAGGGATGTTGCAACTGCTATCCTAGTGTCTGTTTTCTCTGTATGATTCGAAGACCAAAACAACACCAACGATCATGGTGAACTACTGAACCTGCTGTTATGCCGCTGCAACTATCATGTTTTCTGTCGAATAGAAACCAAACAACCTTTGTACTGTAACTGTTGTTGTTTCTGTTTTCTATCGAACAAACTAAAACCACCACTTCACTCTTTATCTTACTTCCTTTTATCTTTTTGTGAATCACCATCCAAACCCACAACCTGCAATATCTATTAAAAGTGCTGCTATATATATATATATATATATATATATATATATATATATATATATATATATATATATATATATATATATATATATATATATATATTGATATCGATGAACAACACCATAACAATCAACCAGTCACTATTGCTGCTAGTTTTGTTTCGGTTTGAACCAAAGACAAGAACCCCACTTGAGCAATAAAGGAAGATGAAATCGAGTAAGTGGATTAATTAGATCATCTATTTTATTTTTTTAGACCAAGCAATTAGTGATATCGTGGGATGACGTGTGTTCTTCTTTTCTTGTGGTGGGACGACAAACACACTAGTTTAATTAACTCGTTTATACATGTTAGGTATAAATAATTTCCTTGGGCCGTGATTAGTGTTGATGGTGGACCGAAATTTTGATATAACTATTATATGGTGGGACGAATCTAATAGTCATGGCCAACAAGTGGATTAATCAAAAGAAGGCGTATCATTTTTTTTTCTCTTTTACCTACTAGATGTGGAATCAAATGTCACATGGCAGACAAAATGGGGGTCACGTACCATTACTTTTAAAGTACTTTTGTTGAATTGAAAAACAAAAAGGCACATGAATATGATATGGGAAGTGACGTAAGAGGAGATAGATATGGTTCTATACAAAGATTTGTTAATTGTTATTACTTCTGTGTTGAGGATACAACTCAAAACAATAGCCGTGAATCCTTGTGTGGCTATCAATATGTTCCATTTTTTTATGGGCTATGAACTATTTTATTTGTTGGGCCTGAATCCATTTTTTTTATTTAGGCCGTGATATTGATATTGATGATAATAGTAGTAGCTATATTAAGTAGTATAAGGATGATGATTATTACAACTAAGATAAGATGATGATGAATATTAAGAAGGATGATGTTGGTATTATGATATGATAGCCGAAAATTAATAGTGTTGATAATGAACGTAAATAGTTGATAACGAGGTAGTGATGATAGTTGGTGAATACGAAAGATGGATACATGATATGGATAATGAATCTGTGAAGATCATAAACAAAATGTTTATCATGGTATAGATGATGAGGATGATTAGAAAACGGGAAATGGGTTAAAACAATTTTAGTCGCAACTTAAAATAGAAAAATATGAAGCACAGTACTGGATAAGGATGTTATCGGGTTAGCGGGACGTTGCGGGTTCAAACCCGGACTTGGGCATATTTTTAAGGGCTGCTCTTTTGAGGTAGTTTACTTATCACTTATTATTATTATTATTATTATTATTATTATTATTATTATTATTATTATTATTATTATTATTGTTGTTATTAGTAATTATTATTATTATTATTATTATTATTATTATTATTATTATTATTATTATTATTATTATTATTATTATTATTATTATTAATATTTAAATTAACATTTTATTAAAAGTACCATTTTTATTAAAGTTATCATTTTTATCATTATCATTAAAAGTATCACTTTTATAAAAACTATTATTTTTGTTATTATTACTACTATTATTATAAAATAAAATAGCTTTTTATTTGTTATTATCAATATTATTTTATCAAATAACTCATAGTTATATAAAACTATATTTACTACATCTAACATAACTATATTAATATTTTATATTAATAAATATAATTAGTTAGGTTATTAATGAAACACATAATTAAAATAACAATTAAATCACTAATAATATATACATTTGTTTGATTACCATTATATGTGTTAATATATATATATATATATATATATATATATATATATATATATATATATATATATATATATATATATATATATATATATATATATATATAAATGATATAGGTTCGTGAATCCGAGGCCAACCTTACACTTGTTCAATATTGTCATATGTATTTTTACTATAAAATACAGTATGGTGAGTTCATTTGCTCCCTTTTTACTCATTACATTTTTGGGCTGAGAATACATGCAAATGTCTTATTAACTGTTTTACAATATTTATATGCGTAAGTTTCATTTGCTCCCTTTTACTCTTTACATTTTTGGGACTGAGAATACATGCGCTACTTTTACAACTGCTTTATTAAATGCTTTTGAAATACATTTTGAACTGCGAATATATGAAATGCTTTTATAAAAGTTTGACGAGATAGACACAAGCAAAACATTCCTCGAATGAATTATGTGGACGTGATAATTGCCACCATTGAATTATGTGGACGTGATAATTGCCACAATTGATATGAATATTTTTCCCCTGATTATTATTGTTTGTAACCTAAGAATTAGGGAACATCACTAATTTTGAGAATTAGTGCACGCCTAATTGACGCGAATCCTAAATGTAGCTACCGGGTTTAAAACCCTCACCCAGAATGTTCACTAGACGGAAGGGCTAGTGGGCGTGGTGTTTAGTACTTCGAAGTTTATATGATTATTATACAGACGAGATGTTCTGTTTTGGGGATATTATTATGCGCATTATATGTTAAGGTCGGTTACCAAGCCAAGCTATGAAAGCAATGAAAAGCGAATGTTATATATCGAAAGAATGATTTTATACACAGGTTATGTGTATGTTATTTTTGTGCACGAGATATGTGTACGGTTACTAAGATTTATGAAAAAGGATTTCGTACACGAGAAAGGTGTACTGTATTTAAAAGATATCGCATGAACATTACAGGTGGGTATAGGATTCGGGCCCATTTGTATCATGCAGCATTTAAATCATGTGGTCTATTAAAATGATGAATTTTATTTTTTTATGATAAACCTATGAACTCACCAACCTTTTGGTTGACACTTTAAAGCATATTTATTCGCAGGTATGAAAGAAATCTTCCTCTGTGCATTTGCTCATATTACATGGAGTCGTTCATGTAGTGACCCGAACTTTTCCATGTTTATATATATTAATTGAGATTGATATTTACATGATTAAATGTTTCCAACATGTTAAGCAATCAAACGTGTTAAGACTTGATTAATTGAAATAGGTTTCATATAGACAATTGACCACCCAAGTTGACCGGTGATTCACGAATGTTAAAACTTGTAAAAACTATATGATGAAATATATATGGATATATATATATAGTTAACATGATATTATGATAAGTAAACATATCATTAAGTATATTAACAATGAACTACATATGTAAAAACAAGACTACTAACTTAATGATTTTTAAACGAGACATATATGTAACGATTATCGTTGTAAAGACATTTAATGTATATATATCATATTAAGAGATATTCATACATGATAATATCATGATAATATAATAATTTAAAATCTCATTTGATATTATAAACATTGGGTTAACAACATTTAACAAGATCGTTAACCTAAAGGTTTCAAAACAACACTTACATGTAACGACTAACGATGACTTAACGACTCAGTTACAATGTATATACATGTAGTGTTTTAATATGTATTTATACACTTTTGAAAGACTTCCATACACTTATCAAAATACTTCTACTTAACAAAAATGCTTACTATTACATCCTCGTTCAGTTTCATCAACAATTCTACTCGTATGCACCCGTATTCGTACTCGTACAATACACAGCTTTTAGATGTATGTACTATTGGTATATACACTCCAATGATCAGCTCTTAGTAGCCCATGTGAGTCACCTAACACATGTGGGAACCATCATTTGGCAACTAGCATGAAATATCTCATAAAATTACAAAAATATGAGTAATCATTCATGACTTATTTACATGAAAACAAAATTACATATCCTTTATATCTAATCCATACACCAACGACCAAAAATACCTTCAAACACTTTCTTTCTTCAATTTTCTTCATCTAATTGATCTCTCTCAAGTTCTATCTTCAAGTTCTAAGTGTTCTTCATAAATTCTACAAGTTCTAGTTACATAAAATCAAGAATACTTTCAAGTTTGCTAGCTCACTTCCAATCTTGTAAGGTGATCATCCAACCTCAAGAAATCTTTGTTTCTTACAGTAGGTTATCATTCTAATACAAGGTAATAATCTTATTCAAACTTTGGTTCAATTTCTATAACTATAACAATCTTATTTCAAGTGATGATCTTACTTGAACTTGTTTTCGTGTCATGATTCTGCTTCAAGAACTTCGAGCCATCCAAGGATCCGTTGAAGCTAGATCCATTTTTCTCTTTTCTAGTAGGTTTATCCAAGGAACTTAAGGTAGTAATGATGTTCATAACATTATTCAATTCATACATATAAAGCTATCTTATTCGAAGGTTTAAACTTGTAATCACTAGAACATAGTTTAGCTAATTCTAAACTTGTTCGCAAACAAAAGTTAATCCTTCTAACTTGACTTTTAAAATCAACTAAACACATATTCTATATCTATATGATATGCTAACTTAATGATTTAAAACCTGGAAACACGAAAAACACTGTAAAACCGAATTTACGCCGTCGTAGTAACACCGCGGGCTGTTTTGGGTTAGTTAATTAAAAACTATGATAAACTTTGATTTAAAAGTTGTTCTTCTGGGAAAATGATTTTTCTTATGAACATGAAACTATATCCAAAAATCATGGTTAAACTCAAAGTGTAAGTATGTTTTCTAAAATGGTCATCTAGACGTCGTTCTTTCGACTGAAATGACTACCTTTACAAAAATGACTTGTAACTTATTTTTCTGACTATAAACCTATACTTTTTCTGTTTATATTCATAAAATAGAGTTCAATATGAAACCATAGCAATTTGATTCACTCAAAACGGATTTAAAATGAAGAAGTTATGGGTAAAACAAGATTGGATAATTTTTCTCATTTTAGCTACGTGAAAATTGGTAACAAATCTATTCCAACCATAACTTAATCAACTTGTATTGTATATTATGTAATCTTGAGATACCATAGACACGTATACAATGTTTCGACCTATCATGTCAACACATCTATATATATTTCGGAACAACCATAGACACTCTATATGTGAATGTTGGAGTTAGCTATACAGGGTTGAGGTTGATTCCAAAATATATATAGTTTGAGTTGTGATCAATACTGAGATACGTATACACTGGGCCGTGGATTGATTCAAGATAATATTTATCGATTTATTTCTATACATCTAACTGTGGACAACTAGTTGTAGGTTACTAACGAGGACAGCTGACTTAATAAACTTAAAACATCAAAATATATTAAAAGTGTTGTAAATATATTTTGAACATACTTTGATATATATGTATATATTGTTATAGGTTCATGAATCAACCAGTGGCCAAGTCTTACTTCCCGACGAAGTAAAAATCTGTGATAGTGAGTTATAGTCCCACTTTTAAAATCTAATATTTTTGGGATGAGAATACATGCAGGTTTTATAAATGATTTACAAAATAGACACAAGTACGTGAAACTAAATTCTATGGTTGAATTATCGAAATCGAATATGCCCCTTTTTATTAAGTCTGGTAATCTAAGAATTAGAGAACAGACACTCTAATTGACGCGAATCCTAAAGATAGATCTATTGGGCCTAACAAACCCCATCCAAAGTACCGGATGCTTTAGTACTTCGAAATTTATATCATATCCGAAGGGTGTCCCGGAATGATGGGGATATTCTTATATATATGCATCTTGTTAATGTCGGTTACCAGGTGTTCACCATATGAATGATTTTTATCTCTATGTATGGGATGTGTATTGAAATATGAAATCTTGTGGTCTATTGTTATGATTTGATATATATAGGTTAAACCTATAACTCACCAACATTTTTGTTGACGTTTAAAGCATGTTTATTCTCAGGTGAATACTAAGAGCTTCCGCTGTTGCATACTAAAATAAGGACAAGATTTGGAGTCCATGTTTGTATGATATTGTGTAAAAAAAACTGCATTCAAGAAACTGATTTCGATGTAACATATTTGTATTGTAAACCATTATGTAATGGTCGTGTGTAAACAGGATATTTTAGATTATCATTATTTGATAATCTACGTAAAGCTTTTTAAACCTTTATTTATGAAATAAAGGTTATGGTTTGTTTTAAAAATGAATGCAGTCTTTGAAAAACGTCTCATATAGAGGTCAAAACCTCGCAACGAAATCTATTAATATGGAACGTTTTTAATCAATAAGAACGGGACATTTCAGTTCATGGCATATAGAGGTCAGAACCTCGCAATGGGACCAACTGTTGAAGACTTCGTCCAAATGGATTAGGACGGGTCACTACAGGTGGTATCAGAGCGGTGGTCTTAGTGAACCAGGTCTTGCATTAGTGTGTCTAACTGATAGTTGTTTAGATGCATTAGTGAGTCTGGACTTCGACCGTGTCTGCATGTCAAAAGTTTTTCTTATCATATCTAGTCAGAAATCATCTGCTTTTCATCCTTAGGAAATTATCTGCTTATTATTCTTAGTCTAGACACATTTTACTGCATTGATTGCGTAAATAGTGTATAGACAAATTTATATTTTAGCGTATCTGTTACTGTAAACTTTGCCTAGCATATTCCGTAGATTCCTCCGTAACTTATGAGATTTTAGTATTATATATGCATATGTAAATTATGTATTGTGGGGTACTAATCTACATCCTATAATCTATTTCTTATCGACAATCCTTCATCTGATCGTACGAGATGAATCCTGCAACCAGTTCGAGTCCCTCAGATTCCGATAGTTATTCCGACAGCTATTCCGACATGGATTTTCACTCGAGCTCCAAAAGCAGTATAACCAGAATGGAACAACCATTTAGCCATCATCTATTCTGGATGAATTGAGGATGGGTTCGTAGTCAACTTAATCCATGGAGACGCGGAGAAGGCGATCCTTTCCATCAACCAAATTTCCTTCTTGACAATGAACCTGAAGCACTCACCGGCGAACCAGTCCGAAACACCATTTTCACCCTCATTTCCTGAATATCTCGCCACGATTATATTCTATCTCAAATTCAAAACCTTATTCATCCGCTCGTTTAAACCGACAATCATCCCGGAATAATGGAAGAAGTCAACGAGCTTCGAGCCCGAGTAATCAATTTGGAAAATATGATGTAAAACCTACCAGCTTCAACAACATCACCGACACCAACAGTACCACCAACATCAACACCAGTATCACCAACAACCCAAGTTTCAACATCACATGCCTCAACGTCTCATTCTGTACCACGAGTATAATTATCGTTCTACATGGCGTTCTACATCATTTATCTTTGTTCGACGTGGCGATTATGTAATCTCTAATGTTTTAGAGATTATATATTCTTGTTCTAACGGTAAATCAAATGAGTTTAATATCATAATTGACTCATTAAATCCATGATTACATCTGAAGAAAATATATATGTATATATGTTTTCATAAAGATTGTAATTAAAAATTCTTTTGTACAAACTGTTAATGGTGAAAATATTTTAACGGGTAGGTAATACCTGAGGAATATTTAGATTTCACTTTAATAAGTTATACTGTACATTCTTCGAATCTGATTCAACATTCATTTACTATCCTACTTACATCTACAGAGATACGAATCCGTTCACCACAGAATAACCATTTTCATTCAATTTCATATTTGGATTTTGACCTATCAGAATCTAACAAGTGGCATAATGAAGAAAACATTTGACAAAATAAAATTTGTTAGAAACAGACAAATTAACTATGAGAAAAAAAATTGTTAAGAATCCACGCTAACTGTTCCTAGCTAACTGTTAATTCCGTATTACCTTTTATTTATCGCAATTTATTTATCACAATTTATTTATCGCATTTTATTTATCGCAATTTTAATTCTCGCAATTTTATTTATCGTCATTTAATTTCTGTTATTTATTTTACGCACTTTAAATATCGGGACACGTATACAAGGTTTTGACATATCATATCGACGCATCTATATATATTATTTGGAATAACCATAGACACTCTATATGCAGTAATGCTGGAGTTAGCTATACAGGGTTGAGGTTGATTCTACAACAATATATATAGTTTGAGTTGTAATCGAGTCTGAGACATGTACACGGGTCATGATATGTATTAATTAAGGGAGATGATTCTCACACGCACTTTTTTGATCCTCACACACCAATTGAGTATTATTAGAAGAGTAAAAGGTTAAAATAGGTGTGTGAGGATCAAAAAAGTGTGTGTGAGAATCATCCCCCATTAATTAATTCGAATATTATATATTAAATTATATATGAATTATTGGACTGTTAACTATGGACTATCGACTGTGGACTAATGACATTGAACAATTAAAATGAATTAAAATATTGATTATAACATATGAAACTAAACATTTCTTCAAGTTTGCCACTTGATTTCATCTTAAACCTCATTTGTATCTTGACAATAACAATCTGCATTCAAACCTTTCACTATTCTTGAAAACACCTCAATCGAGAGGATGAACCAACCACACTTCATCTACGGAAGAAAAGATTGATGCATATAGTTATGCACCCGAGAAACACTCGGAACCTGAGTAAACATTTAACACATATCTGTGCTAACTCCTTTGGCGTTGTTATTACCGAAAATAACTTTGCAATTTCTTTTCAAATTAGCCAATTTTGTCACAGCTCCAGCAAATCAACTTCGACTTTCATTCGAATAAACCTTATTATAACTTTGATATATACGTTTGCTCTTTTCGTCATCGTTACCGAAGAACCGTTTATATCTCACCACATTATCAATAAACTTACCAGCAACTTCATTGATCTTTGACCTTCTGGAAAATCATTATATTTATCAAAACCCTATCATGTACTTATTCGCATCGGATAACGATAATTGCCATATCAATTACCCAGAATTAGCAATCAGTATTTTGAATCTCGTAACATTTCTACATCAACAGTTATATGTATACATATAACAGTTATCTCTTAGAATTATGATCTCTCATACTGAAACTCTGAACAAATTACAAGGACTAAACTTGTACATAAAGAATCCTGATGATTCTAATTCTGATAAAATCTTTAGCGAATATCTTGCCCCTTAATCGCTCTAAATCATCGTGAATGAATTTCTTCATCACAATTTGATTCTAAAAATTCTAAGATATTATCGTATCTTTCATTGTAAATATCCTCGATATTTCTGAAGATATTTTCATAATTATTCTTATCCGAGATCATCTATCTATTCGCGATATCAGTGTTACATCATAAAAGAAACTGTTAGTTTCTATATTCTGTAAACTTTCGAATTTAAACTAAGAATGTTTTTGAAGTAATGTTGGGAACTGATGCATGAGTTAGTATAACATAATGACACTTGATCAATGTGATTATATTACAGTAAGTCATGCTGAGTTTCTAATGGAACGTGATGATTCACAGATCATAACGTCATCATGTGCCATGTTACACGACTCTTACATTCTACTCAATCTTCAAGCATATTAAGAACATATCATTATGATAGTTCTATCTTTTCTCTTGAATTCTGGTAATTTAACCAATCAAGATCGTGCCATTTCAATCTCTCTCTTAGAACATTAGCCATGTTCATTCGAAACACCATACCTACGAATTCTGGACCATTACTTGCTACTTAAAGCCGAGAAGAGAAAAACAAAAGTATGAAATGAGAAAGAAATAATAGAAAGTATGAGCTGTGAAAATAAGGAAACGGAGGGGGTGAATTTATAATGAAATATCCGACGGAACAATCAAGACAGATCATCGCATTTAACCAAAGAGGATCCTAATTTCCTTAATTACCGAAGAATCAAATATTATTACGAAGATTTCCTCTAAATCCCTTATATTCCGAAAATCAACCGTGACTACGTCACCGGATAAGTCAAATCTGCATTTACTCATTTCACTCTTTTGTAATAGCTTTATTCGTACTCTTCGAATAATCGAATTATTTTATCTTTATTACTCAATGGTAATAAAACTCTATTTATCAACTCAAATTTGTCAGGAAAACATTTTAATTGTTAGCCATGACGATCTCGATCAAATTTTGGGACGAAATTTCTTTAACGGGTAGGTACTGTGACAACCCGGAAATTTCCGAACAAATTTAAACCTAATTTTTATATGATTTCGACACGATAAGCAAAGTCTGTAATGCTGAGTCTCAAAATTTTTGAACTGTTTTAATAAATTCATTTACCCTTTTGACCACTCTCGACGATTCACGAACAATTAATTATAAATAGATATGTGTGTATGTATATATAAATAATAATTCAAAATATAATTTGAAGTATTATATGTTGTGTTATTAAAAATTAATAAAATAAAAATAGGATATTATAATAATTATTATTTAAATTATATCTCTATATATAAATAAAGTATATTAAATGATTATAACACTCGTTTGATGTTTCAATTGATATTAAGCAAGTTAAATTCAAACTTATGTGATTCTAAAATAAACGGTGATTCGAAAATGAGTTTTATAAATTATAAGTTTATTAATAAAATATTTAGAGGTTATGTAATAAATTTTATCACTTTTTATATTTTACTTGGGGTTGAGAGTGAATAATTAATGTAATTTTTATTTAATAATTAAGGATCGAATTTTATACCATAATGACTAAAATGAATAAATATAGTTAATTTAAAAATATGGGATTTTTCTGAGTACTTTTATTCACCACTGAATTAACAACGGAGCGCGAAATAGCAGTCAGTAAAAATCGTCGGTAGAAAACTCCAAATCTCCGGCTGCTGCACTATTTAATTTACAAAATTGATTACTGTTTATTTTGACTCTTATGTGAATTATAGACACATGATAACCACTTGCAATTAGAAAATATATCTATCATTATCTACTGTATCTAATAGTATATATATAGAATTATCCTACAGATATATATATATATTGACATACTATCTAGACATGAACCGAAATCAAGAACACCACCTTCATTCTCTTTCACGACCACCCTTAGTCAACACCCAGAACATCGCCTCCACACGCCATCTTTGTTGAACCACAAACATCTTCAGCTACCATACACCGACACCCGCCACCTTCATTAGAATTACCATCGAACCACCCAAAAATCACCACCTATAACTCATCATTTTCATGAACCCACAAACCATTTTTTATTTTTTTATTTTTTTTGTTATCACGAACCAAAGACCTCAGTTAATAAACCCATATCGTCATCTTCTATTGCTGCTACACTTTGTTACGTTCTCTATTAAAACCACCCTACAATCAGGGATGTTGCAACTGCTATCCTAGTGTCTATTTTCTCTGTATGATTCGAAGACCAAAACAACACCAACGATCATGGTGAACTACTGCACCTGCTGTTATGCCACTGCAACTATCATGTTTTCTGTCGAAGAGAAACCAAACAACCTTTGTACTGTAACTGTTGTTGTTTCTGTTTTCTATCGAACAAACTAAAACCACCACTTCACTCTTTATCTTACTTCCTTTTATCTTTTTGTGAATCACCATCCAAACCCACAACCTGCAATATCTATTAATAGTGCTGCTATATATATATATATATATATATATATATATATATATATATATATATATATATATATATATATATATATATATATATTTGATATCGATGAACAACACCATAACAATCAACCAGTCACTATTGCTGCTAGTTTTGTTTCGGTTTGAACCAAAGACAAGAACCCCACTTGAGCAATAAAGGAAGATGAAATCGAGTAAGTGGATTAATTAGATCATCTATTTTATTTGTTTAGACCAAGCAATTAGTGATATCGTGGGATGACGTGTGTTCTTCTTTTCTTGTGGTGGGATGACAAACACACTAGTTTAATTAACTTGTTTATACATGTTAGGTATAAATAATTTCCTTAGGCCGTGATTAGTGTTGATGGTGGACCGAAATTTTGATATAACTATTATATGGTGGGATGAATCTAATAGTCATGGCCAACAAGTGGGTTAATCAAAAGAAGGCGTATCATTTTTTTTCTCTTTTACCTACTAGATGTGGAATCAAACGTCACATGGCAGACAAAATGGGGGTCACGTACCATTACTTTTAAAGTACCTTTATTGAATTGAAAAACAAAAAGGCACGTGAATATGATATGGGAAGTGACGTAAGAGAAGATAGATATGGTTCTATACAAAGATTTGTTAATTGTTATTACTTCTTTGTTGAGGATACAACTCAAAACAATAGCCGTGAATCCTTGTGTGGCTATCAATATGTTCCATTTTTTTATGGGCTATGAACTATTTTATTTGTTGGGCCTGAATCAATTTTTTTTATTTAGTCCGTGATATTGATATTGATGATAATAGTAGTAGCCATATTAAGTAGTATAAGGATGATGATTATTACAACTAAGATAAGATGATGATGAATATTAAGAAGGATGATGTTGGTATTATGATATGATAGCCGAAAATTAATAGTGTTGATAATGAACGTAAATAGTTGATAATGAGGCTGTGATGATAGTTGGTGAATACGAAAGATGGATACATGATATGGATAATGAATCTGTGAAGATCATAAACAAAATGTTTATCATGGTATAAATGATGAGGATGATTAGAAAACGGGAAATGGGTTAAAACAATTTTAGTCGCAAATTAAAACAGAAAAATATGAAACACAGTACTGGATAAGGATGTTATCGGGTTAGCGGGACGTTGCGGGTTTAAACCCGAACTTGGGCATATTTTTAAGGGCTACTCTTTTGAGGTAGTTTACTTATCACTTAATATTATTATTATTATTATTATTATTATTATTATTATTATTATTATTATTATTATTATTATTATTATTATTATTATTATTATTATTATTATTAGTATTGTTATTAGTAATAATAATAATAATAATAATAATTATTATTATTATTATTATTATTATTATTAGTATTGTTATTAGTAATTATTATTATTATTATTATTATTATTATTATTATTATTATTATTAATATTTAAATTAACATTTTATTAAAAGTACCATTTTTATTAAAGTTATCATTTTTATCATTATCATTAAAAGTATCACTTTTATAAAAACTGTTATTTTTGTTATTATTACTATTATTATTATAAAATAAAATAGCTTTTTATTTATTATTATCAATATTATTTTATCAAATAACTCATAGTTATATAAAACTATATTTACTACATCTAACATAACTATATTAATATTTTATATTAATAAATATAATTATTTAGGTTATTAATGAAACACATAATTAAAATAACAAAATTAAATCACTAATAATATATACATTTGTTCGATTACCATTATATGTGTTAATATATATATAAATGATATAGGTTCGTGAATCCGAGGCCAACCCTACACTTGTTCAATATTGTCATATGTATTTTTACTACAAAATACAGTATGGTGAGTTCATTTGCTCCCTTTTTACTCATTACATTTTTGGGCTGAGAATACATGCAAATGCTTTATTAACTGTTTTACAATATTTATATGCGTAAGTTTCATTTGCTCCCTTTTACTCTTTACATTTTTGGGACTGAGAATACATGCGCTACTTTTACCACTGCTTTATTAAATGCTTTTGAAATACATTTTGAAATACATTTTGAACTGTGAATACATGAAATGCTTTTATAAAAGTTTGACGAGATAGACACAAGCAAAACATTCCTCGAATGAATTATGTGGACGTGATAATTGCCACCATTGAATTATGTGGACGTGATAATGGCCACAATTGATATGAATATTTTTCCCCTGATTATTATTGCTTGGTAATCTAAGAATTAGGGAACATCACTAATTTTGAGAATTAGTGCACGCCTAATTGACGCGAATCCTAAAGGTAGCTACCGGGTTTAACACCCCCACCCAGAATGTTCACTATCGGAAGGGCTAGTGGGTGTGGTGTTTAGTACTTCGAAGTTTATATGATTATTATACAGACGAGATGTTCTGTTTTAGGGATATTATTATGCGCATTATATGTTAAGGTCGGTTACCAAGCCAAGGTATGAAAGCAATGAAAAGCGAATGTTATGTATCGAGAGAATGATTTTATACACAGGTCATGTGTATGTTATTTTTGTGCACGAGATATGTGTACGGTTACTAAGATTTATGAAAAAGGATTTCGTACACGAGAAAGGTGTACTGTATTTAAAAGATATCGCATGTACATTACAGGTGGGTATAGGATTCGGGCCCATTTGTATCATGCAGTATTTAAATCTTGTGGTCTATCAAAATGATGAATTTTATTGTTTTATGATAAACCTATGAACTCACCAACCTTTTGGTTGACACTTTAAAGCATATTTATTCTCAGGTATGAAAGAAATCTTCCGCTGTGCATTTGCTCATATTACATGGAGTCGTTCATGGCATATTGAGGTCAGAACCTCGCATTGGGACCAACTGTTGAAGACTTCGTCCAGATGGATTAGGACGGGTCACTACACCAAGTGTAGTAAAAACGAAGTACTATGCAACTGTTTACGATACTAGAGCGACTAGCCCGGTTGGGGTTGTCAAACCCGATAGATCTATCAATAGGGTTAGCGCTTACATGTTCTTACAACATGTAAATATTAGTTACCAAGTTATTAGGGAAGATATGCAAGGTGGTACAACTCAACGTAGAATATATTTTAAGTACTTGCGTCCATGGCGTAAAACATAAAATGCATGTATTCTGATCCCAAAATATTTTTAGAGTTTAAAAATGGGACTATATACTCACGGTAGTAAAAGTATATTAATAATAATTTTTCAGCTTATTAAAAATATGGCCGTCGTCCTTGGATTCACCAACCTATAACAATAATAATGATTCAGATAATAATACGACATGTGAATAAAATAAAACAAGTTCATAGAATACTTATATATTAATTTTTAACATTTTTTATGTTAGTAGTCCTTTGTTAGTAGTCCAAAATAGTCCGAAATGTCCAACAGTCCAATAATCGGTATATATATAATCTTAGAATTACCCCCACTACGTATTGTATACGTATTGTATTTGCATCAACCCAGAGACGTATTGTATACGTATTGTCTTAGAATTTATCAAAACGTATTGTATACTTATTGTCTTAGGATTTATCAAAACATGTTGTATACTTATTGTCATGGAATGTACTAAGATTATTATATATATATATATACAATCTCGGAATTAACTAAGATTACAATATTTTGTTATAATAATGATAACATGTCCAAATATATATAGGAAAAGTTAGCAAGGATATGGTTAATATGGTTTTTACAATATAAATTTCGTCCATACAACGTTAATTTTAGCAGATTTTGTTTTGCTCGCCAAATATTCATTACAACTCCGTTTAAAGTGAATCAAATTGTTATGATTTCATAATGAACTTTAGTATTTAGAACTAAACTTAAAAAGTAGTGGTTTATAGTCTGAGTTACTGGTTACAAGTCATATTTGAAAGAGGTAGTCATTTTCGTCGAAAAACGACATCTTGATGACCATTTTGAAAAACATACTTCCACTTTGAGTTTAACCATAATTTTTGGATATAGTTTCATGTTCATAATAAATATCATTTTCTCAGAAGTACAACTTTTAAATCAAATTTTATCATAGTTTTTAATTATCCAACCCAAAACAGCCCCCGGTTGTCCAGTTTTACGGTGTTCTTCGTGTTTATAGGTTTTAAATCATTAAGTTAGCATATCATATAGATATAGAATATGTGTTTAGTGGATTTTAAAAGTTATGTTAGAAGGATTAACTTTGTTTGCAAACAAGTTTAGAATTAACTAAACTGTGTTCTAGTGATTACAAGTTTAAATCTTCGAATAAGATAGTTATATATATATGAATCGAATGATGTTATGAACATCATTACTACCTCAAGTATAGTAGGTAAACCTACTGGAAATTATGAGAAAATAAGTTGAGCTTCAAAGGATCTTTGATGGCTTGGAAGTTCTTGAAGCAGAATCATGACACGAAAACAAGTTCAAGTAAGATTACTACTTGATTTAAGGTAGTTATGTTTATAGGAATTAAACCAAAGCTTGGATATGATTATTACCTTGATTAAGAATGAAAAGTTACTGAGATTATATGGAAATTCTTGATCTTTGATGAGTTGTTGGATTGGATTAAAAAGATTGGAAGTAATCTTGCAACTTCTTGATTCTAGGTTGTTTTTATGATGATTAAAGCTTGTAATTGAAACTAAATGATGGGGAAGATGATCAAGTATGAAGTTAGGAGTATTTTGAGAGAGAATTGGGAGTGTAAGTATGAGAAAATGGAATGAAGAAATGGTGTGTATGCATAAAAACGTTTTTAGTTTATAAAGAAAGAAAAGATTCCTAATTTTGTTTTCTTGCTAAATAATTCATGCTACTTGACAAATGGTTGGTTCCACATGTTCCTTAATCATTTAAGGCTACTAAGGAGCAGATTTTTATTGGTATATACCAATAGTAAATACATCTAGAAGCTGGGTATAATACGAGTGCAAATACCGAGCGAATACGAGTAGAATTCTTGATGAAAACAAATGGGAGTACAATTGTGATTATTTTTGTTAAGTAAAAGTGTTTTGATATATGTATTGAAGTCCTTCAAATGTGTATTAATACATCTTAATACACTATATATATACATTTTAACTGAGTCATTAAATCATCGTTAGTCGTTACATGTAAGTGTTGTTTCGAAACCTTTAAGTTAATGACCTTGTTAAATGTAATTAATCCCATTGTTATTATATCTAATGGGATGTTAAATTGTTATATTATGATGATAACATAGTGTGTTAATATATCTTAATACAATATATAAATATTAAGACGTTATTACAACGATAATCGTTACGTATATATATCGTTTCGAAATCCTTAAGTTAGTAGTCTCATTTTATGTATATAGTTCATCGTTAATATACTTAATGAGATACTTAATTATCATTTCATCATGTTAAATATATATATAAGTTCATATATATTATCATCTTATTTACAAGTTATAACGTTCGTGAATCATCGGAGGTGGTCACACGTTTACATAAAATTCGTTTCAATTAATCAAGTCTTAAAAAGTTTGATTGCTTAATATGTTGGAAACATTTAATCATGTAGATATTAATATTATTCAATATATAATCATGGAAAAATCCGGGTCATGACAGTACCTACCCGTTAAAGAAATTTCGTCCCGAAATTTGAAGTAATACCTATTCAATGGGCGGTGTTTGTAAACAGCTGTGGATATTTCTGTTTCATCTGGTCCTCTCTTTCCCAAGTGAACTCAGGACCTCTTCGAGCATTCCAACGAACCCTAACTATAGGTATGTTGCTTTGCTTGAGCCGTTTGACTTCACGATCCATGATTTCGACAGGCTCTTCTATAAAATGCAGTTTCTCGTCGATTTGGATTTCTTCAAGAGGAACAGTGAGGTCTTCTTTTGCAAGGCATTTCCTTAGATTCGAGGCGTGAAAGGTATTGTGTACTCCAGCAAGTTGTTGTGGTAGCTTAAGTCGATAAGCCACCGGTCCAATACGTTCGATGATCTTGAATGGTCCTACGTATCTTGGGTTCAATTTACCCCTCTTACCAAAGCGTATCACACCTTTCCAAGGTGACACCTTTAACATAACCATGTCATCAACCTGAAATTCTAACGGCTTCCTTCGAACATCAGCATAGCTCTTTTGACGACTTTGGACGGTCTTCAATCTCTCCTTGATTTGCACAATCTTTTCAGTAGTCTCCTGTATGATCTCGGGACCAGTCAGTTGTCTGTCACCTACCTCGTTCCAACAGATAGGGGATTTACACTTTCTTCCATAAAGTGCTTCGAATGGTGCAGCATTAATACTCATATGATAACTGTTGTTATACGAGAATTCTGCCAATGGTAAATATTTATCCCATCCGTTTCCGAAATCGATCACACATGCTCTAAGCATGTCTTCAAGAGTCTGAATGGTCCTTTCACTTTGCCCATCGGTCTGAGGATGATATGCAGTGCTCATATCCAGACGAGTCCCTAGAGCTTCATGTAGTGATTGCTAAAACCTTGACGTAAACCTACTGTCGCGATCAGATATAATGGAAATAGGTACTCCATGTCTTGAAACAACTTCCTTCATGTATAATCGTACTAATTTCTCCATCTTATCCATTTCCTTCATAGGTAGGAAATGTGCAGATTTGGTGAGACGATCGACAATTACCCAAATGGTGTCATAACCCCATGCAGTTTTTGGTAGCTTCGTGATGAAATCCATAGTAATACATTCCCATTTCCATTCAGGGATTTCTGGTTGTTGAAGCAAACCTGATGGTTTCTGATGTTCCGCCTTGACTTTGGAGCAAGTCAAATATTCTCCAATGTATGTTGCAATATCAGCTTTCAAATTTGGCCACCAAAAGTGTGCCTTAAGATCTTGATACATCTTTCCAGCTCCGGGATGTATCGATGTAACAACCCAACCCGATAACCGACCATAAACAGTCCCAAAAAAAAAATTTAAAGCTGCTGGACAGGGGAGTGCGCGGCGCGCATCCCCTGTAGTGCGCGGCACGCACAGAGCACTCCAGCTTCTGTCCGAACTGTTTTTAACACACAAAAAGATGGACCACTTCCCGACATTTTTAGACCGAACGCTTTTCACAACAAACTTATATATGTAAAACTAACACGAATCAAACATAAAAATGATGTTTTACAAGCGGGGCCTACACGACCCAAAATACAAGTTTAATACAAGTTTAGAGTTTCGACCACCAAAAAGTTTAAGTTCCAAACTACACAATGAGCATGGCGTTTGGGATTAAACTACCCAACTACCAGTCAAACTCCAAGAGCTACTAAAGCCAAAAGCGTCCCCTAGCATCAAGCGGGATCTCTAGTCCAATACGATGCCCTTACCCTTGTTCAAAACCGAACCTATAAAATGGTAAACAACGAGAGGGTAAGCAAAGCTTAGTGAATGCAATAATTATACGAATACATATATAATTATACCTACTTGCATACACTTACACAAACCGCAAACATGCTAGCAACACAATTAGCTTATCGTCACATTAACAAGCTATAATCTCCAATACCACAAGCTAGCAACAACCGCATAATAATATAACTCGAAATGATATAATATGCTTACAACACAAGTAACCATGGTCGACCAATAGTACAAGGGAACGGCGCTCGCGAAAACGCCATCGGTGTTCATAACATCCATTAGGGCACTTAACACCTCGCACCACTAACCCCTAGGGTGGCACCTTAACACCTCGGCACATCACCCCGAGTGGCATCTTAAAACCTCGATGCAACACTCATTATTTTACGGAGTGGTGTCTTAACACCTCGACACTACACTCCTAGGTGGCATCTTAACACCTCGATGCTATACCCGAGTGGCATCTTAACACCTCGATGCTACACCCTTCAAGTGAAATGTGGTGTCTTAACACCTCGACACTACACCTTTCACGCTACAACAAATAGATACATTATATACATACGCATATAATTATTCCACTCACCTTAACAATTAGATGACGATTTCAACCTCCACAAGCTTCAAAGCAAAGTACCTAATATAATAAGTACTTGATCAACACACAAGCTAAGTGGACTCAATACTAACACTTACACATGAGCATTTAATGACTTAATGTATTAAATCGCCCATTTATACCAAAACCGCCCAATTAAAGTCAAGACCACCACTAATCACTTAAAAGCTAGTGATTAAGGTCCAACAACACCAACTAATACATAATTAGGGTAATTCATATCCATCTTTCCAAACTAGGTCAATTTATTACCCAAATAACCATTTTAAGACAACACACCCATTTCGGGTCATCCACTAACTAACCAACACCCATTTACTAAATAACTAGGTGTGTTAGCAATTAACTCACCAATTAGGGTTCATAAACATCATTTAATACTTTGAAACCCTAGACTAGTCACCAATTAGTATTCAAGACTCAATTTTACCCAAGAATACCCAAAATCACCAATAATGAGTTTTGTGTTCATCATTTACTCAAACCCTAACCCTTACACTAAATCAAAGTAAGGAAAATAAAATTAGAACATACCACAACTACCACAACGAAGCTAGAGATAAGATGAACGACTTTAATGCTTGAACTTTAACCCAAAACAAGATCCTTCCTCTTGGATTTAAACTTTCTCTCTCAAAATCACAATCTCTCTCTAGAATTAAAGTTAAAGTGATAAGGTTGTTGATAATGGAGTAATGGTGCTCCACAAACTGACCTATCTGTCTTTAACCCGTCCATAAGTGAATTTACCAAAATACCCATCAAAATATCTGATTTAAAAAGCTGGAACCCGGCTACAGTAAGGGTGCGCGACGCGCTCCCTTTAGTGTGCGTGGCGCGCACTAGGTTCAGCTCACTCAGTGACTTCTGTTTAACTGCACAACATCACCCACACTCTATGTAACATATTTACACTGCTGTACAAACTGATTAGGGTCTTACGACTCTCCCCCACTTAGATTGGATCACGTCCTCATGATCCGCACCAAATACTTGAAGTTAAGCACTCTACCTTGAACATTTCCGTCTCCAATGCGGAATTACACTTGTAGCAATCACGCATCCGGGTTCTCACTTCGTACACTAACGCATCATAATACAACAACCGTACTTCACACTTCCATTCGATCAAAATTCTCACCACTCACTCGGAAATACACCGCGAAAACATCATAATATATCTTTCCAAAAGCCATAGCACTCCATCATTTCACGATATCGGGTAACCAACCCACTAGACCCAAAAACTACAACCATTTGCTCTTACGCCGAGTATCCAAACTCGTACCCTACACTCCACAATCGTCCTAAAAGTAGTACAATCCACCGACAATCATTGTCGTCACGCCTATAAATCGTGGAATATTCGGGAATCATCCCGACACTTTTCGAAAATCTCTCATATCCATCTATCGGGAACTTCGCCATACCGTCTCACGTCGCTAACTACCTTCGCAATTAACTTCAAAGTCTAACTTGGGGCTTTTTCGAAGACCATCGAAGCTTTCCTTTCCTAAATGAGCGACACCCGTTCGCTCATCACGTCTACTAGATAGGAACTTTTCCGCATTCTCCGGCGTTGGTCATACTAAATAATCCTTCCAAGGACTCGCTATAAGATATTCGAACCTCGGTCTTTCAAATCATTTGAGTGTCAACGCTCGCTAAACATTACACTATACCACCGTTGTAAATTCGAGTTTCTCACCGGTACCCAAAATCAAAGCAATCACATCATCGGGGTCAAAAGTTACACTAGTAGGTATAAGGAGGCACCTGACGTTGTGTTATCCAACTCCGATTACTAACACCGAGTCTCCCAGACTCGACCCTTACGGGGTCTACTCCTGATGTCACACGTCACCTAACTACACGCGGTCACACAAATCTAACGAACCTTACGGCTCGACACCCATGACTTCCTAGCGGCACCTGCTAGTCACTATCCACCTAGGCCGCATAGCTAGTCTACTTATATTCCATCTCAACACTAAGGAGGTGCTTGAAACACCAAGGCTTACACCTTTCCAACTTGGTCCTAACCATTAACCCGGTTACCTACATACATAAGGATAGTTAACCACCAAGACTCTACTCGCACACGAACGCGATTAACGGAAATGCCTCTAGAACGGCACACCGCGTACACCCCCAAAATCATAAAAGAAAAGAGTGGCCGTCAAGAGCGTACAACACTCGCCACACAATCACAAAACCGCCATTGAAATCGAATCGTCAATTAATCATTAATTCGAAGATTATTCCAATAACTAAATGCACACTTGCACGCATTCCGAAACGTGCAATACACATAACATCCGAAGTCTATAATGATCACTTAGAATACGCGAAGTCGTCACGTATTCTTCCAACTTCTCTAGGCAATCATTCTCTAAGAGTCATCATTAATAACCAAATTGTCACCCGCAATTTACTAAAGTCCAAAAGTCCGAGTACAATGTTTGCTCAATCCCTTATATCGGGAAGAACTTAACCGATCTCGTGCCAAGATATCAATCCCCTAGCTTACCCTTACCAAGTACAATGCTAAAAACCACCAAGTCTCAACCTAATGTCAACAACCCAAAAGATGAAGGCCAAGTAAAAATGAATCCTTACGGATAACACCTTCCACCTAACACCCCTCTTAGTACGCATACACGGCTAATACGCATCTACCACAAGTATTTGATCAGAACACAGCTATTGTATCACTAGTCACACAACATGGTCCTCATGACCGAACCACCGGCGTATACAACCAGTAGTTTTCAATACTAACAATAAGAAGGTTATTCAATACAAAACTCAAGGTGTACAAAAACGGCTATCGTGATATATCCGTAGTGCGCAAAAATGGCTATTGCAACACTACCAACAATATGTGTGTGAAACACGGCTACCGCTCTATTAATACCAATGTGTGAGTAAAACCGACTATTACTCACAACCATGTGCACAAAACGGCTATGTGCACAATTCCTACGGGCAATTAAAATCGTAAATATACAAGTAACAGTTCTTCCCGAGAGCCGCTTGCCATCCATCACAACCAAGGGTGGTAACGAAGAGTTAATCATTCCGGATATCCCTCATCACCTATCACAAGTCAAACGCGGTCAACAGAGAGATGACCCCAAATAAACACATATATCTAATTTCCTCGTAGTACACAAAATGGCTATTTTGTAACTACTACCCAAAGTATACGACAATGAGGCATCGTACCCTTTCTCAAATCCCATTACGCTTCCTCGGTAAGAATATAAATCCTAATAAAGTCGACACAATTTCTTTGATGTAACACTACCAACTTCCCAACGTAGAACCTCGTTCCTAAATCAAATCGTCAAGATTACAAAGTCAAACGATTTCACCATTTACCGTCGTACACGACCATACTTGGCGTCGGTCCCTCTTCCTAAATTCTCGAGAGCTCAATTCGATAATAATAAATACTAACGTCTACCGTCACCCGATTGCGCCACTAAAGTGATGACACAATGTCCACATAACACGTATCCTTTTAGAACGAAATTACCGCTACCCGCAAGGTAGACTTTTCCAACTATCAAATCCTTTCTACCCGTTACCACTACGAAAGCATCCGGTCAACGATACACACATGCTCTCAAGGGTTTCACCCACTTCACTACAAACGCGAACACGCGCTCACAACCTAACGCCAAAGTTCGTTCTCATGGCTTAGTGGATTCATTTACCCTATCACTAAGAAATGCTTGGTTGCACCAAGTCTTACGCCCTCGTCCGTCAATACAAATGTCATCATAGGGTGTTTCCATTAGGAATGTCACCCGCATCAATACTACGTATTACCACTATGCATTCGTCCCCAGGGCGCGTTTCCACGAGTCAACGACTCAGGCGCTACCCTGGTGCACTATCATCAAAACCATCAACAAACCGAATCTTCACCGAGTTCACTTGAGTCTAAATAGATCTCGAAGCAAAGTTTAAGTCCCTAATACATACACGAATCCATCGGCACAAATAAACAATAATAAGGCATATTTGTACCAAAGACGAAAATACCTGAAACATCATCGTTGGACCCTTGCGCTCCACTGATCATCAGATAGTCACGCTCTAACCTCCTAACCCGATCTACAAACGATTCGGAACACTCTGACTTACGGTGTCCCTTCTTTTGGCAAATAAAGCACTTGATCGTGCTTAAAGGTACACTCGTACAATCCCGTGCAAAATGACCTCGTCCTCCACACCGAAAGCACGTAGGCTCATAACCTGTCTTACTCCTCTTCTTCACTTTTTCAACACCTCCGGGCGTACTTCTCGCCCTTTTACTAGGAGCACCTCTTGATTCTAACTTTCTCTTACCCAAAGAGTGATCAGCAAATTTTGAAGCATGAGATTCAATCCCCATAGTTGCTCCTTCGTCACCGTCACCTTGAGGTTTAGGAAACCTCTTTTCTAACTCTTCCTTCACGACCTTAGGCACTCGGTCTCGAACCATCTCGGTCACTATTCCCTCGAACGACTCTTGGAGAACTTGCTTAACCTTGTTGGCGAAAATCAAGATATAGCGTTCGAACTCCGCCTCAATCCTTAATGTTAACTCATCCTTCCCCTCATGAATACGTCCGTTCCGGTTCCATCTTCCGTCTTCATTCTAAAGAATGCATATAGATTAAACAACGAAACGAAAAGGAACGACATACATATACCACACCGCCCCATCTTGGTTGATACTCGTCGTACATTGCTTGTTTGACACGTCTTGAACCCATAACAATGGTAGCTAATCATTGTTACATGAGCACGTCGCATTAACTTGCTAGTACAACGTCTATCTCGCTTGATGATTGCTAAAACAACACAAAACGATTAGTGCAAGGTTAGTTCACATAGACCTAAGCACTAACCAAATCCCCGGTCCGACCCGTCTCCTACAAGTCCCGCAAAAAGCGCATACACATTAAAGTCTAAGTCTAAGCACCTATCTCAAGTCGCCTAAATCCCTTAGACCATGCTCTGATACCACTTGTAACAACCCAACCCAATAACCGACCATAAACAGTCCTAAAAAAAAAAATTAAAAGCTGCTGGACAGGGGAGTGCGCGGCGCGCATCCCCTGTAGTGCGCGGCGCGCACAGAGCACTCCAGCTTCTGTCCGAACTGTTTTTAACACACAAAAAGATGGACCACTTCCCGACATTTTTAGACCGAACGCTTTTCACAACAAACTTATATATGTAAAACTAACACGAATCAAACATAAAAATGATGTTTTATAAGCGGGGCCCACACGACCCAAAATACAAATTTAATACAAGTTTAGAGTTTCGACCACCAAAAAGTTTAAGTTCTAAACTACACAATGAGCATGGCGTTTGGGATTAAACTACCCAACTACCGGTCAAACTCCAAGAGCTACTAAAGCCAAAAGCGTCCCCTAGCATCAAGCGGGATCTCTAGTCCAATACGATGCCCTTACCCTTGTCCAAAACCGAACCTATAAAATGGTAAACAACGAGAGGGTAAGCAAAGCTTAGTGAATGCAATAATTATACGAATACATATATAATTATAACTACTTGCATACACTTACACAAACCGCAAACATGCTAGCAACACAATTAGCTTATCGTCACATTAACAAGCTATAATCTCCAATACCACAAGCTAGCAACAACCGCATAATAATATAACTCGAAATGATATAATATGCTTACAACACAAGTAACCATGGTCGACCAATAGTACAAGGGAACGGCGCTCGCGAAAATGCCATCGGTGTTCATAACATCCATTAGGGCACTTAACACCTCGTACCACTAACCCCTAGGGTGGTACCTTAACACCTCGGTACATCACCCTGAGTGGCATCTTAACACCTCAATGCAACACTCATTATTTTACAGAGTGGTGTCTTAACACCTCGACACTACACTCCTAGGTGGCATCTTAACACCTCGATGCTACACCCGAGTGGCATCTTAACACCTCGATGCTACACCCTTCACGTGAAACGTGGTGTCTTAACACCTCGACACTACACCTTTCACGCTACAACAAATAGATACATTATATACATACGCATATAATTATTCCACTCACCTTAACAATTAGATGACGATTTCAACCTCCACAAGCTTCAAAGCAAAGTACCTAATATAATAAGTACTTGATCAACACACAAGCTAAGTGGACTCAATACTAACACTTACACATGAGCATTTAATGACTTAATGTATTAAATCGCCCATTTATACCAAAACCGCCCAATTAAAGTCAAGACCACCACTAATCACTTAAAAGCTAGTGATTAAGGTCCAACAACACCAACTAATACATAATTAGGGTAATTCATACCCATCTTTCCAAACTAGGTCAATTTATTACCCAAATAACCATTTTAAGACAACACACCCATTTCGGGTCATCCACTAACTAACCAACACCCATTTACTAAATAACTAGGTGTGTTAGCAATTAACTCACCAATTAGGGTTCATAAACATCATTTAATACTTTGAAACCCTAGACTAGTCACCAATTAGTATTCAAGACTCAATTTTACCCAAGAATACCCAAAATCACAAATAATGGGTTTTGTGTTCATCATTTACTCAAACCCTAACCCTTACACTAAATCAAAGTAAGGAAAATAAAATTAGAACATACCACAACTACCACAACGAAGCTAGAGATAAGATGAATGACTTTAATGCTTGAACTTTAACCCAAAACAAGCTCCTTCCTCTTGGATTTAAGCTTTCTCTCTCAAAATCACAATCTCTCTCTAGAATTAAAGTTAAAGTGATAAGGTTGTTGATAATGGAGTAATGGTGCTCCACAAACTGACCTATCTGTCTTTAACCCGTCCATAAGTGAATTTACCAAAATGCCCATCAAAATATCTGATTTAAAAACCTGGAACCCAGCTACAGTAAGGGTGCGCGGCGCGCTCCCTTTAGTGTGCGCGGCGCGCACTAGGCTCAGCTCACTCAGTGACTTCTGTTTAACTGCACAACATTACCCACACTCTATGTAACATATTTACACTGCTGTACAAACTGATTAGGGTCTTACAATCGAGTATCTCGTCTTATGTGCCTCATCCAAAACCAATTTTCTTAACCCTTTAAACTTCGGTACCCAAATACGTCCATTAAAATACCGGGTTCCGTCTTCTCGTATCTCAAGTTGCTTGACTAAACCCTTGAGCATCTCATTTCCAAAGTTTTCTTTAGTAAGAGCTCCTCGTTGAGCCTCCTTTATTTGTGTAGTCAGGTTTGTATGAATCTTCATATTCATTTCCCTTACTCGAATCGGATCTCTTTCCTTCCTACTTAAAGCATCTGCTACTACATTTGCTTTCCCGGGATGATAGCGAATTTCACAATCATAGTCGTTTATCAGCTCGACCCACCTACGTTGCCTCATGTTCAGTTGTTTTTAGTTGAAGATATGTTGAAGGCTTTTATGGTCGGTATACATAGTACATTTAACCCCGTACAAGTAGTGTCTCCAAATCTTTAATACAAACACCACTGCTCCCAATTCTAGATCATGAGTCGTATAATTTTGTTCATGAATCTTTAGTTGTCAGGATGCATATGCAATAACCTTCTTTCGTTACATGAGGACACAACCAAAACCTTGTCGCGAAGCGGCACAATAAATTACAAAATCATCGTTTCCTTCAGGTAAGATAGAATAGGCGATGTAGTCAACTTCTTCTTCAATAATTGAAATGCGGCTTCCTGCTCAGAAGTCCATTCGTACTTCTTCCCTTTATATGTTAATGCTGTCAATGGTTTGGCTATCTGGAAAAAATCTTGAATAAACCTTCTGTAATAGCCAGCAAGACCCAAAAATTGGCGTATTTGCGTCGGAGTCTTTGGGGTTTCCCATTTTTCAATGGCTTCAACCTTCGCAGGATCGACCTGAATTCCTTGACTGCTCACGATGTGACCAAGGAATTGTACTTCCTTTAACCAAAAGGCGCACTTAGAAAACTTTGCGTATAACTGTTCTTTCTTCAACAGTTCTAGCACCAACCTTAAATGTTGCTCATGTTCTTGTTCATTTTTGGAATAAATAAGAATATCATCAATAAAGACGATAACAAACTTATCCAAATACGGACTACATACCCAATTCGTGAGGTCCATGAATACAGCTGGTGCGTTTGTCAGCCCGAACGGCATGACTAAAAATTCATAATGACCGTAGAGTGTCCGAAATGCAGTTTTCATAATATCTTCTTCTTTGACACGCAACTGATGATATCCCGATCTTAGATCAATTTTGGAGTAAACACGTGATCCTTGCAGCTGATTAAACAAGTCATCAATTCTCGGTAATGGGTACCGATTCTTGATAGTTAACTTGTTTAATTCGCGGTAATCTATACACATTCGGAAGGATCCATCTTTCTTCTTGAAGAGTAAAATTGGAGCTCCCCACGGTGAAGTAATCGGTTGAATGAACCCACGGTCCAGTAATTCTTGTAACTGGCTTTGTAACTCTTTCATCTCAGACGGTGCAAGTCTGTATGGAGCACGAGCCACTGGTGTAGCTCCTGGTACTAGATCTATTTGAAATTCTACAGATCTAAATGGAGGTAATCCTGGCAACTCTTCCAGAAAGACTTCAGGAAAATCTCTTGCCACAGGCACGTCGTTGATGCTCTTTTCTTTTTCCTTCGTTTCGACTTTATTAACATGTGCTAGGATAGAATAGCACCCTTTCTTCAAGCACTTTTGGACTTTCAGGCAGCTAATGAGGTTTAGCTTTGAGTTACCCTTCTCTCCATATATCATTACTGCCGTTTTATCCTTACGAGGAATGCGAATTGCCTTTTTGGCACACACAACTTCAGCTCCTATTTTGGACATCCAGTCCATGCCGACTATTACATCAAAACTTTCTAATTCTACGGGTATCAAATTGTAGTGACCCGAACTTTTCCATGTTTATATATATTAAATGAAATTTTTATTTACATGATTAAATGTTTTCAGCATGTTAAGCAATCAAACTTATTAAGACTTGATTATTTGAAATGAGTTTCATATAGACAATTGACCACCCAGTCACGAATGTTAAAAATTTGTAAAAACTACATGATGATATATATATGGATATACATATAGTTAACATGAGATTATGATAAGTAAGTATCTACATATGTATATTAACAATGAGTTATATACATAAAAATGAGACTACTAAGTTAAGAAACTCGAAACGATATATATAACGATTATCGTTATTACAACGTCTTACTAAATACATATGTATCATATTAAGATATTGTTACAATATATTTAAAATGATAAAATGATAATTATATATATCATTAAGTATGTTAACAATGAACTACATATGTAAAACAAGACTACTAACTTAAGAATTTTGAATCGAGGCATATATGTAACGATTATCGTTGTAACGACATTTTAATGTATATATATCATATTAAGATATATTCATACATCATAATATCATGATAATATAATAATTTAATATCTCATTAGATATAATAAACAATGGGTTAACAACATTTAACAAGATAGTTAACCTAAAGGTTTCAAAACAAAATTTACATGAAATGACTAACGATGATTTAACGACTCAGTTAAAATGTATATACATGTAGTGTTTTAATATGTATTCATACACTTTTTAAAGACTTCAAGACACTTATCAAAATACTTCTACTTAACAAAAATGCTTACAATTACATCCTCGTTCAGTTTCATCAACAATTCTACTCGTATGCACCCGTATTTGTACTCGTACAATACACAGCTTTTAAATGTATGTACTATTGGTATATACACTCCAATGATAAGCTATTAGCAGCTCATGTGAGTCACCTAACACATATGGGAACCATCATTTGGCAACTAGCATGAAATATCTCATAAAATTACAAAAATATTAGTAATCATTCATGACTTATTTACATGTAAACAAAATTACACATCCTTTATATCTAATCCATATACCAACGACCAAAAACACCTACAAACACTTTCATTATTCAATTTTCTTCATCTAATTGATCTCTCTCAAGTTCTATCTTCAAGTTCTAAGTGTTCTTCATAAATTCTACAAGTTCTAGTTTCATAAAATCAAGAATACTTCCAAGTTTACTAGCTCACTTCCAATCTTGTAAAGTGATCATCCAACCTCAAGAAATCCTTGTTGTTTATAGTAAGATATCATTCTAAATCAAGGTAATACTCATATACAAACTTTTATTCAATTCCTATAACTATAACTATCTTAATTCGAGTGATAATCTTACTTGAACTTGTTTTCGTGTCATGATTCTACTTCAAGAACTTTCAAGCCATCCAAGATCCTTTGAAACTAGATCATTTCTTATCACTTCCAGTAGTTTTACCTACTAAACTTGAGGTAGTAATGATGTTCATAACATCATTCAATTCATATATATAAAACTACCTTATTCGAAGGTTTAAACTTGAAATCACTAGAACATAGTTTAGTTAATTCTAAACTTGTTCGCAAACAAAAGTTAATCCTTCTAACTTGAATTTTAAAATCAACTAAACACATGTTCTATATCTATATGATATGCTAACTTAATGATTTAAAATCGAAAAACACGAAAAACACCGTAAAACTGGATATACGCCGTCGTAGTAACACCGCGGGCTGTTTTGGGTTAGTTAATTAAAAACTATGATAAACTTTGATTTAAAAGTTTTTCTTCTGGGAAAAGGATTTTTCTTATTAACATGAAACTATATCCAAAAATCATGGTTAAACTCAAAGTGGAAGTATGTTTTCCAAAATGGTCATCTAGACGTCATTCTTTCAATTGAAATGACTACCTCTTACAAAAACGACTTGTATCTTATATTTCCGACTATAAACCTATACTTTTTCTATTTAGATTCATAATATACAGTTCAATATGAAACCATAACAATTTGATTCACTCAAAACGGATTTAAAACGAAGAAGTTATGGGTAAAACAAGATTGGATAATTTTTCTTGTTGTAGCTACGTGAAAATTGGTAACAAATCTATATTAATCATATCCTAGCTAACTCATATTGTATTACATGTACTCTAATATATTATGTAATCTTGGGATACCATAGACACGTATGCAAATGTTTTGACATATCATATCGACCCATGTATATATATTGTTTGGAACAACCATAGACACTCTATATGCAGTAATGTTGGAGTTAGCTATACAGTGTTGAGGTTGATTCTAAAAATATATATACTTTGAGCTGTGATCTAGCCTGAGAAGTGTATACACTGGGTCGTAGATTGATTCAAGATAATATATATCAATTTATTTCTGTACATCTAACTTTGGACAACTAGTTGTAGGTTACTAACGAGGACAGCTGACTTAATAAACTTAAAACATCAAAATGTATTAAAAATGTTGTAATTATATTTTGAACATACTTTGATATATATGTACATATTTATTATAGGTTCGTGAATCGACCAGTGGCCAAGTCTTACTTCCCGACGAAGTAAAAAACTGTGAAAGTGAGTTATAGTCCCACTTTTAAAATCTATTATTTTTTTTGGGATGAGAATACATGCGATTTTATAATTGTTTTACAAAATAGACACAAGTAATCGAAAATACTTTTTATGTTGGATTATCGAATCGAATATGCCCCTTTTAGCTTGGTAGCCTAAGAATTAGGGAAATAGTCCCTAATTGACGCGAATCCTAAAGATATATCTATTTGGCCCAACAAGCCTCATCCGAGTTACGGATGCTTTAGTACTTCGATTTATCATATCTGATGAGAGTCCCGGAATGATGGGGATATTCTATATGCATCTTGTTAAGGTCGGTTACCAGGTGTTCAACATATGAATGATTTTTATCTCTATGCAGTTTGCGAAATGCCTGATATGAGATGTGTTATAAAAATGAAATCTTGTGGTCTATTATTATGATTTGATAATATGTAGGTTAAACCTATAACTCACCAACAATTTTGTTGACGTTTTAAGCATGTTTATTCTCAGGTGATTACTAAGAGCTTCCGCTGTTGCATACTAAAATAAGGACAAGATTTGGAGTCCATGCTTGTATGATATTGTGTAAAAACTGCATTCAATAAACTTATTTTTGATATAATATATTCTTATTGTAAACCATTATGTAATGGTCGTGTGTAAACGGTATATTTTAGATTATCATTATTTGATAATCTACGTAATGCTTTTTAAACCTTTATCGATAAAATAAAGGTTATGGTTGTTTTAAAAATGAATGCAGTTTTTGAAAAACGTCTCATATAGAGGTCAAAACCTCGCGACGAAATCAATTAATATGGAACGTTTATAATCAATATGAACGGGACATTTCAGTTGGTATCAGAGCGTTGGTCTTAGAGAACCAGAAATTTGCATTAGTGTGTCTTATCGAGTTTGTTAGGATACATTAGTGAGTCTGGACTTCAACCGTGTTTTCTTTAAAAACGATTGCTTAACACTTTTGTTGGAAACTATATATTATTAACATGTAATTATTATGTAATATATTAACTTCTTAATGTGTTTGATATTGTGTGATAGATGTCTACCACTAGTACAAATCCCATCGACTCACCTAATAATAATGAAGAGTCGAATATACTTTGGGAAGATTCACAAATTCTCGAAGAGGAACTGGAAGAGGAGGAACCGGAAGAAGATGAACCAGAAGAGGAGGAATCGGAAGAGAAGGAACCGGAAGAAGAAGAGGTTCTGGAGGAAGAAATATTGATACCTACAGTAAATCGATTAAATAAAAGAAAATCCTCAACCAACGGACCAAAGTTAAAAATGGTCAATGGTGTATCCGCCGAGGAAGCAAAATATTGGGAAGATTACCAATTTTCTGATGAATCGGATCCCGATGAGGATTCCGATGATGTTATAGAAATTACCTCGACCCAATTTAATATAGCAAAAGAAAATAATAAGGGAAAAGGTATAAAAATAGAGAAACCTGATTCCAACCCCGATGAACTTTATATGTATCGGCAACATCTGTATTTCCTAAATTGTAACAATAACCCGAGAACCTCTAAACCACCAGGTTTTTCTAAACCATTGTGGAAAACGACGGCTCGTATTAGAGGAACACCATATATCCCTAGAAAATTAGGAAAACGAACCAAGTCTGAAGAAGAAGAAACCAGTTATTCAAATTAGAGGGTTGTAATCAAGTTGTGTATTATATGTATTGTAGTGTGCTTGTACTTTTATGTTCCATGTAAAAACTGCTTGTATTGTTTGTTAATTATCTTTTATGAATCTAATCCTTGTCTATTTTACAGTATAAAAACAAAATGGACGTTAAGGGTAGACACCCGAATATTTTAGAAGACCTACCAGAGGATATGATTGAGGAAATCTTGTCTAGAGTCGGTCAGAATTCATCAGCACATTTAGTTATGGCGAAATTAACTTGTCAAACATTTGAAAGACTTTCCAGAAATGCCTTAGTTTATAAAAGGCTTTCCTTTGATAGGTGGGGTATATCACATTGGGGAGACCGTAAGTTACGCCGTATTTTCTTTAAAGCGTTAAGTGCGGGGAACCCAAATGCAATTTTATGCTACGGGTTAAGAACCTATTTTGACTCAACATATCCCAACATAGGATTTCCTGAGTTAGAAAGAGCTTCTAACATGCAACATAAGGAAGCATGTTATGCTTACGGGTTAGTGATGTTCGCTTCTCACCAAAGTCAGAAAAAGAACATCGGATTACAACTTTTAAATAAAACCTTCTCACAAGTGACGGATTCAGTAGTTGGGGTGAGAAACAAGGTTTTTAGATTATTGCGGGGCTGTTGGACATTACGAAACCCTCGTCCCTTTGACGACGTTACAACATGCTGTCTTGTCAACAGTCACAATGGTTATGTTCCACAAGACCAAGGATAGGAAGTAGTCTTAATAAAACCAGAATGCATGACTTGTTTCTGGACGTATGAATTACGTGTCTTTATTGCCTTTGTTGAACGACTTGCGTATTAACTAGAATTGTCTTCGCAACTGTTTTGTATCAGAGTTTTTATGTGCTACATTTCATGATATATGTAAAATAGCGGTATTGTAAATTTGCTAAATATTGTATAAAAGTTTGAATGTGAAATATTATTATAATCAGTTTTTTATATAGAATTGTAGTAGTTGAATTGTATGATAGTTTCTGCTTTTGGAATTTCTGGGTTGTTGATTATAGGTTCCTCTTCTGGTTTCTCTGGGAATTGTGAGTCTTCCAAAAATGCATCCAACTCCAGGTCATCATCGTCATCAGTTATGTAGATGATTGATACACTTTCCTTCGGGTCATCGTCATTATCAGATAAGTCGATGATTGGTACTTTTGCTGGAGATTCAACTTCGGAGTGAATGTGATAATGAGATTGGTGCTAGATGTAGACATCTATCACACATTAACTACCACATTAGTAATATACCACATAATATTTACAGATTATAATATTTAATTTCCGACCAAAAATGATAAGTAATGGTTTTCAAAAACAAGTTCGGTCAAAGTCCAGACTCATTAATGCATTCTAACAAATACCGGTCAGACACACTAATCCAATTTCTGGTTCGCTAAGACCTCTGCTCTGATGCCAACTGAAACATCTCGTCCATATTACTATAAACGCGGTACGTTATTCATTGGTCCCATAGCGAGGTATTTGACCTCTATATGATACATTTTAGAAAATATTGCATTCGTTTCATAAAAAAACACACCCTTATTATACATAATGCATGTTTTAAACAAGTGTGCGATTATTTAAGAAATAATCCCCATAATACATCGGTTTCCAAATACTACACACGTGACATAACAGTCAAATATAATATATGACAAAGGTTTTATTGAATGCAACACTTCATTTAAACAAAAGCATGAGACTCAATGCACAGCTTGCTCAGATAATGCAACAGCGGAAGACTTTCTTAAGGACCTGAAAATAAACATGCTTAAACAGTCAACACAAAGGTTGGTGAGATATATAGGTTTAAAGCTAGCATCGATATAAATATAGACCACAAGATTTCATAGTTATAAATATTTCAATAAAGATATTCTATAAGTTGTTGAGCGCTTCGGTAACCATACTTAACCATAAATGTAGTATATTCCCTTTATTATGAAATCTCCCTACACTATACCAAGTGTAGTAAAAACGAAGTACTATGCAACTGTTTACGATACTAGAGCGACTAGCCCAATTGAGGTTGTCAAACCCGATAGATCTATCAATAGGATTCGCGCTTACATGTTCTTACAACATGTAAATATTAGTTACCAAGCTATTAGGGAAGATATGCAAGGTGATACAACTCAACGTAGAATATATTTTAAGTACTTGCATCCATGGCGTAAAACATAAAATGCATGTATTCTCATCCCAAAATATTTTTAGAGTTTAAAAATGGGACTATATACTCACGGTAGTAAAAGTATATTAATAATAAGTTTTCAGCTTATTAAAAATATGGCCATCGTCCTTGGATTCACGAACCTATAACAATAATAATGATTCAGATAATAATACGACATGTGAATAAAATAAAACAAGTTCATAGAATACTTATATATTAATTTTTAACATTTTTTATGTTAGTAGTCCTTTGTTAGTAGTCCAAAATAGTCCGAAATGTCCAACAGTCCAATAATCGGTATATATATAATCTTAGAATTACCCCCACTACGTATTGTATACGTATTGTATTTGCATCATCCCAGAGACGTATTGTATACGTATTGTCTTAGAATTTATCAAAACGTATTATATACTTATTGTCTTAGGATTTATCAAAACGTATTGTATACTTATTGTCATGGAATGTACCAAGATTATTATATATATATATATATACAATCTCGGAATTAACTAAGATTATAATATTTTGTTATACTAATGATAACATGTCCAAATATATATAGGAAAAGTTAGCAAGGATATGGTTAATATAGTTTTTACAATATAAATTTCGTTCATACAACGTTAATTTTAGCAGATTTTGTTTTGCTCGCCAAATATTCATTACAAATCCGTTTAAAGTGAATCAAATTGCTATGGTTTCATAATGAAATATAGTATTTAGAACTAAACTGAGAAAGTAGTGGTTTATAGTCGGAGTTACAGGTTACAAGTCATATTTGAAAGAGGTAGTCATTTCCGTCGAAAAACGACATCTTGATGACCATTTTGAAAAACATACTTCCACTTTGAGTTTAACCATGATTTTTGGATATAGTTTCATGTTCATAAGAAATATTATTTTCTCAGAAGAACAACTTTTAAACCAAAGTTTATCATAGTTTTTAATTATCCAACCCAAAACAGCCCCCGGTTTTACTAGTATGTCCAGTTTTACGGTGTTCTTCATGTTTACAGGTTTTAAATCATTAAGTTAGCATATCATATAGATATAGAACATGTGTTTAGTGGATTTTAAAAGTTATGTTAGAAGGATTAACTTTGTTTGCGAACAAGTTTAGAATTAACTAAACTATGTTCTAGTGATTACAAGTTTAAATCTTCGAATAAGATAGTTATATATATATGAATCGAATGATGTTATGAACATCATTACTACCTCAAGTATAGTAGGTAAACCTACTGGAAATGATGATAAAATAAGTTGAGCTTCAAAGGATCTTTGATGGCTTGGAAGTTCTTGAAGCAGAATCATGACACGAAAACAAGTTCAAGTAAGATTACTACTTGATTTAAGGTAGTTATGTTTATAGGAATTAAACCAAAGCTTGGATATGATTATTACCTTGATTAAGAATGAAAATTTACTGAGATTATATGAAAGTTCTTGATCTTTGATGAGTTGTTGGATTGGATTAAAAAGATTGGAAGTAATCTTGCAACTTCTTGATTCTAGGTTGTTTTTATGATGATTAAAGCTTGTAATTGAAGCTAAATGATGGGAAAAATACTTGGAGATGATCAAGTATGAAGTTAGGAGTATTTTGAGAGAGAATTGGGAGTGTAAGTATGAGAAAATGGAATGAAGAAATGGTGTGTATGCATAAAAACGTTTTTAGTTTATAAAGAAAGAAAAGATTCCTAATTTTGTTTTCTTGCTAAATAATTCATGCTACTTGACAAATGGTTGGTTCCACATGTTCCTTAATCATTTAAGGCTACTAAGGAGCAGATTTTTATTGGTATATACTAATAGTAAATACATCTAGAAGCTGGGTATAATACGAGTGCAAATACCGAGCGAATACGAGTAGAATTCTTGATGAAAACAAATGGGAATACAATTGTGATTATTTTTGTTAAGTAAGAGTGTTTTGATATATGTATTGAAGTCCTTCAAATGTTTATTAATACATCTTAATACACTATATATATACATTTTAACTGAGTCGTTAAATCATCGTTAGTCGTTACATGTAAGTGTTGTTTCGAAACCTTTAAGTTAACGACCTTGTTAAATGTAATTAATCCCATTGTTATTATATCTAATGGGATGTTAAATTGTTATATTATCATGATAACATAGTGTGTTAATATATCTTAATACGATATATAAATATTAAGACGTTATTACAACGATAATCGTTATGTATATATATCGTTTTGAAATCCTTAAGTTAGTAGTCTCATTTTATGTATATAGTTCATCGTTAATATACTTAATGAGATACTTAATTATCATTTCATCGTGTTAAATATATATATAAGTTCATATATATTATCATCTTATTTACAAGTTATAACTTTCGTGAATCATCGAACAAGTTGGGTGGTCACACGTTTACATAAAATTCGTTTCAATTAATCAAGTCTTAAAAAGTTTGATTGCTTAATATGTTGGAAACATTTAATCATGTAGATATTAATATTGTTCAATATATAATCATGGAAAAATCCGGGTCATGACACCATGCATCATGCTTATAACTTGGTGCGTACGCGTGTTGCAGAGATAATGATCGAGACAATCATTTTTCATCGTAAACACGCACCACATGGTGCGTGGTGCTTGGTGAACAGAAAATTTAAATTACCGTATCTTTTGACACGTATCTCCGATTTAGTCATCGTTTTGTTTTAAATGTGTATTTTTTCGATATCTATCCATTAGAACGCCTTTGAAGAGAAAAAATAATTTTGAAATTAGACCTGATATTATATTGCGATTTTCTTAAGTTTACTTAGAAAAATGTTTGATTTGCGAAATGTGCCATTTACTTAAAATGATGAGTGGTTTCGTGTACTTTTAGTCAAGATATGTGATAAAGATAGGTGATAAATTTAACATATCACAAATTAAAATGTTCTATAGCAAATTACGATAAGTCAAAGTATGTAAAAAAAGTCAAAATCGACGAAAATCTCATAATTGAAGGTCTTCAAGGCAATACCCGATTTAAAAAAAATGTTGACTAAATCGATGTTACGATTCAAAAGATACAGTCATTCAATGTTCTTGCCCAAGAAGCACCAAGCACCCCGCACCAAGCATGATGTACCGTCCGCGGTTCTTGGTGTGTGCTGCGTGTTCGCGATGAACGTTGTGTCGGTCATTAACTCAGAAACACGCATAAGCACCAAGCTACAAGCATGATGAATGATGTGTGATCAGTAGATATTTTATAATTACGATTTTTTGAGAGCATATCGTTAAACTCTTTTGGAAATTGTGGCATATAGACCAATTTCCCTATAAATAAAAATGGCCATGTCTTACTACCATGTCTCGTACCTGTATGGGCTTAAGTTTCAAATCCAGCCCTAATTAACATGGCCAATTCATTTTCGAAGCCCATTTACAACTACTGGACCTAGGGTTTTGAGGCAGAGCAAATCGACCTCACCATATATCTTTTTAAGCCGCACTTTACAAACCCTAGCTCTCTTCTTTGTCACTCCAAGGCGCTGCTGTATTGTTTCTGATCTGCAAACATGGGTGCGTTTTTCACCATTACCTTATTCATACATTTCATTCGCTACGAATCTTCTTCATAGTTACCTTATTATTATTATTATTAAAATGATAAAATTAAAATGAATCTTGTCTATTTGCAGGTATCTCTCGTGATTCTATGCACAAAAGACGTGAAACTGGTGGCAAAAAGAAGGCATGGAGAAAGAAGCGAAAGTACGTTTTTTATTTAAATTAGTTCACTTTTATTTATTTATATCTGCATATGATTTGGATATAGATATAGATAAACTATGTTATGCTGTTATGTTACAATTCGATTTTGGGTTTCTGATCATGATGATGTGGAGTATTGTTATTAAATAAGTTGACGTATCAAACGGTGTGAGTGTATTACTGAAGATGTAATTGTTACCTTATAGCTGATAGTTGTCTTGTTATAATCATTTTACAGTGAATTTATGGTAACTTTTAGTCACATCAATGTTGCTTTTTCTGTAAATTAGTTTTGCTCGTACTCATTTAAGCTGTATTCTTTTGGGTATATGAGTGAGCAGTTTGAATTATTTTTGCTTGTAATTGTTGAAGCTCATGGTAGCTGCAGTTCAAATCATAGATCTGGCAGCTCAGGTTACTTGAACTTATATGTAATACTAGGGTTGTATTAATGGTAAAGTTTGGATTTTTTTGGTGAGATTAGAGTATATATTTCAAGAATTTTCTTACAGCATGTTAAAAATTTCATGAACTGCAACTCTTTGTAATTTCTATTCTTTTTTTTGTTTGTTTAAAGATATATGATTAGTTAATTAGGATTGATGATCTGAAACATGTTAAAGCTATCTGTTTGAAGTGATTTCTTTGAACATTCTACACTTACACATGTATTGCGGATAATTTATGATGATTGTATTTCATATTTATTTAGGTATGAGTTGGGAAGGCAGCCAGCAAACACTAAAATATCCAGCAACAAGACGGTTCGAAGGGTTAGGGTTCGTGGTGGAAATGTGAAATGGCGCGCATTGAGATTAGATACGGGCAACTACTCTTGGGGAAGTGAGGCAGTGACCCGAAAGACCCGTATTTTGGATGTGGTTTACAATTCGTCTAACAATGAATTGGTTAGGACTCAGACTCTAGTGAAGAGTGCTATTGTTCAGGTTGATGCTGCACCGTTTAAACAATGGTACCTTCAACACTATGGTGTTGACATTGGTCGCAAGAAGAAAACAGCAGCTACCAAGAAAGAAGGAGAGGTATGTTTTATTACATTCTTGAGCTGTTTCAATGATATTAATTATTCATTTGAAAATTAATATTTACATTCTGATTTTTCAAGTTATTCCGAGTTTTGAAAAAGTTTGACCGAGTTGTTCCGAGTTTTGAAAAAGTTTGACCGGGTTGCAAAAACCGACCACACGCCAAGTAATTACGAGTGTTTAACACTAAACAACTAGTATTTTTTTTACCATCACAATATTTTGTAGGATTCATCTATGTGACTTGGTTGTTAAGAATTACGAATATTAACAAAGGGTTTGTTGCATTGTCCATTAAAGACTACATTTTAGAAAAGTAAGATATACTGCAATTTTTAAATTTTTAAATGTTCCATAATCTTGTTACTTGATTGAGTTAGACAGGCGAAAAGGATATTCGATATTGTGTGTCTTGTTTCATTTAGTTTTTTTTTTGTTTAATTTAGGAAGCCGAGTCTGCTGTCGAGGAGACAAAGAAGAGCAATCACGTTGAGAGAAAGCTCGAGAAGCGTCAAGAGGAGCGCAAACTTGACCCCCATGTCGAAGAGCAATTTTCAGGTGGTCGACTTCTAGCTTGCATTTCATCACGTCCTGGCCAGTGTGGTCGCGCTGATGGGTATGTATTATTATTCTTTACTTTTAATCTGTATCTTTTATTCACTTTCTTTTCCCAGCCACTTGATTTATGAATTCTTAGTTATTTATACTTGGGGCGACACTTTTAATGGTTGAGCTTTCTAGTTGCTTGGTCTTTTTAAGCTTTTTATGTTGATGTTGGTGATGATGTCGGGATAATCAGCTACAATTTGGAATAAACGTTTTTAATCCATGGTTGCAAAAATCACTACTCGTGGAGTACTATGAAGATACTGAGTACTCGCCTAGTAATTTCGAGTTTTGCAACCCTCATGTAATCTGCAATTGAGTTTATTTTTGTTGAGTATTGAGTGTTACTATATGTTTATTAAGCCAGGACTTGAATATTTCAGTAGTTACCTTATGTGGGTTCCTTTTCTTAAATTAATTATTGTTTGTTGGCAGATATATTTTGGAGGGCAAGGAGCTTGAATTCTACATGAAAAAGCTCCAGAAGAAGAAGGGAAAGGGTGCTGCTGCTTAAGTCAACCTACAGACTTTTGTTTTTTTTTTTCTCTGATGAAAGACATGAAACTAGAATTTTGATGTGTTTTGTCGCGTTGGGTACTTACTTTGTAAGCTTTACTATCTATTATTAATACTAATTATATCGTTTCAGTTTCTTTATATTCTTAGTTTATGCAATATAGTATAAACTCTATATGAATATGAATTTAATTTAATTATCTACGCACTTGTTATCTAATCTATAAAAACTAACAATTGGTCGATACAAATTCAAGCCTGATTTTGCTAATTTGCTCAGGTATGAAACAGAGAAAATACAAGAAAAAAGAAACTGTACTAAGGCCACTCTCTATCGTAACTAAACTATTCATCCTCTTAACCTTCTACATTAGCGTCACATCAACACCAATATCCTATAACTAACTCATAACCAAACACTCCCTATCATGGCTAAAACAATACTCCTCTTAATATACAACGTACAAGCAATAAAGCATCAAGTCCAACAATAAAAAGCCACAGGGACCCACAATTCCTATAACTAACTAAACACATCTGTTAAATTCATGGTGAACCCACAATTCCTATAACTAACTAAACACATCTGTTAAATTCATGGTGAGTGCGGGTAACTAATGCGGGTAACTAAGCCGTGCCTATAGTTCATTACGGGTAACTACGGGTAATGAGCGGGTAATGACGGATAACTAACCCATAGGGAGTGGTCTAAGGTCACTCCCTATCGTAACTAAACTTCATCCTCTTAACCTTCCACATCAGCGCCACATCAACACAAATATCCTATAACTAACTCATAACTAAACACTCTCTATCATGGCTAAAACAATACTCCTCTTAATATACAACGTACAAGCAATAAAACATCAAGTCCAACAATAAAAAGCACCAGGACCCGCAATTCCTATAACTCTTCCGTTAAATCTATGGTGAAAGCGGGTAACTAACGCGGGTAACTAAGTAGTGCCTATGGTTAGTTACGGGTAATGAGCGGGTAATGGGCGGGTAACTAACCATAGGGGTGGTCTAAAACCATTTTAAGTTGTGAAGAAATGCATAGTAATTGCAAAAATGAGTGATAAGATCAACTAAACCTAACTTTGAAGGGTTTTGTAAGGCTTGGTATCAATAAATGGAAAATAACAAAAATAACCACAAGAGGAAATTGAAAAGGGAGATATTGTGATTCTTCCGACTCGTCGTGCGAAAGTGTTTTGTATCAGTTAAATGAAAAATACAAAATATCACAAGAGGAAGTTGAAGCCAAGTCTTCATTAAGGAAAAATAAGGAGAAAGATCGAATCGAGCTCTTTTTATTTACACGATAACGTACATAATATCGATTTTGGAGATGTGGTTTCAAAGATGTTCGTGGAAAACTAAGTCGAAAACATTGGAGGATGTTCGTCGTGCACGGGTATGGATTCGAGTTCTTTGGAGCCGGGGAACAAATCGGTTGAAAATGGATTTTTCAACACCTCAAGGATCGTGGTATTATTGCTCCTTCGTCGGCAATTTGGTTGGTGACGGGTCTTCAAATATTTCAACCTACAAGATTGCAACGACCCGTCAAAATCGCTATTGACGCGGCACGTTAATCATTGATTCCACAGTGAGGTTTTGACCTCTATATGATACGTTTTGATAAAATATTGCATTCATTAAAATAAGTGACTTTCTAAACATAGAAAGTTATAAACATGTGGGCGAGTGCTTAGGTATAAGCAAAACCCCAAAATACATAAGTCTTTAATTTACAGGTTGACATCACAGTCCAATTATTTATTACACAACGCAGTTTTATTTTGAATGCAATAAACTTTGTACAAAGCATGAGAGACTCCATGCAGGCAACAAGCACATCACAGCGGAAGCATTCTAAGGACCTGAGAATAAAACATGCTAAAAAATCAACACGGATGTTGGTGAGTTATAGGTTTAATTGCTCGAGTCATAAACATATATAAAGATAGACCACAAGATTTCATCAAAAGTTTATCAATAGATTCTACGTAACAGAGCACCCTGGTAACTAAACTTAACGCTATAGTGATAATTACCCCATTCGTTTTAATACGCGCAAACCAACGTGTCTTAAACTCAAATAACATACGTCCGTTAAAAGGCTAGCGCTCTAGCTCGGACGGGGATGTCAAGCCCTATGGATCCATATACAATTATTCGCGCCCACCAGTCCATATCCTATGTACTGGCAGCTACTAGTTACCAAAGCTAAGGGATTTTCGGTTTAACTCAGTGTAGAATTTTGTATGTACTTGTGTCTTATTGCGTTTAAAATAAATTGCATGTATTCTCAGCCCAAAAATATTTAAAGTATTTAAAAAGGGAGACTATAACTCACAGTTCAATATTGCGATTCAATATTGTAGGCAAATTGCGTAGACGTAATGATGGTAGACGACTGTATGGTTGGTCTTGGATTCAAGAACAATACCCCGAACAATACCCAATATTTCCTTATTTTAAAACGGTTTGAAACCCGAATTAAAAATACTGTAACGACCCGGAAATTTTCGACCAAATTTACACCCTAATCTTTATATGTTTCCGACACGATAAGCAAAAATCTGTAATGTTAGGTCTAGAAAGTTTGAAATCTATACTCGGATAATCAGTTAACCTTTGACCCTGCCTGACGATTCACGAACAATTACGTGTATTATATATATAATATTTTACATAAATGTATTAAATGGATCTACATAAATATGATACAAATATAAAATTCTTATGTGCAAACTATTATAGTATTACTAGAATTAATACTAATTTAAAAGATGGAGTTATAATTTTTAGATATAAACTTTATTGTTATAGTATTGTTATTACGAATATATTTAATATCATTAGTATTATTATTATTAAAATTATTAATGGTATTTTTATTTGATATATATATAATCTATTATATTTAGTAATGATATTATTATTATTTTATTTATATCACTTATTAATAATAATAATAATGGTGTTTTTATAAAGGTTAATTATATTATTGTAATTAATATATTAATTAGTAATAGATTTTCTAAATATTAAGATTTAATATATATAAGATAGATAATTAAAATTCAGATATTTAGAAGCAGATAATTACGCGTGTTATATCTATCTATTATTTATTCATTTTTTTTTATCTGTTACGCTTGTGAAGAGCTGTCTATATCTTCTGTCTATATATCCATCGAGCATACAGGTATATTGATGAATTATTTTTAAGTTCATCATCATCTAATCTTTCTCTTCCCCTCTCTTTCTTCGGTTCTCTTTCCAAAACATATACAAACCCACCATAATATCATTTGATTACACTATCAACCATCTTGTTCACTAATGTGTACTTCTTTCGTTCGATTACAAAACCGAGCTCGAGAACCGCCACCATCACTGACGCAACAATCACGTTTCACCAATTTCTTTCTTTGATCAAACATCACCTTACCCGATCTTCCTGTGTTTCTTATCCGTTTTCGGACCCAAGTTGCTCATGTAACCGAAGCCAAATACCTGTTATCTTGATTTATTATTTGATCTTCAATTCAAGATATCAACTAAAAGCTCATAAACCCATTTGTTTGATAACTTTTGTCCTTTTTGTTGTGATCGATCCGGCCAAGAAATAAAAACACCACTATCAAACACCACAAACACCGGCCTCCATCACAACTTTTCACCACCATAACCCATCGTTACCACCTTCATTTATTCAACCACCAAGACCTGCTTATTATTTCTGTTTCCTTCTACAACTAACACGAACCAAACCGTGATTATTATATGTTGCCTGTTCCGTCTGCAACTCGTTATCATTATAAAACTACAACGTAACTGCTACTGCTATCACACCTATTTCTGTACGAATTCAAACCCCAAAAATCAACCATTGAACCCCTCTAGTGCTACTGCTATATTACTGTTGCAGTCTTTACGTTTCTGTTTCCAATAGTAACGATGAAGTATGATGATGGTGATTAATGAGAGATTATGATGATAATTATGGTAAATCGATGTGAAGATGATGTTGATGATGAGAGGATGATAGATGATGGCATGGTATGTTGATGAAGACGAAGGGCTGCCATTATTTTAAGATATAGCCATCGATTAAAAAAAAGAGAGAGAGAGAGAACCGATCCCCATCTTTTCCCTTCAATTACGGATATATGATTAGATAATGATAATGACGGCTTAAAAACACTGTATCGAATTCCAAGTTTAAGCAAAAGGAACGTGGACTTATTTTAATGATAGTATGGGCTGTTATGTTTATGATCCTGGGTTAAATTAATTTTAGTTTAGGTGTTGGGCTTGGGTAAATGCTGTTGGGCCGTAAATGGCACTTGGGCCGATAGAAAATAGGAAGGATACGAGTTATATTTAAATCGGGGGTTTTAATTTCAGAAAAATGAGTTTGGTGCATTGGTTAAGTGTGTTAATGGGTGTATAAAAGGTCGTGTGTTCGAATCTTGGTCGTGACAATATATTTTTTTAAACTTGTTTCAAGAAGGTAACATTTTTATTATTATTATTATTATTATTATTATTATTATTATTATTATTATTATTATTATTATTATTATTATTATTATTATTATTATTGTTATTATTATTATCATTAATATTAGTATTAATAAACATACTTATAATTATTATCATCACTTTTACAAAAGTTAATATTTTATTATAGTTATTATAATATTTTATTATAATTATTATAATTATTAATATTATTGTTATTTTATTAAAAGTATCATTATAACTAAAATTATCAAAGTTAACACTTTTATTAAAAATTACATTTTTATCATTATTATTATTATCATTTTTACTATTAGTATTATTATTAATATCATTATAATTATATTACTATATTCAATACTACTATTAATATTATTATCAATATGATTATAAAAAAAAAAAATTAAATTAGTTATATAAAAATATGCTTAATAAAACTATATTAATATCTTAACTTCTTTAAAGTATACAAAAATACATTTAATTAAGTTACTAATGAAACACCTAATTTACTAAGATAACACTTATAATATATGAATCTGTTTGATTACAATTAGAGGTGTTAATATATATACTTGATATAGGTTTTTGAATTCGAGGCCAACCTTATACCTGATCAATGATGTTATATGTATTTTTACTACAAAATACATTAGGTGAGTATATAGTCCCTTTTAAACTCTAAATATTTTTGGGCTGAGAATACATGCGCTGTTTTTTTTATATAAATGATTTACGTTATGGACACAAGTGATCAAAAATAAAATCTACGTTGAGTTGTACCATGGCATATTTCTTTATACTTGGTAGCTAATATTTACGTGAGGAGCGTAAACGCGAATCCTGTTGATAGATCTATCGGGCCTGACAACCCCAACCGGGCTAGACGACCAGCATTTAACGGTTGCACAGTACTTCGTTCTCGTTACTACACTTGGTACGGTGTAGGGTTTATTTAAGAGTATGCTGCTGTGACTTTTAGTTAAGTATGGTTACCAAGTGCTCAACGTCTTTTCTATACACGAGGAGTGTATTATGTATAAATATGAAATCTTGTGGTCCATTGTTATAATGTTGCTAGCATCAAACCTATATATCTCACCAACTTTATGTTGACGTTTTAAAGCATGTTATTCTTAGGTATGAATTAAGTCTTCCGCTGTGCATTAGCTCATGTTAAGGATATTACTTGGATTCGATCATCGCGATGGGACCAACTGTTGAAGATTCCGTCCGGGAGGATTAGTCGCGGTCGTTTCAGTTGGTATCAGAGCGTTGGTCTTAGCGAACCAGGCCTTGCATTAGTGTGTCTAACTGGTAGTTGTTAGGATACATTAGTGAGTCTGGACTTTGACCGTGTCTGCCTGTCAAAAGTTTTGCTTATCATTTCTAGTCGGAAATCATCTGCTTATCATCCTTAGGAAATTGCCTGCCTATCATTCTCAAGTCTAGACACGCTCTACTGCATTTAGTGCATCGATAGTGTATAGACGAAATTCATATCTTAGCGTATCTGATAATTCCTATCTTGGCGTATCTGTAGATTTGCCTGATATATGTCGTAACATCCTTTGTAGCCTACGAAATCTTTAGTATTACATATAGATATTCTATATAGTTAGAATATCATCCGATATCCGGAAATCATTTCACATTGAAGATCCTTTCCATCCATCCAATTACCCCTTGGCGATGAACCTGAAGCACTTACCGGCGAACCTATTCGAAACACCATTTTCTCGCTCATTTCTAGAGTATCCTGTCACAAATATATATTATTCTATATTTCAAATCTTACTCAACCGCTCGTCTCAACCGTCAACCATTCCGTAGTACTAGAAGAAGTTAACGAACTACGCGCTCGTGTGACGACTTTGGAGAACCTGGTGCGAAGGTTACGAACACCAGCAGCAGCACCAGCAGCATGATCAGTGCCACCATTATCGACGTCGACAGTACCCTTATTATCCCTAAACCATAACCGCGCCGTAACTCTCAACATCACAACCTGTACCTCTAATATCAACATTACACGCCTCAATATCACCATCTGTACTTCAAGTATGAACTTCGTTCTACACATCGATCTACATCGATTATCTTCGCTTTACGTATCATTCCACCTCATTTTACCTTCGTCCGACATGGCAATTATGTAATCTCTAAAGTTTTAGAGATCATGTAATCAAGTGCTAACAATAAATCAAATGAGAATAAAATCTTATTGACTCATTAAATCCATAATTACATCTGAAGAAAATATATATGCAAGTATATTTTTCATAAAGATCGTAATTAAAAATTCTTTCGTACAAACTGTTAATGATGAAAATATTTTAACGGGTGGGTAGTACCCAAGGAATATTTAGAATCCACATTAACAAGTTACACTGTACATTCTTCGAATCTGATTCAACGGTCATTTATTATCCTACTTACAACCACCGATATTCATATCCGCTCACCCCGGAATAACCATTTTCATTCAAATTTCATATTCGGATTTTGACTTATCGGAATCCAACAAGTGGCATAAAGAAGAAAACATTGGACAAAATAAAATTTGTTAGAAACAGACGAATTAACTAAATTGAAATATTGTTAGGAATCCACGCTAACAGTTCCTAGCTAACTGTTCCCGGCTAACATTTAATTTATCGCAATTTACATTCTCGCAATTTTAATTTCTGCACTGTACATACCGTCGGGACACATGTACAACAATACGTCGGATTAATTCTGAGACAACACGTTGTATACTGGGTCATGATATATATTTATTTATTTTACGTATTATAAATAACGGGACACGTATGCAAGGTTTCGACTTATCATATCGACCCATCTATATACATACTTCGGAACGACCATAAACACTCTATAGTTGACTATACAGGGTTGAGGTGGATTCCAAAATATATATATGGTTTGAGTTGTGATCAATACTGAGACCGGTGCACGGGTCACGATACGTATTATTTAATTCGAATATTATATATTAATTTATATATGAATTATTTGGACCATTGGACAATCGGACTATTGGACTGCTAACTTTGGACAACTGAAATGAATTAAAATATTGACTATAACATATGAAACTAAATAATTCTTCAAGTTTGCCACTTGATTTCATCTTAAATCTCATTTGTATCTCGACAGTTACAATCTGCGTTTAAATCTTTCATGATTCTTGAAAATCCCTCAATCGAGAAGTTGAACTAACCGCACTTCATTTACGGAAGAAAATATTTATGCACCTGAAGAACTCTCGAACTCAAAGTTACAGCTTAACACGTACCCGCGTCGAATTCTTTAGCATTTATTAGCAAAAACAACCTTACGAATTATTTTCAAAGTAGCCAAATTTTGTCACAGCTTCAACAAGTCAACTCCGACTTTTCATCCGAAACAACCTTGATATATATGCGTACTCTTTATTGTTACTGGGGAACCTTTTATATTCCACCAAATTACCATCAGCGTTTAATCATCTAAAAACACAATTCTCCGGAAACCACCTCGGTTTGATAACCGATGACCCAGATCCGTTAACTTTGAAAATGCTGACGAAGCAGCATGTAATAGATGGTCTTAATGGCCAAAAGTTGATGATGAAGAAAGGAGGGTTAGGAACGCTCGACAGAAAATTTAGTACCGAAAAGCGGATTATGCGAAACTATGAAGAAAGCCGTGGACAAATCATAAAGAATAAGTATGACTTCAAAGGATCCAAATGATTCAGTGTGCGCTAAAATCATCGGCAAATACTTTATTCCTCATTCTAGACCTTCATAGACAAATGTTCCTTGTTATCCATCGATGATAGAAAACCTAAGATATTATCGTGTCTTTCATTATAAATATCCTCAATAATTCTGAAGATATTTTCACAACTATTCTTATCTAAGATCATATATCTCTCCGTAATATCTGTGTTACAACATAAAAAAAAAAAACTGTGTTAGTTTCTACAATTCTAAAACCTTCGAGTTTAAAATAGGAATGTTCTGAAGCAGTGTTGGGAACTGATGCATGAATTAGTATAATATAATGAAACTTGATCAACTTCATTATATTACAGTAAGTCATGTTGAGTTTCTAATGGAATGTGATGATTCACAGTACCATCATCATGTACCATGTTACACGGCTCTTACATTCTATTCAAAATTCTAAAAATATCAAGAAAATATTTCTTGATGATTCGGTCTTTTCCAGGATATTCTGATAATTTGACAAATCAAAATTTTTCCATTACCATTTCTATCTTAGAGCATTAACAATTTTCACTCCAAAATCCATATGTGTGAATTACGGACCATTACAAGAGATGCTTGGTTGAAGAGGAGGAAAAGAAAAAGAATGAAGCTTCGAAATAAAAATAGTAGTAAAAAAATCGTAGTAAATAGAAAAGAGCATTAACTGTGAATGACAATGATTATAGAAGACAGAAGCAGGAACAATGAAGCATAAGGGAAGATATAAAACCCAACAACCACTCAGAAATTACAAACCGTGTATATCAATGCATATAGCAATATAAGGACACGGGAGAACTAGAAACACTATAAATACAAGAGTATATCAAGAACCAGGATTTGATGGAGCATATTAAGGAATGAGTAGAAAGGGAAAGAATAGAAGGTGTGAAGAATAAGAAAAACGAAGGGGTAGATTTATAGTAAAATATCTGACAAAGAAATCGAAACAGATTGTCGCATTAAATCAAAGAAGATCCCGATCGCCGAAAAATCAAATCTTATTACGTAAGATTTTCTTTAAATCCCTTAAAATCCGGAAATCAATCATAATCACGTCATCGGTTAAAACGATTCCATATTACACATTTCATTCTTTTGTGATAACTTCACTCGTACGCTTCACGTGATCGAATCGTTTTATCTATATCTCTCAATAATGATAAAACTCCATTATCACCTCATATTCGTCATGAAAACATTCCTATTGTTATCCATGACAACCTCTATCAAATTTCGGGGACGAAATTTCTTTAACGGGTGGGTACTGTAACGATCCGGAAATTTCCGACCAAATTTAAACCCTAATCTTTATATGTTTCCTACACGATAAGCAAAAATCTGTAATGTTAGGTCTAGAAAGTTTGAAATCTATACTCGGATAATCAGTTAACCTTTGACCCTGCCTGACGATTCACGAACAATTACGTGTATTATATATATATAATATTTTACATAAATGTATTAAATGGATCTACATAAATATGATACAAATATAAAATTATTATGTGCAATCTATTATAGTATTACTAGAATTAATACTAATTTAAAAGATGGAGTTATAATTTTTAGATATAAACTGTATTGTTATAGTATTGTTATTACGAATATATTTAATATCATTAGTATTATTATTATTAAAATTATTAATGGTATTTTTATTTGATATATATATAATCTATTATATTTAGTAATGATATTATTATTATTTTATTTATATCACTTATTAATAATAATAATAATAATGGTGTTTTTATAAAGGTTAATTATATTATTGTAATTAATATATTAATTAGTAATAGATTTTCTAAATATTAAGATTTAATATATATAAGATAGATAATTAAAATTCAGATATTTAGAAGCAGATAATTACGCGTGTTATATCTATCTATTATTTATTCATTTTTTTTTTATCTGTTACGCTTGTGAAGAGCTGTCTATATCTTCTGTCTATATATCCATCGAGCATACAGGTATATTGATGAATTATTTTTAAGTTCATCATCATCTAATCTTTCTCTTCCCCTCTCTTTCTTCGGTTCTCTTTCCAAAACATATACAAACCCACCATAATATCATTTGATTACACTATCAACCATCTTATTCACTAATGTGTACTTCTTTCGTTCGATTACAAAACCGAGCTCGAGAACCGCCACCATCACTGACGCAACAATCACGTTTCACCAATTTCTTTCTTTGATCAAACATCACCTTACCCGATCTTCCTGTGTTTCTTATCCGTTTTCGGACCCAAGTTGCTCATGTAACCGAAGCCAAATACCTGTTATCTTGATTTATTATTTGATCTTCAATTCAAGATATCAACTAAAAGCTCATAAACCCATTTGTTTGATAACTTTTGTCCTTTTTGTTGTGATCGATCCGGCCAAGAAATAAAAACACCACTATCAAACACCACAAACACCGGCCTCCATCACAACTTTTCACCACCATAACCCATCGTTACCACCTTCATTTATTCAACCACCAAGACCTGCTTATTATTTCTGTTTCCTTCTACAACTAACACGAACCAAACCGTGATTATTATATATTGCCTGTTCCGTCTGCAACTCGTTATCATTATAAAACTACAACGTGACTTCTACTGCTATCACACCTATTTCTGTACGAATTCAAACCCCAAAAATCAACCATTGAACCCTTCTAGTGCTACTGCTATATTACTGTTGCAGTCTTTACGTTTCTGTTTCCAATAGTAACGATGAAGTATGATGATGGTGATTAATGAGAGATTATGATGATAATTATGGTAAATCGATGTGAAGATGATGTTGATGATGAGAGGATGATAGATGATGGTATGGTATGTTGATGAAGACGAAGGGCTGCCATTATTTTAAGATATAGCCATCGATTAAAAAAAAGAGAGAGAGAGAGAACCGATCCCCATCTTTTCCCTTCAATTACGGATATATGATTAGATAATGATAATGACGGCTTAAAAACACTGTATCGAATTCCAAGTTTAAGCAAAAGGAACGTGGACTTATTTTAATGATAGTATGGGATGTTATGTTTATGATCCTGGGTTAAATTAATTTTAGTTTAGGTGTTGGGCTTGGGTAAATGCTGTTGGGCCGTAAATGGCACTTGGGCCGATAGAAAATAGGAAGGATACGAGTTATATTTAAATCGGGGGTTTTAATTTCAGAAAAATGAGTTTGGTGCATTGGTTAAGTGTGTTAATGGGTGTATAAAAGGTCGGGTGTTCGAATCTTGGTCGTGACAATATATTTTTTTAAACTTGTTTCAAGAAGGTAACATTTTTATTATTATTATTATTATTATTATTATTATTATTATTATTATTATTATTATTATTATTATTATTATTATTATCATTAATATTAGTATTAATAAACATACTTATAATTATTATCATCACTTTTACAAAAGTTAATATTTTATTATAGTTATTATAATATTTTATTATAATTATTATAATTATTAATATTATTGTTATTTTATTAAAAGTATCATTATAACTAAAATTATCAAAGTTAACACTTTTATTAAAAATTACATTTTTATCATTATTATTATTATCATTTTTACTATTAGTATTATTATTAATATCATTATAATTATATTACTATATTCAATACTACTATTAATATTATTATCAATATGATTATAAAAAAAAAAAAATTAAATTAGTTATATAAAAATATGCTTAATAAAACTATATTAATATCTTAACTTCTTTAAAGTATACAAAAATACATTTAATTAAGTTACTAATGAAACACCTAATTTACTAAGATAACACTTATAATATATGAATCTGTTTGATTACAATTAGAGGTGTTAATATATATACTTGATATAGGTTTTTGAATTCGAGGCCAACCTTATACCTGATCAATGATGTTATATGTATTTTTACTACAAAATACATTAGGTGAGTATATAGTCCCTTTTAAACTCTAAATATTTTTGGGCTGAGAATACATGCGCTGTTTTTTTTATATAAATGATTTACGTTATGGACACAAGTGATCAAAAATAAAATCTACGTTGAGTTGTACCATGGCATATTTCTTTATACTTGGTAGCTAACATTTACGTGAGGAACGTAAACGCGAATCCTGTTGATAGATCTATCGGGCCTGACAACCCCAACCGGGCTAGACGACCAGCATTTAACGGTTGCACAGTACTTCGTTCTCGTTACTACACTTGGTACGGTGTAGGGTTTATTTAAGAGTATGCTGCTGTGACTTTTAGTTAAGTATGGTTACCAAGTGCTCAACGTCTTTTCTATACACGAGGAGTGTATTATGTATAAATATGAAATCTTGTGGTCCATTGTTATAATGTTGCTAGCATCAAACCTATATATCTCACCAACTTTATGTTGACGTTTTAAAGCATGTTATTCTCAGGTATGAATTAAGTCTTCCGCTGTGCATTAGCTCATGTTAAGGATATTACTTGGATTCGATCATCGCGATGGGACCAACTGTTGAAGATTCCGTCCGGGAGGATTAGTCGCGGTCGTTTCAAATACCCTCGAATATACTTTATTATTATTAAACTTAAAATTAAAATTATAATGATAATTATAAATATAAAATTTACGTACATAAATAATTATGAAAAATTTCGTCGAGCAAAACTGACCTTTTATAGTACTTTTCGATTTACTGTAGCTCATGCGATCGCATGAGTTTTCAGTGTTTTTGCCATGCGATCGCATGGCCGCCTTTTCTGTTTTTTTTTGCTAGTTCGTCGACATCAAATAGTGTTTACTGTAGCAATAGTGTTTACTGTAGCAAATAGTGTTTCACTGTAGCAAATAATGTTTTACTGTAGCAAATAGTGTTTTACTGTAGCAAATTGTGTGTTACTGTAGCAAAGTAATTTTTACTGTAGCAAATAGGGTTTTACTGTAGGAAATTCGTTTTTACTTGTACATATATATATACATATATATAATTGTTCATGAATCGTCGAGAGTAGTCAAAGGTAATTGTATATATGTAACAGTTCTAAAATTTTGAGACTCAATCTAACAGACTTTGTTTAACTTGTTAAAATAATAAATCGTATAGAGAATTGGTTTAAATAAGTCAAAAATTTTCGGGTCATCACAGTACCTCCCCGTTAAAGAAAATTTCGTCCCGAAATTTTGAGTAGTACCTGTTTCATGAGCGATATCAGTGAACAAATGTGGATACTTTTGCTTCATCTGATCTTCACGTTCCCAAGTAAACTCGGGTCCTCGTCTTGCGTTCCAACGAACCTTAACTATCGGTATTTTGCTTTGTTTTAATTGTTTGACCTCACGGTCCATGATTTCAACAGGTTCTTCGATAAAATGGAGTTTATCATTGATTCGTATTTCGTCAAGAGGAATTACGACATCCTCTTCAGCTAAACATTTCTTCAAATTTGACACGTGAAATGTGTTGTGAACACTACTAAGTTCTTGCGGTAGCTTTAATCGATAAGCAACTGTTCCAATTCTTTCGGTGATTTCAAAGGGTCCTACGTACCTAGGACTTAGCTTTCCTCGTTTACCGAATCGTACAACGCCTTTCCAGGGTGACACTTTCAACATGACTTTGTCGCCCACTTGAAATTCTAGCAGTTTTCTTCTTACATCAGCATAACTCTTTTGGCGACTCATGGCCGTTTTCAATCGCTGTTGTCTTTGAATGATCTTTTCGGTGGTTTCATGAATAATTTCTGGTCCAGTAAGTTGTCTTTCTCCTACTTCACTCCAACAGATAGGAGATCTGCACTTTCTACCATAAAGTGCTTCAAATGGCGCTGCGTTGATGCTCGTATGATAGCTGTTATTGTATGAAAATTCTGCCAACGGTAAGTGTCGATCCCAACTGGTTCCAAAGTCAATCACGCATGCCCGTAACATGTCTTCCAATGTTTGTATTGTTCTTTCACTTTGACCATCTGTCTGTGGGTGATAAGCGGTGCTCATATCTAATCGAGTTCCCAATGCTTTTTGTAATGACTGCCAGAAACGTGATGTGAATCGGGTGTCGCGATCAGATATGATAGAGATGGGTACACCATGCCTGGAAACTACTTCCTTCAAATATAGGCGTGCTAATTTCTCCATACTGTCTGTCTCCTTTATTGGTAGAAAGTGAGCTGATTTAGTTATACGATCAACTATCACCCAAATAGTATCATGACTACTTGCAGTCCTTGGCAAATTCGTAATGAAATCCATGGTTATTCTTTCCCATTTCCACTGCAGAATTTCTGGTTGTTGCAGTAATCCTGACGGCTTTTGGTGCTCAGCTTTGACCTTTGCACACGTTAAACATTTGCTTACATAAGTAGCAATTTCTGTTTTCATATTAGGCCACCAATAAAACTTCTTGAGATCGTGGTACATTTTTCCGTTTCCTGGGTGAATTGAGTACCTCGTTTTGTGTGCTTCATCCAGTACTAGTTGCCTTAGGTTACCATGTTTTGGTACCCATATCCTACCAGCAAAATACAGGGTTCCATCGGCTTTTTCTTCAAGTTGTTTTTCTAACCCTTTGCTTATTTCACCTTTTTCGTTTTCTTCTTTTAAAGCCTCTAACTGTGCTGCTTGAATTTGCTTTGTGAGATCAGTACGAATTGTAATATTCAAAGCTCGGACCCTAAGAGGTTTTACTCTTTCTTTTCGACTTAGGGCATCAGCTACAACATTAGCCTTTCCGGGGTGGTAACGGATTTCACAATCGTAATCGTTTAACAACTCTACCCAGCGACGTTGCCTCATATTGAGTTGTTTTTGATCAAAAATATGCTGAAGACTCTTATGGTCGGTGTACACTGTACACTTGGTGCCATATAGATAGTGTCTCCATATTTTGAGTGCAAAAACTACTGCTCCAAGTTCTAAATCGTGCGTCGTATAGTTCTTTTCATGAATTTTTAGTTATCGTGAGGCATATGCGATGAATTTTGTGCGTTGCATTAATACACATCCTAAACCTTGGCGTGAAGCATCACAATAGATCACGAAATCATCATTTCCATCCGGTAATGACAAAATGGGTGCAGACGTTAACTTCTTCTTTAATAACTGGAATGAGGATTCCTGTTCTGTGGACCAATCATACTTCTTTCCTTTTTGAGTCAATGCATTTAAGGGTTTGGCGATTCTAGAGAAATCTTGAATGAATCTTCGGTAGTAACCAGCAAGACCTAAGAATTGGAAAATTTGTGTTGGAGTCTTCGGGGTTTCCCATTTACTAATGGCTTCGATCTTGGCGGGGTCAACTTTAATTCCATGTTTACTGACAACATGGCCCAAAAATTGTACTTCTTGTAACCAGAAATCACACTTCGAAAATTTTGGGTACAATTCTTCTTTCTTGAGTATCTCCAGTACCAGTCTTAAGTGTTGCTCATGTTCTTCCTTGTTCTTCGAGTAAATCAATATGTCGTCGATAAAAACAATGGCAAATTTGTCTAAATACGGTCTACAGATGCGATTCATTAGATCCATGAATACTGCTGGAGCATTAGTTAATTCAAAAGGCATGACTAGAAACTCATAGTGACCGTAACGGGTTCTGAACGCGGTTTTAGGAACATCTTCTTCCTTCACTCTCAGTTGATGATATCCGGAGCGTAGATCAATCTTAGAATAAACACTTGATCCTTGCAATTGATCAAACAAATCATCAATCCTCGGTAATGGGTACCGATTCTTGATCGTTAATTTGTTTAATTCTCGGTAATCTATGCACATTCTCATAGATCCATCCTTCTTCTTGACGAACAGAATAGGAGCACCCCAAGGTGAAAAACTAGGACGAATAAATCCACGGTCCGATAATTCTTGCAAATGGTCTTGTAATTCTTGCATTTCTGAAGGTGCAAGTCTATATGGAGATCGGGCTACAGGTGCAGCTCCTGGTATGAGATCAATCTGGAATTCTACACATCTGTGTGGAGGTAGCCCCGGTAATTCTTCTGGAAATACTCCGGGATATTCTCTTACAACCGGCATGTCATTAATGCTTCTTTCTTCAGTATCGATCTTCTTTACATGTGCCAGAATAGCATAACAACCTTTTCTTATAAGTTTCTGGGCCTTCATACAGCTGATAAAGTTCAGCTTTGAGTTGCTCTTCTCCCCATAAATCATTAATGACGTTTCATCCTTACGAGGGATGCGGATTGCTTTTTCAGCGCAAACAACTTCCGCTCTTGTTTTGGACATCCAGTCCATGCCAACGATTACGTCAAAACTTCCTAATTCTACGGGTATCAAATCGATTTTGAAGGTTTCACCAGCGAGATTCATTTCGCAACCATGGCAAATTTTATCGGCTTTTATCATTTTACCATTAGCTAATTCAATTGTATATTTATAGTCTAGAGGTAATGATGCACATTTTAGTTTAAAACTAAAGTCTTTACACATATAACTTCTATCAGCACCCGTATCAAACATAATAGAAGCTAGTTGATTATTAACGGTAAACGTACCCGTGACAAGATTAGGATCCTCACGTGCTTTAATGGCACTAACATTAAATGCCCTCCCACGTGCAGGTTCTTTGACTTTCTCCTTATCAGGGCATTGATTTATAAAGTGACCAGACTTCCCGCATCCAAAACATTTCTTGACATCGGTCAGTTTTGTCTTTACTTCAGAAACGGTGGCATAACAATCTTTCGCCACATGTCCTTTCTTGTTGCACTTATCACAGACCACTTGACAATAACCTGCATGATGTGTGTAACATCTTTTGCAGAACGGATGGGGTCCCTTATAGTTTGGACTTGCAGTTGCCCCATCTTGTTTACCTTTAAAAGTTTCTTGTTTCTTCAGGTGAGTACTTTTGCCCTTATAGTCTTCCCATTTCCTCTTTCCTTCAGTTGTCTTGACTTCGGTAATTGGTGCCTTAATCGAACTCTCTGTGATCTGGTCCATGAGTTGGTGTGCCATTGTCATGGCTTCCTGCATCGTATTCGGTTTGGACGATGTAACATTTCCTTTGATATTGATCGATAAACCGTCAATATACATTTCTATCTTTCGTTTCTCATTTGGCACCAATTCGGGACACAACAAGGCTAGTTCCATGAAACGCTTTTCATAGTTATTGAGATTCGCGCCGATAACCTTCAGATTACGTAACTCAGATTCCATTTTTCTGATCTCGTTTCGAGGACAGTACTCCTCGATTAGCATCTTTTTCAGTTCTTCCCAAGAGATATCATATGCCGTATCTATTCCTTCTGCTTTAGCATAATTGTTCCACCAAGTAAGTGCACCATCTTGCAACGTGCACGAAGCATACTTTGACTTGTCTCCGTTCGCACAATTACTGATTTTGAAAACGGACTCCATCTTTTCAAACCATCGGGTTAGACCGACTGGTCCCTCAGTTCCACTAAACGTCTGTGGTTTGCATCCTTGAAAATTTTTGTATGAGCATCCGTTTCGTGAATTTGTGTTTACGGCTGCTGCTTCGGCTGTTGCTTTTGCTGCTTCGGTTGCAGCAATTCTTTCATTCACACGTTTCTCGACTAGTTGCTCAAACTCAGCATCCGACATTTGAGACATGTTTCTTCAATAAACACAACAGATATAATTTAATCATATAGAATATTATAGGTAAAATGAGTTGTCAATAGTTAATCGTAGCATATTAATAATATGAACCGATTATTATAAAAGCCTTTTCTTCTTATTAGCATTTTATAATTATTTCTAGGGTATTACATACCCGTTAAGTTCATACATAATAGCTAGTACAAGGAATTAACTACTAAAATCCTAATAATATTCCACTATGAAAAATTATAGCGAGTTACTACATTATTATGTAATAATAATAATAAAAAGTAGTAATAATACAAATAATCATTCCATGCATTTATTATTAATAAACCAAAATAATACAATACCATACAATACTGATATTTTATATATGCTTATTTTACATAACAAGATAGAGTAGCACACATAAGCAATAAAATAGCACATGGAAGATTTATGATTGCGAGGTCGTTCATTCAGAACTATCAGAAACTTCTTCCCATTTGGTTCTCTCTGCCAATTGTTTGTGTGCATATGGTCCGACAGACATTCTGGCAGTGTATTTTATTTTTAGTTGGGGTTTTGAGGTACCCGTTGCTTCAGTGGGTTTAATACAATAAGGGTGGTTACGGATCGAATGGTCCTGTTCTTTTTTAATAATTACGGACATTTTATTATTGTGGTTGTTTTTATTATCTATAGCAAGTTGGAATTTCTCCTTAGTGATCTCTTTTATTTCATTAGCGAAATCCTCCTCCTTACTGATCTCGTCTGATGACGAACTGTCCGAGTCATGTGTAGGAGAATATGATGACGAACTGCAAGAATATGTACCGGTGGTCATGAGCCGAAATCTGTCAGGCGTAATCGGCACAACCCGCCCGTCGGCGGTATATCTGGACCAATGTCCATATTTGTTTAGAAATGGACGATCCTCGTTTACTCCAGGGATCATGGGTCCATGCCAACGATACTGTGGCTCCGGAAAACTAAAGCTGGGTGGAGCTGGAACCTCCTCTGGGTTTACCGGGAGTTGAGATTCCCCGGCTAACACAATTTCTTCTTTAATAGGTATTGGAACGCCCTTTTCAGTTGTGGATAGAATAGATTCAGTGTCCGATTCCGAGTCGTACAAAATGATAGGATTAGAGGAAGTCATCTATCACATAATTGAAACAACAATTACGTTAGTATATAAATATATCACATATAATGTTTTTGACCAAATAATAAGCAAAAATCAGTAAAAACAGATATGGTCATAGTCCAGACTCACTAATGCATCCTAACAATTACCAGTTAAACACACTAATGTAATTTCTGGTTCCCTATGACCTCAAGCTCGGATACCAACTGCAACGACCCGTCAAAATCGCTATTGACGCGGCACGTTAATCATTGATTCCACAGTGAGGTTTTGACCTCTATATGATACGTTTTGATAAAATATTGCATTCATTAAAATAAGTGACTTTCTAAACATAGAAAGTTATAAACATGTGGGCGAGTGCTTAGGTATAAGCAAAACCCCAAAATACATAAGTCTTTAATTTACAGGTTGACATCACAGTCCAATTATTTATTACACAACGCAGTTTTATTTTGAATGCAATAAACTTTGTACAAAGCATGAGAGACTCCATGCAGGCAACAAGCACATCACAGCGGAAGCATTCTAAGGACCTGAGAATAAAACATGCTAAAAAGTCAACACGGATGTTGGTGAGTTATAGGTTTAATTGTTCGAGTCATAAACATATATAAAGATAGACCACTAGATTTCATCAAAAGTTTATCAATAGATTCTACGTAACAGAGCACCCTGGTAACTAAACTTAACGCTATAGTGATAATTACCCCATTCGTTTTAATACGCGTAAACCAACGTGTCTTAAACTCAAATAACACGTCCGTTAAAAGGCTAGTGCTCTAGCTCGGACGGGGATGTCAAGCCCTATGGATCCATATACAATTATTCGCGCCCACCAGTCCATATCCTATGTACTGGCAGCTACTAGTTACCAAAGCTAAGGGATTTTCGGTTTAACTCAGTGTAGAATTTTGTATGTACTTGTGTCTTATTGCGTTTAAAATAAATTGCATGTATTCTCAGCCCAAAAATATTTAAAGTATTTAAAAAGGGAGACTATAACTCACAGTTCAATATTGCGATTCAATATTGTAGGCAAATTGCGTAGACGTAATGATGGTAGACGACTGTATGGTTGGTCTTGGATTCAAGAACAATACCCCGAACAATACCCAATATTTCCTTATTTTAAAACGGTTTGAAACCCGAATTAAAAATACTGTAACGACCCGGAAATTTTCGACCAAATTTAAACCCTAATCTTTATATGTTTCCGACACGATAAGCAAAAATCTGTAATGTTAGGTCTAGAAAGTTTGAAATCTATACTCGGATAATCAGTTAACCTTTGACCCTGCCTGACGATTCACGAACAATTACGTGTATTATATATATAATATTTTACATAAATGTATTAAATGGATCTACATAAATATGATACAAATATAAAATTCTTATGTGCAAACTATTATAGTATTACTAGAATTAATACTAATTTAAAAGATGGAGTTATAATTTTTAGATATAAACTTTATTGTTATAGTATTGTTATTACGAATATATTTAATATCATTAGTATTATTATTATTAAAATTATTAATGGTATTTTTATTTGATATATATATAATCTATTATATTTAGTAATGATATTATTATTATTTTATTTATATCACTTATTAATAATAATAATAATAATAATGGTGTTTTTATAAAGGTTAATTATATTATTGTAATTAATATATTAATTAGTAATAGATTTTCTAAATATTAAGATTTAATATATATAAGATAGATAATTAAAATTCAGATATTTAGAAGCAGATAATTACGCGTGTTATATCTATCTATTATTTATTCATTTTTTTTTATCTGTTACGCTTGTGAAGAGCTGTCTATATCTTCTGTCTATATATCCATCGAGCATACAGGTATATTGATGAATTATTTTTAAGTTCATCATCATCTAATCTTTCTCTTCCCCTCTCTTTCTTCGGTTCTCTTTCCAAAACATATACAAACCCACCATAATATCATTTGATTACACTATCAACCATCTTGTTCACTAATGTGTACTTCTTTCGTTCGATTACAAAACCGAGCTCGAGAACCGCCACCATCACTGACGCAACAATCACGTTTCACCAATTTCTTTCTTTGATCAAACATCACCTTACCCGATCTTCCTGTGTTTCTTATCCGTTTTCGGACCCAAGTTGCTCATGTAACCGAAGCCAAATACCTGTTATCTTGATTTATTATTTGATCTTCAATTCAAGATATCAACTAAAAGCTCATAAACCCATTTGTTTGATAACTTTTGTCCTTTTTGTTGTGATCGATCCGGCCAAGAAATAAAAACACCACTATCAAACACCACAAACACCGGCCTCCATCACAACTTTTCACCACCATAACCCATCGTTACCACCTTCATTTATTCAACCACCAAGACCTGCTTATTATTTCTGTTTCCTTCTACAACTAACACGAACCAAACCGTGATTATTATATGTTGCCTGTTCCGTCTGCAACTCGTTATCATTATAAAACTACAACGTAACTGCTACTGCTATCACACCTATTTCTGTACGAATTCAAACCCCAAAAATCAACCATTGAACCCCTCTAGTGCTACTGCTATATTACTGTTGCAGTCTTTACGTTTCTGTTTCCAATAGTAACGATGAAGTATGATGATGGTGATTAATGAGAGATTATGATGATAATTATGGTAAATCGATGTGAAGATGATGTTGATGATGAGAGGATGATAGATGATGGTATGGTATGTTGATGAAGACGAAGGGCTGCCATTATTTTAAGATATAGCCATCGATTAAAAAAAAGAGAGAGAGAGAGAACCGATCCCCATCTTTTCCCTTCAATTACGGATATATGATTAGATAATGATAATGACGGCTTAAAAACACTGTATCGAATTCCAAGTTTAAGCAAAAGGAACGTGGACTTATTTTAATGATAGTATGGGCTGTTATGTTTATGATCCTGGGTTAAATTAATTTTAGTTTAGGTCTTGGGCTTGGGTAAATGCTGTTGGGCCGTAAATGGCACTTGGGCCGATAGAAAATAGGAAGGATACGAGTTATATTTAAATCGGGGGTTTTAATTTCAGAAAAATGAGTTTGGTGCATTGGTTAAGTGTGTTAATGGGTGTATAAAAGGTCGGGTGTTCGAATCTTGGTCGTGACAATATATTTTTTTAAACTTGTTTCAAGAAGGTAACATTTTTATTATTATTATTATTATTTTTATTTTTATTATTGTTATTATTATTATCATTAATATTAGTATTAATAAACATACTTATAATTATTATCATCACTTTTACAAAAGTTAATATTTTATTATAGTTATTATAATATTTTATTATAATTATTATAATTATTAATATTATTGTTATTTTATTAAAAGTATCATTATAACTAAAATTATCAAAGTTAACACTTTTATTAAAAATTACATTTTTATCATTATTATTATTATCATTTTTACTATTAGTATTATTATTAATATCATTATAATTATATTACTATATTCAATACTACTATTAATATTATTATCAATATGATTATAAAAAAAAAAATTAAATTAGTTATATAAAAATATGCTTAATAAAACTATATTAATATCTTAACTTCTTTAAAGTATACAAAAATACATTTAATTAAGTTACTAATGAAACACCTAATTTACTAAGATAACACTTATAATATATGAATCTGTTTGATTACAATTAGAGGTGTTAATATATATACTTGATATAGGTTTTTGAATTCGAGGCCAACCTTATACCTGATCAATGATGTTATATGTATTTTTACTACAAAATACATTAGGTGAGTATATAGTCCCTTTTAAACTCTAAATATTTTTGGGCTGAGAATACATGCGCTGTTTTTTTATATAAATGATTTACGTTATGGACACAAGTGATCAAAAATAAAATCTACGTTGAGTTGTACCATGGCATATTTCTTTATACTTGGTAGCTAATATTTACGTGAGGAGCGTAAACGCGAATCCTGTTGATAGATCTATCGGGCCTGACAACCCCAACCGGGCTAGACGACCAGCATTTAACGGTTGCAGAGTACTTCGTTCTCGTTACTACACTTGGTACGGTGTAGGGTTTATTTAAGAGTATGCTGCTGTGACTTTTAGTTAAGTATGGTTACCAAGTGCTCAACGTCTTTTCTATACACGAGGAGTGTATTATGTATAAATATGAAATCTTGTGGTCCATTGTTATAATGTTGCTAGCATCAAACCTATATATCTCACCAACTTTATGTTGACGTTTTAAAGCATGTTATTCTCAGGTATGAATTAAGTCTTCCGCTGTGCATTAGCTCATGTTAAGGATATTACTTGGATTCGATCATCGCGATGGGACCAACTGTTGAAGATTCCGTCCGGGAGAATTAGTCGCGGTCGTTTCAGTTGGTATCAGAGCGTTGGTCTTAGCGAACCAGGCCTTGCATTAGTGTGTCTAACTGGTAGTTGTTAGGATACATTAGTGAGTCTGGACTTTGACCGTGTCTGCCTGTCAAAAGTTTTGCTTATCATTTCTAGTCAGAAATCATCTGCTTATCATCCTTAGGAAATTTCCTGCCTATCATTCTCAAGTCTAGACACGCTCTACTGCATTTAGTGCATCGATAGTGTATAGACGAAATTCATATCTTAGCGTATCTGATAATTCCTATCTTGGCGTATCTGTAGATTTGCCTGATATATGTCGTAACATCCTTTGTAGCCTACGAAATCTTTAGTATTACATATAGATATTCTATATAGTTAGAATATCATCCGATATCCAGAAATCATTTCACATTGAAGATCCTTTCCATCCATCCAATTACCCCTTGGCGATGAACCTGAAGCACTTACCGGCGAACCTATTCGAAACACCATTTTCTCGCTCATTTCTAGAGTATCCCGTCACAAATATATATTATTCTATATTTCAAATCTTACTCAACCGCTCGTCTCAACCGTCAAGCATTCCGTAGTACTAGAAGAAGTTAACGAACTACGCGCTCGTGTGACGACTTTGGAGAACCTGGTGCGAAGGTTACGAACACCAGCAGCAGCACCAGCAGCATAATCAGTGCCACCATTATCGACGTCGACAGTACCCTTATTATCCCTAAACCATAACCGCGCCGTAACTCTCAACATCACAACCTGTACCTCTAATATCAACATTACACGCCTCAATATCACCATCTGTACTTCAAGTATGAACTTCGTTCTACACATCGATCTACATCGATTATCTTCGCTTTACGTATCATTCCACCTCATTTTACCTTCGTCCGACATGGCAATTATGTAATCTCTAAAGTTTTAGAGATCATGTAATCAAGCGCTAATAATAAATCAAATGAGTATAAAATCTTATTGACTCATTAAATCCATAATTACATCTGAAGAAAATATATATGCAAGTATATTTTTCATAAAGATCGTAATTAAAAATTCTTTCGTACAAACTGTTAATGATGAAAATATTTTAACGGGTGGGTAGTACCCAAGGAATATTTAGAATCCACATTAACAAGTTACACTGTACATTCTTCGAATCTGATTCAACGGTCATTTATTATCCTACTTACAACCACCGATATTCATATCCGCTCACCCCGGAATAACCATTTTCATTCAAATTTCATATTCGGATTTTGACTTATCGGAATCCAACAAGTGGCATAAAGAAGAAAACATTGGACAAAATAAAATTTGTTAGAAACAGACGAATTAACTAAATTGAAATATTGTTAGGAATCCACGCTAACAGTTCCTAGCTAACTGTTCCCGGCTAACATTTAATTTATCGCAATTTACATTCTCGCAATTTTAATTTCTGCACTGTACATACCGTCGGGACACATGTACAACAATACGTCGGATTAATTCTGAGACAACACGTTGTATACTGGGTCATGATATATATTTATTTATTTTACGTATTATAAATAACGGGACACGTATGCAAGGTTTCGACTTATCATATCGACCCATCTATATACATACTTCGGAACGACCATAAACACTCTATAGTTGACTATACAGGGTTGAGGTGGATTCCAAAATATATATATGGTTTGAGTTGTGATCAATACTGAGACCGGTGCACGGGTCACGATACGTATTATTTAATTCGAATATTATATATTAATTTATATATGAATTATTTGGACCATTGGACAATCGGACTATTGGACTGCTAACTTTGGACAACTGAAATGAATTAAAATATTGACTATAACATATGAAACTAAATAATTCTTCAAGTTTGCTACTTGATTTCATCTTAAATCTCATTTGTATCTCGACAGTTACAATCTGCGTTTAAATCTTTCATGATTCTTGAAAATCCCTCAATCGAGAAGTTGAACTAACCGCACTTCATTTACGGAAGAAAATATTTATGCACCTGAAGAACTCTCGAACTCAAAGTTACAGCTTAACACGTACCCGCGTCGAATTCTTTAGCATTTATTAGCAAAAACAACCTTACGAATTTTTTTCAAAGTAGCCAAATTTTGTCACAGCTTCAACAAGTCAACTCCGACTTTTCATCCAAAACAACCTTGATATATATGCGTACTCTTTATTGTTACTGGGGAACCTTTTATATTCCACCAAATTACCATCAGCGTTTAATCATCTAAAAACACAATTCTCCGGAAACCACCTCGGTTTGATAACCGATGACCCAGATCCGTTAACTTTGAAAATGCTGACGAAGCAGCATGTAATAGATGGTCTTAATGGCCAAAAGTTGATGATGAAGAAAGGAGGGTTAGGAACGCTCGGCAGAAAATTTAGTACCGAAAAGCGAATTATGCGAAACTATGAAGAAAGCCGTGGACAAATCATAAAGAATAAGTATGACTTCAAAGGATCCAAATGATTCAGTGTGCGCTAAAATCATCGGCAAATACTTTATTCCTCATTCTAGACCTTCATAGACAAATGTTCCTTGTTATCCATCGATGATAGAAAACCTAAGATATTATCATGTCTTTCATTATAAATATCCTCAATAATTCTGAAGATATTTTCACAACTATTCTTATCTAAGATCATATATCTCTCCGTAATATCTGTGTTACAACATAAAAAAAAAACTGTGTTAGTTTCTACAAATCTAAAACCTTCGAGTTTAAAATAGGAATGTTCTGAAGCAGTGTTGGGAACTGATGCATGAATTAGTATAATATAATGAAACTTGATCAACTTCATTATATTACAGTAAGTCATGTTGAGTTTCTAATGGAATGTGATGATTCACAGTACCATCATCATGTACCATGTTACACGGCTCTTACATTCTATTCAAAATTCTAAAAATATCAAGAAAATATTTCTTGATGATTCGGTCTTTTCCAGGATATTCTGATAATTTGACAAATCAAAATTTTTCCATTACCATTTCTATCTTAGAGCATTAACAATTTTCACTCCAAAATCTATATGTGTGAATTACGGACCATTACAAGAGATGCTTGGTTGAAGAGGAGGAAAAGAAAAAGAATGAAGCTTCGAAATAAAAATAGTAGTAAAAAAATCGTAGTAAATAGAAAAGAGCATTAACTGTGAATGACAATGATTATAGAAGACAGAAGCAGGAACAATGAAGCATAAGGGAAGATATAAAACCCAACAACCACTCAGAAATTACAAACCGTGTATATCAATGCATATAGCAATATAAGGACACGGGAGAACTAGAAACACTATAAATACAAGAGTATATCAAGAACCAGGATTGGATGGAGCATATTAAGGAATGAGTAGAAAGGGAAAGAATAGAAGGTGTGGAGAATAAGAAAAACGAAGGGGTAGATTTATAGTAAAATATCTGACAAAGAAATCGAAACAGATTGTCGCATTAAATCAAAGAAGATCCCGATTGCCGAAAAATCAAATCTTATTACGTAAGATTTTCTTTAAATCCCTTAAAATCCGGAAATCAATCATAATCACGTCATCGGTTAAAACGATTCCATATTACACATTTCATTCTTTTGTGATAACTTCACTCGTACGCTTCACGTGATCAAATCGTTTTATCTATATCTCTCAATAATGATAAAACTCCATTATCACCTCATATTCGTCATGAAAACATTCCTATTGTTATCCATGACAACCTCTATCAAATTTCGGGGACGAAATTTCTTTAACGGGTGGGTACTGTAACGACCCGGAAATTTCCGACCAAATTTAAACCCTAATCTTTATATGTTTCCGACACGATAAGCAAAAATCTGTAATGTTAGGTCTAGAAAGTTTGAAATCTATACTCGGATAATCAGTTAACCTTTGACCCTGCCTGACGATTCACGAACAATTACGTGTATTATATATATATAATATTTTACATAAATGTATTAAATGGATCTACATAAATATGATACAAATATAAAATTCTTATGTGCAAACTATTATAGTATTACTAGAATTAATACTAATTTAAAAGATGGAGTTATAATTTTTAGATATAAACTTTATTGTTATAGTATTGTTATTACGAATATATTTAATATCATTAGTATTATTATTATTAAAATTATTAATGGTATTTTTATTTGATATATATATAATCTATTATATTTAGTAATGATATTATTATTATTTTATTTATATCACTTATTAATAATAATAATAATAATAATGGTGTTTTTTTAAAGGTTAATTATATTATTGTAATTAATATATTAATTAGTAATAGATTTTCTAAATATTAAGATTTAATATATATAAGATAGATAATTAAAATTCAGATATTTAGAAGCAGATAATTACGCGTGTTATATCTATCTATTATTTATTCATTTTTTTTTATCTGTTACGCTTGTGAAGAGCTGTCTATATCTTCTGTCTATATATCCATCGAGCATACAGGTATATTGATGAATTATTTTTAAGTTCATCATCATCTAATCTTTCTCTTCCCCTCTCTTTCTTCGGTTCTCTTTCCAAAACATATACAAACCCACCATAATATCATTTGATTACACTATCAACCATCTTGTTCACTAATGTGTACTTCTTTGGTTCGATTACAAAACCGAGCTCGAGAACCGCCACCATCACTGACGCAACAATCACGTTTCACCAATTTCTTTCTTTGATCAAACATCACCTTACCCGATCTTCCTGTGTTTCTTATCCGTTTTCGGACCCAAGTTGCTCATGTAACCGAAGCCAAATACCTGTTATCTTGATTTATTATTTGATCTTCTATTCAAGATATCAACTAAAAGCTCATAAACCCATTTGTTTGATAACTTTTGTCCTTTTTGTTGTGATCGATCCGGCCAAGAAATAAAAACACCACTATCAAACACCACAAACACCGGCCTCCATCACAACTTTTCACCACCATAACCCATCGTTACCACCTTCATTTATTCAACCACCAAGACCTGCTTATTATTTCTGTTTCCTTCTACAACTAACACGAACCAAACCGTGATTATTATATGTTGCCTGTTCCGTCTGCAACTCGTTATCATTATAAAACTACAACGTAACTGCTACTGCTATCACACCTATTTCTGTACGAATTCAAACCCCAAAAATCAACCATTGAACCCCTCTAGTGCTACTGCTATATTACTGTTGCAGTCTTTACGTTTCTGTTTCCAATAGTAACGATGAAGTATGATGATGGTGATTAATGAGAGATTATGATGATAATTATGGTAAATCGATGTGAAGATGATGTTGATGATGAGAGGATGATAGATGATGGTATGGTATGTTGATGAAGACGAAGGGCTGCCATTATTTTAAGATATAGCCATCGATTAAAAAAAAGAGAGAGAGAGAGAACCGATCCCCATCTTTTCCCTTCAATTACGGATATATGATTAGATAATGATAATGACGGCTTAAAAACACTGTATCGAATTCCAAGTTTAAGTAAAAGGAACGTGGACTTATTTTAATGATAGTATGGGCTGTTATGTTTATGATCCTGGGTTAAATTAATTTTAGTTTAGGTGTTGGGCTTGGGTAAATGTTGTTGGGCCGTAAATGGCACTTGGGCCGATAGAAAATAGGAAGGATACGAGTTATATTTAAATCGGGGGTTTTAATTTCAGAAAAATGAGTTTGGTGCATTGGTTAAGTGTGTTAATGGGTGTATAAAAGGTCGGGTGTTCGAATCTTGGTCGTGACAATATATTTTTTTAAACTTGTTTCAAGAAGGTAACATTTTTATTATTATTATTATTATTATTATTATTATTATTGTTATTATTATTATCATTAATATTAGTATTAATAAACATACTTATAATTATTATCATCACTTTTACAAAAGTTAATATTTTATTATAGTTATTATAATATTTTATTATAATTATTATAATTATTAATATTATTGTTATTTTATTAAAAGTATCATTATAACTAAAATTATCAAAGTTAACACTTTTATTAAAAATTACATTTTTATCATTATTATTATTATCATTTTTACTATTAGTATTATTATTAATATCATTATAATTATATTACTATATTCAATACTACTATTAATATTATTATCAATATGATTATAAAAAAAAAAAATCAAATTAGTTATATAAAAATATGCTTAATAAAAATATATTAATATCTTAACTTCTTTAAAGTATACAAAAATACATTTAATTAAGTTAACAATGAAACACCTAATTTACTAAGATAACACTTATAATATATGAATCTGTTTGATTACAATTAGAGGTGTTAATATATATACTTGATATAGGTTTTTGAATTCGAGGCCAACCTTATACCTGATCAATGATGTTATATGTATTTTTACTACAAAATACATTAGGTGAGTATATAGTCCCTTTTAAACTCTAAATATTTTTGGGCTGAGAATACATGCGCTGTTTTTTTTATATAAATGATTTACGTTATGGACACAAGTGATCAAAAATAAAATCTACGTTGAGTTGTACCATGGCATATTTCTTTATACTTGGTAGCTAACATTTACGTGAGGAACGTAAACGCGAATCCTGTTGATAGATCTATCGGGCCTGACAACCCCAACCGGGCTAGACGACCAGCATTTAACGGTTGCACAGTACTTCGTTCTCGTTACTACACTTGGTACGGTGTAGGGTTTATTTAAGAGTATGCTGCTGTGACTTTTAGTTAAGTATGGTTACCAAGTGCTCAACGTCTTTTCTATACACGAGGAGTGTATTATGTATAAATATGAAATCTTGTGGTCCATTGTTATAATGTTGCTAGCATCAAACCTGTTATTGTATGAAAATTCTGCCAACGGTAAGTGTCGATCCCAACTGGTTCCAAAGTCAATCACGCATGCCCGTAACATGTCTTCCAATGTTTGTATTGTTCTTTCACTTTGACCATCTGTCTGTGGGTGATAAGCGGTGCTCATATCTAATCGAGTTCCCAATGCTTTTTGTAATGACTGCCAGAAACGTGATGTGAATCGGGTGTCGCGATCAGATATGATAGAGATGGGTACACCATGCCTGGAAACTACTTCCTTCAAATATAGGCGTGCTAATTTCTCCATACTGTCTGTCTCCTTTATTGGTAGAAAGTGAGCTGATTTAGTTATACGATCAACTATCACCCAAATAGTATCATGACTACTTGCAGTCCTTGGCAAATTCGTAATGAAATCCATGGTTATTCTTTCCCATTTCCACTGCGGAATTTCTGGTTGTTGCAGTAATCCTGACGGCTTTTGGTGCTCAGCTTTGACCTTTGCACACGTTAAACATTTGCTTACATAAGTAGCAATTTCTGTTTTCATATTAGGCCACCAATAAAACTTCTTGAGATCGTGGTACATTTTTCCGTTTCCTGGGTGAATTGAGTACCTCGTTTTGTGTGCTTCATCCAGTACTAGTTGCCTTAGGTTACCATGTTTTGGTACCCATATCCTACCAGCAAAATACAGGGTTCCATCGGCTTTTTCTTCAAGTTGTTTTTCTAACCCTTTGCTTATTTCACCTTTTTCGTTTTCTTCTTTTAAAGCCTCTAACTGTGCTGCTTGAATTTGCTTTGTGAGATCAGTACGAATTGTAATATTCAAAGCTCGGACCCTAAGAGGTTTTACTCTTTCTTTTCGACTTAGGGCATCAGCTACAACATTAGCCTTTCCGGGGTGGTAATGGATTTCACAATCGTAATCGTTTAACAACTCTACCCAGCGACGTTGCCTCATATTGAGTTGTTTTTGATCAAAAATATGCTGAAGACTCTTATGGTCGGTGTACACTGTACACTTGGTGCCATATAGATAGTGTCTCCATATTTTGAGTGCAAAAACTACTGCTCCAAGTTCTAAATCGTGCGTCATATAGTTCTTTTCATGAATTTTTAGTTGTCGTGAGGCATATGCGATGAATTTTGTGCATTGCATTAATACACATCCTAAACCTTGGCGTGAAGCATCACAATAGATCACGAAATCATCATTTCCATCCGGTAATGACAAAATGGGTGCAGACGTTAACTTCTTCTTTAATAACTGGAATGAGGATTCCTGTTCTGTGGACCAATCATACTTCTTTCCCTTTTGAGTCAATGCAGTTAAGGGTTTGGCGATTCTAGAGAAATCTTGAATGAATCTTCGGTAGTAACCAGCAAGACCTAAGAATTGGCAAATTTGTGTTGGAGTCTTCGGGGTTTCCCATTTACTAATGGCTTCGATCTTGGCGGGGTCAACTTTAATTCCATGTTTACTGACAACATGGCCCAAAAATTGTACTTCTTGTAACCAGAAATCACACTTCGAAAATTTTGGGTACAATTCTTCTTTCTTGAGTATCTCCAGTACCAGTCTTAAGTGTTGCTCATGTTCTTCCTTGTTCTTCGAGTAAATCAATATGTCGTCGATAAAAACAATGACAAATTTGTCTAAATACGGTCTACAGATGCGATTCATTAGATCCATGAATACTGCTGGAGCATTAGTTAATCCAAAAGGCATAACTAGAAACTCATAATGACCGTAACGGGTTCTGAACGCGGTTTTAGGAACATCTTCTTCCTTCACTCTCAGTTGATGATATCCGGAGCGTAGATCAATCTTAGAATAAACACTTGATCCTTGCAATTGATCAAACAAATCATCAATCCTCGGTAATGGGTACCGATTCTTGATCGTTAATTTGTTTAATTCTCGGTAATCTATGCACATTCTCATAGATCCATCCTTCTTCTTGACGAACAGAATAGGAGCACCTCAAGGTGAAAAACTAGGACGAATAAATCCACGGTCCGATAATTCTTGCAACTGGTCTTGTAATTCTTGCATTTCTGAAGGTGCAAGTCTATATGGAGATCGGGCTACAGGTGCAGCTCCTGGTATGAGATCAATCTGGAATTCTACACATCTGTGTGGAGGTAGCCCCGGTAATTCTTCTGGAAATACTCCGGGATATTCTCTTACAACCGGCATGTCATTAATGCTTCTTTATTCAGTATCGATCTTCTTTACATGTGCCAGAATAGCATAACAACCTTTTCTTATAAGTTTCTGGGCCTTCATACAGCTGATAAAGTTCAGCTTTGAGTTGCTCTTCTCCCCATAAATCATTAATGACGTTTCATCCTTACGAGGGATGCGGATTGCTTTTTCAGCGCAAACAACTTCCGCTCTTGTTTTGGACATCCAGTCCATGCCAACGATTACGTCAAAACTTCCTAATTCTACGGGTATCAAATCGATTTTGAAGGTTTCACCAGCGAGATTCATTTCGCAACCATGGCAAATTTTATCGGCTTTTATCAGTTTACCATTAGCTAATTCAATAGTATATTTATCGTCTAGAGGTAATGATGCACATTTTAGTTTAAAACTAAAGTCTTTACACATATAACTTCTATCAGCACCCGTATCAAACATAATAGAATCTAGTTGATTATTAACGGTAAACGTACCCGTGACAAGATTAGGATCCTCACGTGCTTTACTGGCACTAACATTAAATGCCCTCCCACGTGCAGGTTCTTTGTTCTTCTCCTTATCAGGGCATTGATTTATAAAGTGACCAGACTTCTCGCATCCAAAACATTTCTTGACATCGGTCAGTTTTGTCTTTACTTCAGAAACGGTGGCATAACAATCTTTCGCCACATGTCCTTTCTTGTTGCACTTATCACAGACCACTTGACAATAACCTGCATGATGTGTGTAACATCTTTTGCAGAACGGATGGGGTCCCTTATAGTTTGGACTTGCAGTTGCCCCATCTTGTTTATCTTTAAAAGTTTCTTGTTTCTTCAGATGAGTACTTTTGCCCTTATAGTCTTCCCATTTCCTCTTTCCTTCAGTTGTCTTGACTTCGGTAATTGGTGCCTTAATCGAACTCTCTGTGATCTGGTCCATGAGTTGGTGTGCCATTGTCATGGCTTCCTGCATCGTATTCGGTTTGGACGATGTAACATTTCCTTTGATATTGATCGATAAACCGTCAATATACATTTCTATCTTTCGTTTCTCATTTGGCACCAATTCGGGACACAACAAGGCTAGTTCCATGAAACGCTTTTCATAGTTATTGAGATTCGCGCCGATAACCTTCAGATTACGTAACTCAGATTCCATTTTTCTGATCTCGTTTCGAGGATAGTACTCCTCGATTAGCATCTTTTTCAGTTCTTCCCAAGAGATATCATATGCCGTATCTATTCCTTCTGCTTTAGCATAATTGTTCCACCAAGTAAGTGCACCATCTTGCAACGTGCACGAAGCATACTTTGACTTGTCTCCATTCGCACAATTACTGATTTTGAAAAAGGACTCCATCTTTTCAAACCATCGGGTTAGACCGACTGGTCCCTCAGTTCCACTAAACGTCTGTGGTTTGCATCCTTGAAAAGTTTTGTATGAGCATCCGTTTCGTGAATTTGTGTTTACGGCTGCTGCTTCGGCTGTTGCTTTTGCTGCTTCGGTTGCAGCAATTCTTTCATTCACACGTTTCTCAACTAGTTGCTCAAACTCAGCATCCGACATTTGAGACATGTTTCTTCAATAAACACAATAGATATAATTTAATCATATAGAATATTATAGGTAAAATGAGTTGTCAATAGTTAATCGTAGCATATTAATAATATGAACCGATTATTATAAAAGCCTTTTCTTCTTATTAGCATTTTATAATTATTTCTAGGGTATTACCTACCCGTTAAGTTCATACATAATAGCTAGTACAAGGAATTAACTACTAAAATCCTAATAATATTCCACTATGAAAAATTATAGCGAGTTACTACATTATTATGTAATAATAATAATAAAAAGTAGTAATAATACAAATAATCATTCCATGCATTTATTATTAATAAACCAAAATAATACAATACCATACAATACTGATATTTTATATATGCTTATTTTACATAACAAGATAGAGTAGCACACATAAGCAATAAAATAGCGCATGGAAGATTTATGGTTGCGAGGTCGTTCATTCAGAACTATCAGAAACTTCTTCCCATTTGGTTCTCTCTGCCAATTGTTTGTGTGCATATGGTCCGACAGACATTCTGGCAGTGTATTTTATTTTTAGTTGGGGTTTTGAGGTACCCGTTGCTTCAGTGGGTTTAATACAATAAGGGTGGTTACGGATCGAATGGTCCTGTTCTTTTTTAATAATTAAGGACATTTTATTATTGTGGTTGTTTTTATTATCTATAGCAAGTTGGAATTTCTCCTTAGTGATCTCTTTTATTTCATTAGCGAAATCCTCCTCCTTACTGATCTCGTCTGATGACGAACTGTCCGAGTCATGTGTAGGAGAATATGATGACGAACTGCAAGAATATGTACCGGTGGTCATGAACCGAAATCTGTCAGGCGTAATCGGCACAACCCCGCCCGTCGGCGGTATATCTGGACCAATGTCCATATTTGTTTAGAAATGGACGATCCTCGTTTACTCCAGGGATCATGGGTCCATGCCAACGATACTGTGGCTCCGGAAAACTAAAGCTGGGTGGAGCTGGAACCTCCTCTGGGTTTACCGGGAGTTGAGATTCCCCGGCTAACACAATTTCTTCTTTAATAGGTATTGGAACGCCCTTTTCAGTTGTGGATAGAATAGATTCAGTGTCCGATTCCGAGTCGTACAAAATGATAGGATTAGAGGAAGTCATCTATCACATAATTGAAACAACAATTACGTTAGTATATAAATATATCACATATAATGTTTTTGACCAAATAATAAGCAAAAATCAGTAAAAACAGATATGGTCATAGTCCAGACTCACTAATGCATCCTAACAATTACCAGTTAAACACACTAATGTAATTTCTGGTTCCCTATGACCTCAAGCTCGGATACCAACTGCAACGACCCGTCAAAATCGCTATTGACGCGGCACGTTAATCATTGATTCCACAGTGAGGTTTTGACCTCTATATGATACGTTTTGATAAAATATTGCATTCATTAAAATAAGTGACTTTCTAAACATAGAAAGTTATAAACATGTGGGCGAGTGCTTAGGTATAAGCAAAACCCCAAAATACATAAGTCTTTAATTTACAGGTTGACATCACAGTCCAATTATTTATTACACAACGCAGTTTTATTTTGAATGCAATAAACTTTGTACAAAGCATGAGAGACTCCATGCAGGCAACAAGCACATCACAGCGGAAGCATTCTAAGGACCTGAGAATAAAACATGCTAAAAAGTCAACACGGATATTGGTGAGTTATAGGTTTAATTGCTCGAGTCATAAACATATATAAAGATAGACCACAAGATTTCATCAAAAGTTTATCAATAGATTCTACATAACAGAGCACCCTGGTAACTAAACTTAACGCTATAGTGATAATTACCCCATTCGTTTTAATACTCGCAAACCAACGTGTCTTAAACTCAAATAACATACGTCCGTTAAAAGGCTAGCGCTCTAGCTCGGACGGGGATGTCAAGCCCTATGGATCCATATACAATTATTCGCGCCCACCAGTCCATATCCTATGTACTGGCAGCTACTAGTTACCAAAGCTAAGGGATTTTCGGTTTAACTCAGTGTAGAATTTTGTATGTACTTGTGTCTTATTGCGTTTAAAATAAATTGCATGTATTCTCAGCCCAAAAATATTTAAAGTATTTAAAAAGGGAGACTATAACTCACAGTTCAATATTGCGATTCAATATTGTAGGCAAATTGCGTAGATGTAATGATGGTAGACGACTGTATGGTTGGTCTTGGATTCAAGAACAATACCCCGAACAATACCCAATATTTCCTTATTTTAAAACGGTTTGAAACCCGAATTAAAAATACCCTCGAATATACTTTATTATTATTAAACTTAAAATTAAAATTATAATTATAATTATAAATATAAAATTTACGTACATAAATAATTATGAAAAATTTCGTCGAGCAAAACTGACCTTTTATAGTACTTTTCGATTTACTGTAGCTCATGCGATCGCATGAGTTTTCAGTGTTTTTGCCATGCGATCGCATGGCCGCCTTTTCTGTTTTTGTTTGCTAGTTCGTCGACATCAAATAGTGTTACTGTAGCAAATAGTGCTACTGTAGTAAATAGTGTTTTACTGTAGCAAATTGTGTGTTACTGTAGCAAAGTAATTTTTACTGTAGCAAATAGGGTTTTACTGTAGGAAAGTCGTTTTTACTTGTACATATATATATACATACATATAATTGTTCATGAATCGTCGAGAGTAGTCAAAGGTAATTGTATATATGTAACAGTTCTAAAATTTTGAGACTCAATCTAACAGACTTTGTTTAACGTGTTAAAATAATAAATCGTATAGAGAATTGGTTTAAATAAGTCAAAAATTTTCGGGTCATCACAAAGATAGTCAGTCGGACCGGAAAAAGAATTAATCGTGAGACTATTGATGGTAACATGAAGAAGTCGATTCTTTAGCTTGGTTAGCGTGGTTCTTTGTTAGTTAGCTTTTGTTTCGTAGGTTTTTCTTTGGGTGCGATTTGGTTCTTGTTGTGTTGGTTTTATAGGTCAGATCATTCTTTTTATAACGGCAATTTTGACATCGAATTCTCTAATTTTCACCCACACACCCGTTTGGAAGAAACTCCTCGCACTCATCGCGCAAAACGTACCCGGGATGCAATAGGTAAACTGCTTCGCCCGCAAAGAGTGAAGGATTAAAAAGGCACAACCTTGGAGAAAACTCCCCCCTCATGATTTGAACCTGCGCCTACTTTTTAAGGATACGGGCCCAAAATAAACTGAGGCTTTTTACCACAATCAATAGTTCGGTGGTATAGGTTATATCATTTATGTATCGCGGGTTTTAATGGTGTAGATAAGGCATTGTTTTAAATAGTTTAGTATTTAGTATGTTTTCGTGCTCTCTAGGTTCGAGCTTTGCCGTTCGCTTGTTGTATCTTTCGATTAAGAATGTTATTTGTTTTCGTTTATACAAAGTTTGCGTTGTTTTGCCAAAAAAATAAATAAATAAATAACCAAACCTAACTGGCATTCATTTCATCGAACAACTTTTAGGCATTTTCGATCCACATTTTCTCTATTAAGAATAGAGTTAACCAATTCAAGTGAAACGTATGTGCATACAATTCTATGTATATGCACGTGTATATACAGATTGAGAAGGGAAGAGATCAAATCGAGACATAGCCACTTCGAATTGTGCTTTTTGTGATGCTGGTTTTGAAATGGCTCTCGTGGAAGGGCCTAACTTAAATTACAAATTTAGTCATCTGTTCATTATCATTGTTCAATTTTTGATCCATTTAGATTTGGATTTTACACACATGGCTTTGTAATTTCAATTTTTATTCCATTTAAGTTTTTAACAACTTTCAATTTAACAATAGGGGTAACAATGTGTCCTCATCTTCTATCCATTTAAATGGTCATATTGTAAATTGTGAATTGTGAATTTAATTAATAAGAAGGTCAAAATAAATTTAAATGATGCTTATTATTTTTCTTTCAATATGTATGATTAAGTTTATACTTCCACGAAACTATGATTTCCACATACATTATACTTCCACATACAAACATCCATATACATTTTAGACACACACATTTTATCAAATACAAACTACGATTTCGAACAAAGTTTCAATTGATGTACATTACGGGGTAGAACTGAGTATGACTGGAAGTCATACGTTGACGGGGAAAAAAATCTTTTGAAGATGTCGACGTTTCTGATTGGTCAAAATTGAAAAAGTTCCTCGAAAAAGAAACACCATACGTATTTACGCAAATTGTGTATTTCGACGAAGAGCATCAAATGTTGATGTTTCTGTTTACTGATGAGCAATGTGATGCGCAAAAAGAGCGAGCCAAGACACGGCCTTGTCGAATTGAGTTGTATCTTATAAACATAGGTCAATCAAGTTATTATCAGGCGCACTCCGATTCGAGCAGCCTTGAGTCAGGTTACGTGAGTCAGGACTCGTTCGACGGAAAAAATTAAATTAATGTATTTTTCATTTTTAGGAATTAAGTTGTAATTTTAAATATAGTAATTTAGGACTTTTATATATTTATTGTAATTTTCTATTTTTAGGACTTTTTTATTAAATGTAATCGTATTATTTTAATTTTAATTTTAGTGTGTTTTATTAAATTTATTTGTTTTTTTGTAATTTATAAAATAATAATATAAGTAATTAAACAAAATAAATGAAAATCAAGAAAAATGAAAGAAAAATGAAAAAAGAAATTAAAAATACCCCACCTTACCCAGCAACACGCCACTCAGCACGGCACCCATTATCTAGCAGTTTACCAGCACGTACATCAAGCACCCCACCTCCACCCAACAACACGCCAACACGTCTCGAAAGGTTAAAGATGGTATAAGTGAGTTAAAACCTATCTCGATAGAACTATAAATTCTTATTGAAAACCAAATGAACACCATCATAAAATTCAATAAATACCTCTTTGGGTGATATCAATAAGTTACCTTTTAAAAAATCATATAATCTAATAAAATCAAAGCAATTGATTTATGTTTACATAATTCATTTTGAAGGCATGTGGCTTGGTCAGAGTGTAGGTTTGAATCCTGCCACTTTTCATAGGGACTAAAATTGTTAAGAAGTATAATTTGAGATGAAAAATAAACATGAAGCGGATATCATGTTACCAAAAAATAAAAAAATAAATTTTTTTTTTTTTTTAAAGTCCTATGGCCATTGATAATACCAACCTTTTTGCATATCTACAATAGTATTTATTACTCCGTATAAACTATAAACTGTCATTCATTTCTTGTGCAGCCGCACACCGGAGCAAAAGCCCACGCCGCCGAAAACCATATTTTCCGGTGAGTGCTCATCCATATTTTTTCCAGTTAAGGTTTACTTTGCATCTGGGTTTTTTCCATCCTGCTTATATCTACTACTTGCATTCATCAGAAAACTCAAAGTTTTTAACTTTTTCCCCTTTTATTAACATTACCGGCTGCAGTTACTTACTGTGCGTTCTTTATACTATGGGTTATTTTTTTTTTATTGTTTTTAAATATTTATGAAGAATTGAAGACTGAATTGGTTTACATGTTCACAATTCTGGCATTGTTATATAAACTAGCACATGAAAGTTTGTTGCTTTTGGGGTGTTTGGATGTATTGTAATTTTGAAAATTAAGAATGAGAACTGAATAATCAAATAGTTTTAGCCATTGATAGTTAGGTAATTTTAATTTTTGGTTGTTAAAATAATACGGAGTATGTATGTTCTGAAATCTGACTATGTTAGTATATTAGCCCTAAGCATCTAATTTAAGAATGGAGAATGTTAAATGTTAGGGCTACCTTTAAGTGTACCATATATAATTTAATTCCTTTTATATAACTCAAAATTACCTATATTAAAATAAATATTGATCTCATATTTAAATAAGAAAAGTTGGTATTAAAGTGCTCCCAACCATGACAAGCTTCCTCACCAGGACTAGCTGACACATCAGCGCCAAAACAGCAGTTCCTCACCAGGACTAACCTAGGACTAAACACTCCTAAACCATGACATACCTCCTCAAATAAATTGGGAACCACTATATTAATTAATTATTGTGTGGTACAAATATTGGAACAAAATGTACAAGTGTATGTTACCCTTGTTTGGCTGTTGATCCTGTGCTAGCTTCTACGTGAGAAGGAAATCAACAAGGGCGCAAGGCCAGGGTGTGGGCAGGGCTAGGTGGTGCCAACGGCTTCCTCGAGGGCGGTGGCCAGGACACCACCATTTGGAGCACTCTTAAAAGGGAATATATTTATACTGTACAATTAACTCAAATGGGATAGTAATTTAAACATAGCCTTTAGGGCTACGTTTAGCGTTGTCCTTTAAGAATTGGGTGGTCATTAAGTTTTAAATATTCGTTCAACCATGATGCTATTTTTAAGTAACTAAAAAATGTTGCAATCTTGAGCTGGTTTTTAAACAGACAGGGTGTGTTCTGGCCCATTTCCATGTAGCAATATCATCTGAAACTTTAAGTTTTTTAAGATTGCCCAAAAGGGCAAAAACCATGTATATAGTTAAGATATGCGAATCAGGCTACACTATAATGATATTGAGGCATAGACGGCTACTTGATAAAAATTTGGGAAACTGTATTAGGGTTTGTTTTGTAGTCAAAATGTGATTACCTTTAAGGTGAAGCATTTTTATACAATGTAAATATGTTTTCAGATTTCATAGCGTGTATAACGTTAGAACATTCTGAAACACATGTAACATATTCTTTTTTGCCATGAACTTTTGACAGTAAAATGTATCACTTGATCATTTTTAAAATGCTAAAAGAACACCGTTTGTAAAGAATGATTGATTCCCACTGAGATAATGCCTCATGTGCTCTGTTTTTTTTTTTTTTTTTTTTTTTTTTTTTTTTTTTTTTTGCATCATATTATTCATATCCTGTTCCAAATCACTGATTCATGTTTTTTATTATATAAAGTATTCATCAAAACGCTGCTCCTGCTTGTTTTTCATCTATTTATTTTGTAAACTTTTTTTAAATTATAGCAGGCTTCATGGCCTTCTGATTTACATCCATGGTAGATATTTCATGCTTGTTGTAGTGCAGTTCGATCCAAATGAAACACGCAATGCTCACGAATCAGAAGTTGTTTGTTAACCTGAATGGGTAAGTTTCATATTAACTTGAAACTTGAAGTTGGTACTCGTATATACAATTAAGCCTGTTCTGTACCCTAATATTGCATGTATTTAGTGGTATTAGGTTACCAATTACAGTGCAAGGTACTTCAAGAAGAATGCTTCCCTTATCTTCTTCAGATCTGAAGGCAACGAGGTCTGCATATGATAATTTACTTAAGTATCTTCTTGTTATTTGGGTTGACCCTTAATTAATTTTGTCGTTATTTCGTTATATAATTTATACATAGTTAAGTTTGTTTGCAAAAACAAAATTAATTTAGTGATTTATTTTCTCTATTGAGATATCTAGGAGATTGTAAACACTTCAGTTTATATTGAATTACTTCTACCCATTTGACATGTTTCCAGTTTTACCTCTTTGACTTTGACATGTCATAATGTATTCCTTATTTATAATTTTTACCCATTTGACTGTTAACATAAAAATATATAGTAGTTAATAACTTGACCAAGTTTTATAAAACTGGGTTGAAACTTGCCCCTAGCGTTTGACTTCGTTTTGTTTCGTATAACGATTGATGTGTTTTTGATTTATCGAATTGTATCTGCGTCTGTGAAAAGTCAACAGGATGATGATGGAACACCATGCTCTGAACAATTGTCGTCAGTGGCAGGTATTATATTTTTTTTTAATCTTTTTCGATGTCTAGTTCACGCGTCCTATTGTCACATTTTCATTTCTCATATATGTAAATGTAAATAAGATCATCCTTTATTTTTTAATAAATATTTTAATTTTGTTTTTTTAGGAGGGATAGTAGCTTTGGGAAAGTTTGATGCTTTACATATTGGTCATCGTGAGCTTGCAATTCAAGCAGCTAAGGCAGGCACTCCGTTCCTGCTATCGTTTACTGGAATGGCTGAAGTTCTTGGTTGGGAGCCTAGGTGCGTACCTTAAGAATTATCTTATCTATCATTAATTTCGACCCGTGCTAATGGAACATGTCAAATGGGCCCAACAGTTAAACAGGGTATATTTATATTGTTAAAGAACCATATATTTGGCTATAAAGGAAACGGGTCGAACGGGTTGCTATAAAAAAATGCTTATAAGACCCAAATCAAGTTGACAACATTACCAACCTACCTTTTATAGAAAGACTGAAGTCTATGTGGTTGAATAGGGCTCCTGTAGTTGCCAAATGTGATCGTGACCGGGTACTTTCGTCTTGGTCTGTTTGTTGTGGGAAGGTGGTCCCCACGGAGCTAGAAATCGAATTCTCTAAAGTTCGCAATCTCACCCCACCACAGTTTGTGGAGAAGCTATCAAAAGAGCTTGGTGTACGTGGTGTTGTGGCAGGTACGTAAACTTGAATCAATTAATGAGATCATTTAGGTGAATGTTCCAACACTCAACACATTTTATTACAACTATATATCTTATTGTACTTATTGAAACCTGTCAATAATTTCTAGAAAAGCATATTATGACAAATAGGTGGCAAGTTTGACCCATTTTGTTTTAAGTAGGTTGATTTGGGTTATGTGTAATCTCTAACTAGTCAAATGAGTGCAATTGCAGATTTCACCAAAAGATGAAATAGGTCAAACACTTGAATGTGATCTACTGTACATTTGTTTAGAAAGGCAACTCACACACCCACTACTACGATTTTTTTTTTTTGAACGGCGATTTTTTTGCATCAGTAGATCATTTATTTCAACGACCCTCATCATTTGCACGTAACACACACGTTCGGCGGAAACCCGAACCCGATCGACGGTACCCGGGAACACATCCATTCGGGCAGTGTTCCGGGTAGAGGTCCGTGAATGAATCCGGTAAAACCTCCCTATAGGGTCAATATATACCACCATTATTGGTATTGGTGTTCAATTGGTTTAAAGAAAATCATGTCATCCCTAAGGATCGAACCCATGACCTCTCCCTATCCCATGACTCAAAGGACATGGGGGAACCGCTGGGCTATGCCGCAAGTTCACCCACTACTACAAATTAATCCGAATATATACGACTGGCATACAGAACTTGAACCCTCAACCTCATGTAATTAATTAGTAAACATCGGTCAGTGGGTCAAAATCGAATTTAGTTGGTCAAAGTCAGATTTAGTTAGTTAGAATCTATCAAGTTGCTCAAAGTCAATATTGGTCAACTAAATTAGAATTTAAGAATAGTCAATATTGGTCAACTAAATTAGAATTTAAGAGGTTATTGAACAAATGAAGATTATTTTTATCTTTCTAGACAATTATATTAACATTTTCTTCTATATTTACCCATATATTTTTGAAATTTATTAGTAATTGTATAAAAAGTCCAATGCATCCAATTTTATCTTCAATTTTCCGATTACGTCTCCGCTAAGGTCCCCCATTGATCACTCCCCGATTAGCGATTTTTGCAACTATGCTTGACCCAAACCGTATGTTTGACATGTGGCCAAAGTATTCAACCCTATCTGTCCGACAGTCACATTTTTCCTCTTGTTTTGTGATGACAGGCAAAAACTACCGATTTGGTTACAGAGCTGCAGGTGATGTATCAGAGTTGTCGAGATTATGTGAAGAGTACGGTATAGAAGCGTACATTATAAACCCCGTGATGGACAAAAAACAGGACATTTTAGACACACAATTTACAGACACTAAAGAAAGAGGACAAGTTTCATCTACTCGTGTTCGTTATGCACTTTCAAAAGGAGACATGAGATATGTTTCGGAACTTCTCGGTCGCAAACATCGTCTAATATTGATGCCAAACAACGAGCAACTAGTATCGAGCAAAAACAACACGATCGTGTTTCCGAATCGATGCTTACTGAATCTTCCACCTAAAGAGGGTATATATGATAATTGTCACATTGTATTTGATAAAGAAAATGTTGTACCTTGCAGAGTAGTAATTGATACAGATAACATTCAGTTAGAGTTGGTAGAGATAAATTGTATTAATTTTACATCTGTAGATTCCCCATACCTAAATATTGAGTTTGGTGCTTAAAAGCAACTATTATATGGAATAAAATATATGGTTACATACATTTATTGTTTTTGCTTTTAAACTATAACTAAAACTAATTGTCAGTTATAGTTTAGATGAGTTCAGCAAGTGGTTTTTATCAGGCACTGTTGGAGTGTTTTAGGTGTATTTATATTTATATTATATATAAATGTATAATAAAGGACCTTCTGAATTGTTCATTAAAAAGATTATATTATACCATTTTATTTAATATGTTGATGTTGATAGATTGGATTGTAATTGTAATTTAGCTTAACAAGAAGTTTTATGAAACGTGTTATCCACAAATTATCTCTAGGAATCATAATTATTAATTTTTTCATGTGTTATTATGCCATTGAGTAGTATAATTCACAGTGGAAAAAATGTAAGGAGTAAATCATTAATCTTTATATTAAAATGTAAACTCCGTTTTTTATTGAAAATTAAAAAGAAAAACTATAAACTAATATTAAAAAAGAAAAACAAAAAAATAGTAACACCATATTTCGGTCCTATTCATCATCATCATATTTGGATCACCACAAGATTATTTCCTCTCTTTTTTCAATCAACTAAAACGTAATTATAATTATAATTATAATTATTCTATTTTCACCTCAAACCAAATCAATAATGTCCCTTTTCTTTTTACTGATTGCTACCTTGTTAAGAAATTGATGATGATCTTTTTAAGTTAGTCAAGAGTTCTTTGGTATAACCCATTATTACTTGCAGGGTTCTTTTTTGATCATAAGAGGTATGTCATCATTCTTTCACCAACCCATTAATTATTTATGTTTTCTTTTTATATATTTGCATTTGCATTTTTCTTTCAGGATTGCATTACTATAATAATTTAATGGTATTGCTGATATTGGTTTACTTCCTTTTTATTATTTTGTTTAATATTTGAATACTTTGATATATCTTTGCATTTTTGAATAAAGTTTGTTGCTTGATATCCCTTTTGGGTTATTTACCTTGTTATTGTTAAGGTTCTCTTGTAATTTATATACCTCACCATTCTTTAGCCAACTCTTTTTTTGTTGTGTTTTAAATTATATAATATTACATCTCATCTTGTTTTTTGTTCATGAGTCATGATGACATGCATTATCCTTGCTTTATTTTTTTTTATGGGAGGTGATATTTCCACATGTAGATTTGATAGATCCACAACATATTTACATCATTTCCCGTACCACCCTCATGTGTGTAAGACAAATAGACGGAGGTGAAAGAAAATATAGAGGTTATTTTAGGAAAATTGTGTATAATTTTAGTGGATTTATCAAATTTGAGTGTGGATATATCATCTCTCTTTTATCAGCATTATCCTATCGTTGCATTTATAGATAAAGATGTTGTAAGGTACTAATTAAAAGCTTCAAGTTGGTGTTGTTTGGTGAAAACTAATGAAATTTCCCTAATGGGGTAGAGATGTGTACCGACACTAACCTATATATTTAAAGGGAAGTTTAAATCGGGTCGGGTCGGGTCGGGTCGATCCATAATACTTTTTCCGTATTTTCTTGTGTTATAGCTATATGGACTTATGTGTTAAATATGATCATATCAATTACTCAATTACTCAATTCAGACAATTATTAATTTTACTACAACAAAAAAGAGGACTGGCGACGAACACATTTGCGGCGACAAAATCTCGCCGCAAAAAGACACGCTACACGACAAAATTTTCACCTTTTTGACTATCAACTGAGTCGCCTGTAGTGTTTCTTGAATATGAACAATTTAGGATATTGTTATGGACTCCTTTGCTACCATTTTAACGTGTCACTGTTAACAATAAAAATACATATACATTTTGAAGAATAATACAATTTTAACCCAAATAATGTATATGTATTTTTTTCATCCATAACCCATCAGTACTAGCTGGTCCCTTTTTCTGATCATGTGAGGTGTGTAGATTTATTTTTTTTTTTTTATTTTTATTTTTTTTTTTTTTTTAAATTGTTCCACCAACCCATAATTTATTATGGTTTCTTTTTTTGTCTCTAGTTTTTTATCCAATTACTTGGCATTGTACCACTTATGCCTATTTTTCAACTCTTCATGTGACATTCAGTTACTCACATGGGACTGCAGAATTTTGGTGCCTTCTACATAAATTTGACACTTTTGGCTTTTTTCTGCATGTAGAATCTTGGTGTTGACAGTTTTGAGTGGGTTTATTTATCCACCTGGGTGGTTTTTTTTTTTACCTAATGTTTGAAGCTTTAATTCTTTACTCATTATTTTTCATGCTTGTACAAAGTTAAGCAAAGGTTAGTAACCCATCTTCACTTGTTTGTTTCATTTTTATTGAGGTATCTATACAATTCATCAGCCAACACACTAACCATATAGGTCACACAATTTGCGTAAACGGGTCATAAGTAGTTCGGGTCAAAAGTTATTGTTTTCACTTATGTAAAGAAACTTAGGAAATTTCGAACACCTGAGAAGATTTTGTGCAACTTTATAGCAGTTCGACCCATTTCTTTGTTAGTTAATATTTGTAGTATTACATTTTAAGTTTTTAACTCATTATCAGTATAGCCCATATTGACCAATTTATGAGTTGAAACTGTCACCTTTTATATGTAGTCATTGTTCATGATATTGCAATACTCATATTTCAAGGGATTGTATGTTTTAGTCTTTTTATAGTTAGTTCTTTACCTTGTAGAAGCTTGGATTGATTTTCTTTTAAATATAACTTTAGTGGTCTAACATCAAGTAATTTTTTTTTTTCATGTATCAAATTCAGACTTTTCCTTCAATGTTCTTGCAATATGTTTAAAACTCTTTTTTTTTTATTTTTTTTATTTTACAGTTTGTTGTGTTTCTGAAGAGACATGGGTGGTACCGATGATAAAGAAACTGTGCTGCCATCTGGATCTGCTGCTCATGATGATGCTGCATCTGAATCGTCTTGTTATGCAACTGAAGATGAAGAAGACACTCAAATACATTTGGGTCCGAAAATTAGTATAAGAGAGCATCTTGAAAAGGACAAGGTTTTTTTATTATTTTCTACTATTTCATTGTAATCTTTTATATCTAAAAAAAAACTTAGAAACTATGTGTATGGATTTGCAAATATTGGTCGTTTTTGCTGACTGCGTCGTTGGTTCAGGATGATGAAAGCTTAAGGAGGTGGAAAGAGCAGCTGCTTGGAAGTGTAGATGTCAATCAAGTTGAAGGTATTATTTTTAATTATTATTATTATTTATTTTAGAATTTTTCTAACTACAGCCTTTAAAGCTGTCTTAACATACATAAATACGGTTAATATTACCTTTTTGGTGACGATTATTCAAATGTACAATATATTTATGCACATTAATTACAACCCCAAGGCCGTCATTTGAAAATCCTTACTATTATCTATTTCATTTTTTTTTTTTTGTATAATAATTTCTCTTCTAAATATTCCATAAGACTTGAAGCATGTCTTATTTTACTAAATTCTAAACTAATGTTATGTAGTTATGTTCCTAACTGTTCATTGCATTGACTTTGTTTCAAAACTTGATTGTTAAGTGTACTATGTATATCTATATTTTTGGCAGAAGTTCAAGAACCAGATGTGAAAATACTAAGTCTGACAATCGTCTCTATCGGTAGACCCGACCTAGTTCTTGAGATTCCCGATTCTGGGAAACCGAAAGGGACTTGGTTCACCTTAAAAGAAGGTAGCAAGTATAATTTGAAATTCTCGATCAAGGTCAGCAACGACATAGTTTGTGGGCTAAAGTACACCAACAATGTTTGGAAAAAGGGTCTTAAGGGTAGGTACTATAATGTCATTATTCCTTTCTTTATCTTATTTTGTGTTGTAATTATGAACCATTAGATGTTTAATGATGCAGTTGACAACTCAAAACAGATGCTTGGGACGTTTAGTCCTCAAGCAGAACCATACACACATGTAATGCCTGAAGAGACTACTCCCTCGGGTATGTTTGCTAGAGGAAACTATTCAGCAAAAACCAAGGTAATTTTGGTTGTATTCGTAATGGTCTTTTGTTTCAAGTCTAGGTGGCAAAACGGGCGGGTTGACTGTTGGATATTGGTAAAGTCAGAATTTTCAAATATAATACTTCTTATTTATTATTTATTTTCAGATTCCCAAGCATCTGACCACTAGACTACACCTTGTGGTTACAATGCTTCTTAAAATAGTGTTAAATAATTCAGATTAATGATTTAAATTTTGCAACTATTTCTGATACAATATTTAATTTAAATATTATTTTATATTAGTAATAGTTGTAAAATTTAAATTATTACGATAATAATATGAGTTATTTAATACAATGTTTATATAAGTTATATGTTTGAAAAGTATACTAATGATACGCTAACCGGATAGCGTATAGAAAATCAACAAGAAATTATATTCGGATAAAGAATTGCTCACCATAAACGTGAATAAAAGGCATAAAAACCATAAGTTTGAAAATAGCGGACATCGGATAAAAGATACAAGAAGACCGAACAACTGTTAGATCTGAAGATCATATAAAAGTCATGTTCCGTATTTTATGGAGTTGACCGGTCAATCTCCGAAAGATAAGGGTTGACCCACCAGTCAGAGCATGACGCGTGTCCTTTCCTGAAAGAGAACCTTTGACTTTTTGCCTATAAATAGGCCACCTAGATTCCATTAATTGGCAGATCAGATCATTTGTCATAGTAGAACTTTCTGTCTCTAGACGTTTGACCTCAACTGGATTCGGAACAAGTATTTGGATCCGGTAATCATAGTTATTCGGAAGAGTTAGAGAAGACTAAACCGCTCACCGTTAACGTGATTGTGACTTGCACTAGTATCCTATCCGCGTTCCGGATTTGATACGATCATATACCTTGGCCAGTTTTTGACCGGTTCGAACACTTCTCTGTTCAAGTGCATTTAGTACCTTGCCCTTATACTTTTATTCATTTAATTCTTTCAACATCTTTGGGCAATGGGTCCAGATGGGGATTAAAAGTTACAGGTCCAGATGCATTAGATTTACACTATCAGTCTAAATTTAAACCCCTGGAAGAGCTTATTATTTATGCGTTTATGTTCATTTGTTTTGCTGTTTCTTGTTTTCATTTGATCAGTTTGTTGATGACGATAACAAGTGTTACTTGGAGCTTAACTACAGTTTTGACATCCAAAAAGACTGGCCCAATTAAGTAGATCAAGATTGCCTCTTAATTATAAAAAGGTTTTATGGCTATGAAGGAAATTTGGCTAGTCTGATGCAAAAATTGCAAGTTTTTTATTGTCGTTTTGAAGATCATTGTGTTTGCTGTTAAGCTATGCATATACGGAGAGGCAAACACATTTATCGGTTTCTTTGATTTTTATAAGATGTGTAGCTGGCTTATGCCTAATGACAATTATCTAATGGTTTCGAGTTTGTCTTCGATATCATTGCATTGTGTTTAATTAATGTTCGACTTTGATATGTAGCTAGTTTATGAGCCTTACAATTTTATATGCATTCTCGTGTTTGACTCTAGTGCTCAAATAATTTAAAGGTTTTATCGAAGTTATGATCACGTTGGGTAACTAGAAAAATATCTCATGAAATATACTCAACAAAACTAGCGTACTTCAGGCTTTGACCAAAAATAGTATCATAAAATACAACTTAAAATGGTTGATATATCAAATATCAATATAGTTCGAATATTTTTCAGCCCGTTCAACCGAAGATTTTAAATAGTATTCTTACATCACACTTTTGTTTACCCACATTTAGATATAAATAATCTAAATGGATGTTTAGCAATGTGGATATAGAGGTACATAACTAGTGAGGTACATAACTAGTGTACTGGTTTACCATCACTTAAAATACTTATATAAATACACTATAAACTTATGATCATCAGCGGGGTACCCATGTGAAAGAGATTAAGGAATTTAAACTCTGTTTATTTTGTGTAAGACATGCTTGAGCCTTGAAATATTATGGTTGTGCATGTGAATAGGTAATTCCTTAAAGTTACACCACCCCTATTCAAAAATGGTTACTTGAACAGTTGTAAACTTTGACATAACATTTTTGTATGCACACTACTTTATCCTGCTAACTCAGGATTCCACTTGTAGGATCGTGTAAACAAGATTAAACGATCTAATCTTCAATATCGAGTGCGGAATAACTCGATATTGAGTTTTACTATCTAAAACAATCAATTACTCTATGATCTTATGTATTATACGACTTAGGATGATTAGATCAACCCAAACGAATGCTAGACGACCAGGGATTCGGTTTAGACACTTAGGAATGATTATGATACGTAACCCTAACAATGAACCCGAATTGGCCTCTATATACTTACAGCACGTGCAACCGTGCGGTTGCCCAATGGACCCGTATGGATGCATTCTGCATCCATGCGGTTGCACTCCAGTAGAGCGGTTGCACTCCAGTAGAGAAAGTTAAACATTAACGCATATTAACTCGGTCGTAATGAGCTCGGGGACTATTATGCACCAACAAACTCCCCCTAGGACCCAGTTCATTATCTTAAACAATAAAATCAACTTTCACCTACATTAGACAAACAAACACGCAATCAAACGATTCAAATAACAAATAGTTCATACGTTCACGTTACGTTATTATAACCAAATCGAAATTAAAAGAAAATAAACGTTCAAGTCCAGAGTTCGAGAGTTTATGAACAATAGATAGACATCAAGTGCAAAGATCATATGCATAACATGTGCGAACAGCCCTGTTAAACTGAATGTTTCTATGAATCAAAGATTGCGTCAAACTCAGTAGACATTGATATTTAAGGAGTTTTTAACATATATCCCCTTAGTAAGGGCTAAATTCACATATTTGCCCACATAAGTAGGGTAATATCAAATAAACCCATTTTAAACATATAAACTCATCAAATATACCCAATTAAGTATTTTTTAGAATTTTATAACTTCAAAACAGGTTCAACATATATCAATAACTAAATCAAATAAAAAATAGAAAAATAGATTCACAAAATTGATAAAGATGTGTTTTCACTTTGAAAGACGATGACAATCGTGATTAAACGTAATTGAGCAACCATGTACATGATTAATATTAATATTAGAGTTTATTGATGAGTCTTAATTTTAATCAATTGGGTATATTTGATGGGTTTGTATGTTTAAAATGGACTTATTTGATATTACCCTACTCATGTGGGTAAATATGTGAATTTATCACTTATTAAGAGGATATATGTTAAAAACTAACATTTAACGTGTAAGATGTCAAAATGTTTAACTCTGAATTATCACAACAAACCACCACATCAATAGTATAATATGCGGAACAAACAATTGTTTACCAACTGGAAATTTGCGCTCTGGTAGCACATAACACTGCAGATATAGAACCAAAGGTTCAAGACACTGGCATATATGCACTCGAAAGCTATTTAATTTAGAGAAAAAAAACACACATATTATGACACAAGAAAAGCACTCGAATCACCAGTATAAGAAGCCAATCTTCACACAAAACAGGGCTAGATAGATACATTTTCCATCACAAGTACTTTATTATCATCCATAAAGCCACAACAAGAACAAGGATTCCAATCACAGATAACAGTAGGCACAAGAACGAGCACCCGCCTTTGGTGCGTTTGTTCAGAATTGCTAGATTCTTTTGCACTCTCTGTTCAGTACATAACAATAGAAGTATACAGATTGTCAAATGCAAGTAAAAATAACCAATGTCAAAAATTAGAAACAATAACCAATGGCACAAGTAACCCGAAGACCAAATCGGATGAACACCGGAAAAAGCCAAATCAAATATAAATTCGGTTTTCGATTTTTCGTTTCAGTTCGGATTTGAAATTTGAATTCAGTTTTAGGTTTTACTTTTTTGAATTTGGGTTAGCCAAAACCGAACTCAACTAATAATATACTCCCTCCGTCCCAAAATAAAATGTCACGTTTGACTTTTCAAAGTCTTGCTTTTTAAATTTTGAGTTTAATTATTATTTTTTTGTGCTATATAATATTTTATGAAAATGAAAATTGTATGAACGGATTTAGTTTTAAAACTAGAAAAAAATTCGACCGCGCGTTGCTGCGGTTGTATTCAACGTGCGGTCGAATTTGAATATACGTTGTTTGGTACCTAATATTTCTAGTAGGTTGGGTTGTTTGTTGAACGTGTATGTATATGTATGAAATACAGCCCGAAATATTTAGTGTTTTTTTAACGATAGTCCGTTTCGCGTATAGTTAGTCTCGTTGTGTTCGTAAAATTATTTCAGAGTTGAACGGTGCTCTCGGAAAAATTTAACTCGCACCGAGCGAGAATATAGGAACCGTTATTTATTATTTTTTTAACGATGTCCGTTTCGCGTATAGTTAGTCGCGTTGTGTTCATCAGATTTTTTCGAGTTGAACGGTGGTCTCGGAAAAATTTAACTCGCACCGAGCGAGAAGATCGGGCCCGTTAAAAATTCGGGTGGAATTAGTTTCTTTTATTTTAATAAAATTATATAATTACGTTTTCTACCCCCGGAAAAGTGAAAACTCGAGGGGTCGTTGTGTAAAGTAAGCCGAAGTTGAGGGACCGGTTGTAGTGTGAACGCAAACTCAAAATGACAATTCGATATAACTGAAACGACGAATCTTGCCATGCATTTTAGTATATAGGGATATTGTGTTTTAATTGGTATAATTTTAATCAAATTCAAATATTATATAATACAAACAAAAATATTTTGAGTCAAAGCGGGACAATAACTTTGAGACCGGGAGTATTAATTTAGTAAATATATATATATGAAAAATCGATTTTAAAATCATATTTCAAATTTGAAGTCATATTATGATTATTTTGGTTGAATTATGATGCTTTAAGATTTTCGATTTAACCGAAACCAAACCATATTCAAATTCGGTTTTTGGTTCGGTTTCAGTATTAAAACTGAATTCGGCTTCGGGTTTTGGCTTCCAGATTTGCTTCCATAAATTTCAAAACGAACAAACCGCTGAATACACCGAGCGGAAACCGAACCGACAAACACCTTTACTTTCAGGAAACAACCGGTTAACTTTCATTTGGGGTTGTCTACTAACCTCTTTAAAGAGGTGGTTAAAGTAGTTTTTAAGGTGATATGTTATATTAGAATTTCATAAGATTGGAAGGACCAAATATCAGATTTTACCAAATGAGTAACAAGAGCTGATACTAAGGATGAGTAATGATAGTCATGATATAATTTGTGATGTTATCATGTATGCATATTAGCAAGAGTATAACCTTTAGCCGAGAATCCGTAACGTCAACATGTTCGTCCAAGTCATCCTGCATATTAGAGGTTAATAAAAGCAGAAGATTGGCATACAATGAGGCATACTGGTTTAAAACTTCGATAAGAGGTTAATAAAAGCAGAAGATTGGCATACAATGAGTCTAGTGTGCAGGTCAAGTTCTTCATTGACTGCCAAAGCAATATGTTTGGTACTTATCACTGTTTCCTCCAACTTTTCTAGGCCTTCATCTTGTTCTGCATAAAGGAATTCCAAAACATTCAAAAATATTTCAATTACAAATAAATAAAAAAAACTAAACCTGAAAGTCAAGAACAGATAATGTGTTTAAGTGCAATATATTAACTGAATTACGTAGCAGAAAGTATTGTGAGTAATTATAGCTTGCCTCTCATAACTTGTCTCTGCAACCCAACAATGCCAGAGTTGTCCAAACCAGCTATTCTGCTCATGGCATCAGGTGGCTTAATATCTGGTCCAAGCAAGCTGTCCCTATTACCAAAGCTTGACATGTTCAATGTGTTGGCCATCTGTGTTACCTTTGTTCTCAAATTATTAAGTGTATCTCTGCGTCTGTTCATTTCTTTTTCTGTCCTGCAATTAAAGAAATCATATCACTGATGTTTAAAAGATGAACTTTCAACTGATCTAAACCTATGCAATAAGTAATAACTAAAACACAGTGCGAATAAATCGGATGAACATAAGTTGTTTAACTACTAATATCCCACTAACAATGAGAATAGTTGTGAGAGTAGCATGCAGTAAATGTCGTTATACCAACATAATAAAGCTAACAATGTAATGTGCTATATGCTAGACGTAATTCGGCAGAACTAAGTATAACCTTCACCTAAATTTCAAATCAAGCAACATAACAACATACTTACAAAGGTTGTTTAGCAGGAAGCTTTGTCAAAAGAGACTGCAAAGTATCAAGTCTAGTTCCTAATATCGTAATTTTCCTACGAATAGCAGACGAATGACGCTGAGCTTCCGGCCCTAAACCAACCGAACTCATATCTGATATCATTCCAGTGATATCATCTGCAAGTTTAGAAGCTTCAGAATATTCCCTAGTCCATGGATCCGCAGAAGACGCCATTTATCTGAATCAGAAACCTGAATACATTAATCATCAGCAACCATTACACAATTAAAGCTACAGAAGTTCAAAACCTAAACAAAAACATCACGTTATATGTAATCAAGCTATCTATATCACTATCATATATCATAAAAGCGTAAATTTGACGATCCTCCTATAATCGCTATTAAATCCCCAAAATCTCGAAAATTAGGGCATGAATTAATATAATAGATGCCTGACATTAACGTAGCTCCCTCAATCGATACAGTATTGAAGATATCAATAAGGTTCACGTATTGAAACCCTATTTATTGATGCATACGGATAGAAGTAGAATTTAGGGCGAAATTACGAAAATTAAAAAGAAAAGAAATTACCTCAACGGATCAGCGATACAGATTGTGAAATTGTAATTAGAGATTTTAATTGATTAGATGATTGAAAATATGAATATAAGATGATGATTATGATGGTAGTTTGGGACACACGGCGCCACCGTTAACCGGCGAGCGTTGTCGTATCGTCGTAGTTTACGTTTATTTTAATTTGATTGAATTTATTTTCAACTTAATTTAACGAAATATACAAGTTGGTGGAGAATGATTCAACCCTTGAAACGGTGTAGTCGTTTTTGAATGGTCGGTCCGATCACGTTGTCTATCACTTGTTTTGTTATACTTTTCAATTACATTAAATTATTGACGTTTGATTATTTTAAACATTAATTTTTTTCATAAAAACTTCAAACTTTTATAAGCAAAAGATTTTCATCGACCGCTAAAAAACCTATCAAACAATACAAAAAAGTCTTAACATGCCTCGCAACTAGAAAACAAACAAAAAACAATCTACTGACGAGCCGAGCACATAAGAATTAGACAAACAAACACAAAAAACATTCAAACAATCCTAACAACTACAAGAAGCTAACCAAATTGAATAAACTAAAGCTAGGCATTATACAAAAACAACCTTTGAAAAAAGAAAATTGAGAAAGTACGCAAAACAAACAACCAATAATAGCAACTCAAAGATAACAAATATCATCTGTAACAAAAGAAGCATTTTTACCCCTCGCTCTCGGATTTTACATCTCGCCATCCACATTTTTGTAGCAACGAAACCGCCGACACTGCCGCCAACATCTTCAATCTGATGGGTTGAGAAAATGGGTTTATAAAAACGAAGAATATTTATACGTTATTACCTTAAAATTGATATTAATTTATGGTTTTATTAAGAGGGTGTTTGATTATAATTCAATTTCAAGTGTTTAGAAAGTTATGTTACATGTTTTTGATGTGTTTTTGGTTTCGATGGGTGGTAAGAAAGAGGGTAAGTGAAAGATAAGAAGAGAAATGACAAAAGTACCGTCATGTGGCACATGAATAAGTTTAACGGAAATATTTAAAGGGCGTTAGTGTTAGGTACCAACCATGCAATATATGCAAACATTAGGATTATCCACTTTAAAAAAATAATTTTAAGTCCATCTATGAAATTTTAACCAAACATTAGGGACTAACGACGTAAATTTGACTATCTTTAATGTTGGGTATGTTATCATTTTTTTTTTATTGTTTACCAAACCTTGAAATAATGAGGTATCATAAAGCTTTTACTTTATGATGCATGCCCCCAACTACTCTCAACAAAAGTTTTCCTTAAATAGTGCTATTGGTGCTACGCTTTAGTGTTTACTGGTGCATAGATACGGTACTTGTCTTACTGCTGTGGTTAGTAGGTAGAGATTTTCTGTTGACGTCTCCATATTGTGTGTATTGCTCGCTTATCTAGCTTTATCACTTATGGTTGCGAAACCATGGCTACCTTTTATCAAGTACGAAGTTTTAGTTTCAAAGTGATCAAATGATCTATGATTGTGAAATAATGAGTATTTGTTTTATTGAGTTTGAACTTTTAGGTATATAGTGATCATGTTTATTGATATATGATTGCTTTCATCTGCTTCTCATTGATGTTTTTTTTTTTTTTTCGAAAAAAACGAATACTCATATAGAAACGAGATCCTTTTTCAAAAAAAAAAAAAAAAAAAAAAAAAAAAAAAAACGCCCTCAACAGAAATACATAAAAGACAGGGGAAATGGGGAAGAAGCTCGCGCAACTATCTGAACGAAACTATTTATAAACGAGCCTCCCTAACAACCCGAAAAAACATAAACAAAAATTCTAACCAAACAAAACCGATTACAACACGGAAAAAGGAATCACGCTAAACTAACAAACAAGACGAACCCGACCACTCAACCTCTCGAGGTCCTGCCCTCACTGATGTATAATTTTACCTATTTTTGCATTACTAATTGCCGATATCTTTCTGATCATTTGCAGCAAATTTGGTTTTAGATAGCAAATCATTAAATACTCCAACAACACAATATATACAATCTCAACATGTTTCTTTTGATAGAGCTAGATTAGACAAGGAGCCTTCTCATTTGACAAACAAAAATCATCGTATGCAACATCACATGAACATTGTTCAATCGATCTCCTGTTGAAACCCACAATGAAATTGGTAAAATTGTTCAATGAAAAAGTATTATATTCACATATGTTAGAGCATCAGCAACGGAATCCGCCATCAAGTGACTATATGAATAAGGCTTTGAGCTGTCAAACGTGCACGGTCATTATTAACGATGTCGATACAGTACTTGTCTGTGATGCTTGTAAAAGAGGCTATCACTTGAGATGTTTGCAGTGCAATTTAAAAGCAGTTTTGGAGATGAGTGGCAAATACCATCAGCAATAAAACAAACCGATAATTTTATGCATATTATGCTACATTTTCAATTTTCAGAAACATAGCAAATACAGTAACTACAATGCAAGTTTGAACATATTAATGACTAACAGGGACAGAAATAGTAGTGGCAATATAAACGCTTTTTTAAGTTTATGGGCGTGTAACTACGATAGTAAATGATTTAACAAATAAAGAAATACTATACATTATAAATATGGGCATGTATCTCTGTTTCTAATCATTCCAACTTTTACATATATATCTTAGTGATCTCCATAGTTATGGCTAAAAATATCACCACATTTCATATAATCTTCATTCTTCTAAGTGTTTCAGGTACAATTATAATATAACTACTTTGCACTTCATATTCAATCTTGCTTAATTCAATCACTATTTAAGGACCTTTTCTTTTTCTTATATCATCTGTTTTGTAAAGTTAGATAAAAAAGAATGATAAAAATCAAGAAGATTAAATATGTTATGCTCTTATTGTTATTAACGTTATTGAATGGAATGCAGGGATGATGTTGACGATTTCAGCGGATGAACCAGCTGAAAGTCCCGAACCTGTTGAAAAGTGTGTTATAAATTTAGGCAAATGTTAAGGGGCGGCAACACATTGTATGATAGCTTGTAAACAAAGAAATCCAGATGGGCAGGGGACTTGTCACAATGGTGCTGATGATTATTGCGTATGTACTTACCCATGTGATACATAGTTTTGCGTTACACTACAACGCGCAATGCAAAACTATTACAGTACTATTAGTACTCCGTAATTAATATCAAGATGTAACTTCCTGTTAAAGTATGGTTTCTGTTTTCATAATGTTGATATCACCTTTTATTTTTAATATGCCGTTGAATTTAATATGGAGCCTTTGAAGACAAAGATCCTGTCATGTTATTGGGATCAATCATGAACAATTTATGTTGATAACTTATAGGTAAACCATATAAATTAAAGCATAACTCGGTAAATTTTGAAAGTAATGCAACTCTGGTAGCTATTCTTTACATCTGAAATACACTTGAATAAAATTACTGTATCACTCACTATCCAAGTATCCAAATATCCAGATTTATATATAATGTTCTACATGATAATTCAAACAATGACTAATGATATTGAACATTCAGGAGAGGGGTTAATGTGATATTAAAAAAGAATGCTTTAGAAACATGACCAAATTATACCAAGTTACATGAATTGCATCTTAAAATAGATACACAAATTTTGATTACAATGCTATTCCAAATTTGTACTCACCATTATTAGTCAAAGACTTTACTCAATTTTAACTATATAAGAACAATTGTATAGAACAAACTTACATCAGCAAAAATTGAACTGTTAGGCTTTATTCGGCTCACTAGGAGTGAACTTGTCATACCCATATTTCTTTTTCAATCTATCCCTCACATAATCATTTCGGGCTTTTATACGAGCTTGTTGAGGAGCAACATGCACATAAGAAAGATACAAACCACCACCAAATAGAGATGAACCACCAAGGAACAAAGCCAGAGTACTCCAAATCTTATTAGGAGTCGAAGGAAAGCACAAAGTCATTTGAAATTTTATGATCAACTGTCAAAAATTATAAGTGACAAAAGTATCAACATAGATTATCATCCACAAACACTAACATTTGGTCAATAGTCAATACAAATTTAAGCCTGATATGCGAATTTTCTCTAAGAGAAAACACAGAAATACAATAAAAAGGAGCTTTTTTTAATTTATTTTATTGCATATATGATTGATTTATCTATTACTATCATTTAAATTTAAATGATCAAAAAAAAAATTAAAACTCGAAGGCTAATATACTATGTTATATAAAATTTTCATCGTTTATGTATGTGCTAAAATGAAAATTTAACTGGCATTTCGTCGAACAGGTTACAAGCATTTTCGGATCCACAGTCAACATATAAAGATTTAGTTAACCGAATCAAATAAAGCATATATCTATACAAATCTATGTATATGCACGTGTATATGAAGACTGAGAAGGGAAGAGATAAAATCGAGACATACCCCACTTCGAATTGTGCTTAAAAATGACGTGGATACTAATCCAGCTAATAAGAAATTAACGATAGGCGGTTAGTTTGAAGAATGTGGCGGAGATCGTGATTGTGTTATAGCTACGATTGAGAAAACCTATGCTGGTTGAAGCAAGGGGAAAGATATGTGAATAATTTATTCCGAAATACTTTTCAAATAAGGATGCGTTTGGGAAGGTTATTGAAAGAGCTGCTAAATGAAGGATTAAACCAATAAAATCATGACCAGCTTTCATATCGAGCGAGTTTAAAGGTTTCGTGTCGTTTTGCGAAAAATAAAAAGTCCCGGGAACTCGGGAAGCCCCTAAGGACTTTCCCAAAATCGGCAAATATCCCCTCTCCATATATTTTTGCTTGATCTCTAAGACCATTCCCAACGGTGGGCGCCCTCACACTGTCATCACCTCCGCCCTCGAGGGCGCCTATGGCATTCATCCCGCCGTCGGCCGCCCTCAATCCTCTCTCCTGGTTCCGTGCTGATGGATGTCGTGTGTATAATATTTTGAGGACGGGAATCAAAGCCATTTATTGACTATATTTATTTTTTCAAACGGCTATAATGCCGTTGGTACTTTTTTTTTTATTTTTTTTCCAACCCCCACTATATATACCTCTATACCATTACACTATCACTTCATAAAAGTGTTGTTCAAAAAAAATATATATTCTAAAAAATAGATTTTAATAATTATATTCGAAATAATAATAATAATAATAATAATAATAATAATAATAATATATGTGGGGCCATGTGATGGGGATGGAGGATGTCATGGTTGGTAGTGATGTGTGATGTAGAGGAAGTGAAAAATAAATGGAGAGAGAAAGCTGATGTGGCGCTGATGTAGCGGTGTGTCCTGGGGAGGAAGTACGTCATGGTTGGGAGTGGTCTAAGTCACAAAATAATTAGGAAATCTAACCTAACTTAGAAACCAAATAACCCAAACCTAGTATCTTTTTATCATAAAAAAAAAAAAAAAATTCTCTCCTCTCTATTCTCTTGCTCTCAAATGACAGTTCCCGTTTTCACTAACTGAGGTGGTTTTTCTAAAAAAATTTCAAATACTTCTAACCCGAAGCATGAAACATGTAAACATAATAATACGTAACACGTATTAAAATAGTATATTCTTAAATGTTCTTAGATACGGAGTATATTTTTTTCTATACTGGCAAATCATAGAATTTAAGCAACAACGTTAAAACTGAAAAATCGAAGTCGTTACAAGTTATCGTGTAAAAATTGACGGACATTACCATGGGGTACCAACTGTAACGACCCGACCAAAACCGTTATTGACGGCGCCGCTACTTAGGTCCCGTTGCGTGGTCATAGTCCCTATATGAGACGCGTTTGACCAAAATTATGTCGCATTCATTTGAAATGTGCATGACTTGCAAAGTTTAGTTCACCAGACGGATCGACAACGAGTTTAAGTTTACAAAAGTAGTAAAGTACAAATGAAATATCTTGCGACATAATTAGTTTAAAATCACAGTTGCTATAAATAGCGTAAGTATGTAAACAATATGTTTGAATCCAACGGTGCTATCACTAGCGTATGCATGTATGTATGCTTGACTCCAAGCATGAAATCAGAGTGTATGCATGTATGCTTGACCCCAAGCAAGTATGAATGTACGCGGAAGCATGTATCAAATAGCCATGTATGAACCTGAGAAACATATAGAAAACTGTCAACGAAAAACGTTGGTGAAATCATAGGTGTATTAATAAAAGTTATATTTTGAACCACAATCTTTAGTATTTCCATAAATTGATCATCCAAAAGTTGCATTCCAAAATTTGGTTCGCGAGCACCCAATTATCAAGACTTAACGTTTCCTTCCATAGAACCCCATCACAATAGTGTTAGAACATACACTGTTTCCCGAAAATATATTTCATCCGTAGACGGTAGCGAACCGTCCGTAATGAGGGTTTGTCAAACCCGTATGGCCACACAATATAAGTTCTCGCTTACACCCTGCAAGTGTAACTAATGATAATCGAATTGAGGATTTTTGTTCTAACTCGCTGTGGAATGTTTGTTTTCCTTGTACTTGTGTTCAAAGTATAAAAGCAAGTAGTACAAAATGTAACAAAGTATATGTTTCTCAGCCCACAATTTAAAAGTATAAAAAGTTGTTGAAAAGGTGGGACTATGATCTCACCTCGAGTGCACGAGTATAAAGGTACTTCAACAAGTAAACGTGTGCATGAAAGTTGCTTAGCCTTGACCTAAACAAGTAAGTTATATCAATTAACCGGTTACGACACAAGGTCGGGCGAAATGTGTTCAATTAGTCCTATGGCTCGTTACGACTCGATTAAGTATAGCATGTGAATCACGTTGTCAAGTTTCATACAAGAAACAAGTATAAAAGCATGTTAGAATGATTGTATAAAAGTTTGGTTAAGTTTGACTAAAAGTCAAACTTGGTCAAAGTCAACGAAAAAGTCAACGCGTTCGGGTCGGGTCCCGAACTATTTTTCTATGCTAAATATTCATATACAAGTATATTAAAACAAGTTTCATGTGAATCGGAGGTCGATAGCTAGTCAAACATTTCGCGTGAAATGTGACAAAGTGAGCAGAATCTGGCCAGGCGATTCTGCGCGCCGCGCGGGGATGTGGCGCGCCGCGCCACTACCTGGGCAGAGAATTCTGGTCAGTTTTTCCAAGTGTGCACGAACCAAAACCTTTTTCAACCCAATTCTTGACCCGCAAACACTTATAATGCCTATCATATATCGTCGAAAAGGTATTTTGACGAGGAATACAACTAACCACATATCATCAATCAAAAACATCATTTACAATAACCGAAAACTCGTCAATTGATCAAGAAAGGTTTATTTTCAAAGTTTCAAGTTCGTAAAACGTATTTTATGATTCGGGAATCCAATTTACACATACGACATGCCGTTTTGAAGGTAATAACGCATACATTACAACTAAACACTAACAATTAACATTCCATGGCATTCAAGCATCCAAAAATTCATGTCAAGAACTATCAAACCCTAGTCAAACATCTCAAAATCAATAATCATGCTTTTGAAGTTTTCTTAATCAACCTACACATCAAATTGAAGCTAATGATGCTAGTAACACATTTAATACATGAACTTTAACAATTAAACAACATTTAATCATCCAAAATCAAAGATTAAGCACACCCATTTCAAAGTTCATACTAGTTACTCTAAATCAACAAATCGAGCAAACAAAACATATATTCATATTATACACGAGCCATAGACACTAACTAACACAATTTCAAGTCGAAAACACGAATTTAGAGAAATCTAGAGTTTTAGAAATGTTACCCAAACGAGATGAAGTTGGTATCAAATTGTAGAGGATGAAGAGAGGATTCCAAATATGTAATTTGTTTTGTTGCTAGCTCCCTAAACCGAATTTAGATGATGATTTTGTGTTTGAGGTTTTGAGAGAATAAAAATGGAAGTAATGAAATGGGGAGGTTGAAATGAATGGAGGAGGGTGAAGGTTGACTAGTTGACCTAGTCATCTCTTTGCCCTCTTGGCAAGTTTAGTCCCTCAAGTTTCAAAGCGGGTGCGGGAATTAACCAAACAAATATTTTTAAAACGCAAGTTAACGAGAGATGTTATAATTAAATGACGGAATTATTATGAACGTTAGTCAACGGAAACTACGAAGTTAAATAACGAAAGGTATTATTTAAAAGAAAAAGACGGTGTTAAAAATAAATTTAACGGAAAAAGGCGGGATGTTACATTACCTACACCTTAAAAGAAATTTCGTCCCGAAATTTAGTTGGAAGTAGTAGTTGTTGAATCTTCCTCGAGATTTTGTGTTGCCAATTCTACGAATGAGGGAGAAGTACGTTCTAGGGTATTTCAACGAATTTTGACGGTCGGGATCATATGTTGTTTTAAGGTTTGGCTTCACGATTTATGGTTTCAACCGGTCCTCCTAGGAAGTGAGGGTTATCGTCGATAGTGAGTTCATCAAAGGAGATAACAAGTTCTCGTTTCGCAAAACACGTCTTTGAGTTGATACATCGAATGTAGGATAAACGGAGACCCAAAATGAGTCGGAAAAGTCTAAATGGCTAGCGACGGGTCCAAAACACCCCAAGAATTTAAAGGATCAAAATATCGCGGATTTAGCTTCCTACGTTTTCCCGAAACGGATTGCACTTTTCCAAGGTGCGACTCTTAACGTGACGCGGTTTCCCACGTGGAATTTGAAATGTTTACGTCTAACATCGGCGTAGCTCTTGGTGATTACGAGTCGCGTAGGGTTTTACCTGAATATGAATAAATTTTCTCGGTTGCTCATGAATAACCTCGGCCCCGGTGAATTGATCATCGTTTACTTGGTTCGACAAAGGAGAATGACGTTTCCGGTCACATGTGGTTTCAAAAGGAGTGACGTTAAAACTCGAATGAAAATCATTGTAGTACGAGGATTCGGTTAAAGGAAAATACTTTTCTCAAGTAAATTTGAAGTTGGTAATACAAACTTGTATTATGGTTTCCAAGGTTTAAATCGCATGTTTGTTCGGTCCGTCGGGTTGTGGATGGTACGCGGTACTCATGTCTAAACGCGGTCCCGAGGCTTTTTGTAAGGCACTCCAAAATCTAGAAGTGAAACGAGGATCTCGATCCGAAACGGGGTACATTTCCCTAAGGCATATTGAACAAGTTTGCTAGGAATTGAAAACGTTAGCTAGGACAAGTTTCTCAAGAAAATTCGCGTCGCGGAAGATTTATCGGTTTCCAAAAACGTTCGTCGGGGCAAGTTCTTATCGGGTTTTTGAAAGAAAAACGTTCGTCGGAACTATTCACCCTCGAGGTGAATACTAGTATAACGTGAAGAGTCTCTCTCCATTGAGAATTTAAAATAAAAGATTTCCTGAACCGGAATTACGAGTGTAAGGCGAGAGAAGTTTCCGCCTCGATGCGAGCATAACGAGTAAATTGTAGTTAGTCAATAAGACTGCGCGAGGACGAGCTAGTATACCCGTGTGACATACGGTTGAAGTCGAATGGAATCGGTAATTCATTCGGAAGCATAAATATAATTTGACAATAATTGAAGGTGTGTCCCCGGTATGGTTGTTATAAATATTCTCGGAGTTTTCGGATGTCCAAACCTGAAAAGATGAAGTCATGTACATGGCACATGGTGGTGTTTAGGTTGATCGAGTCTAACCACCATCACGCGTCACTAGAACTTTGGTATGTCTTACCGTAATATAACCACGTTGATCGAGTGTCGTTATATTACGCTAACTCATACCTCCATTCCCACATCACTCTATAGATTCAAGTTCGTGTCATCGTGAAGACCTAAAATGAACAAAATGTAACGACGTCTCAAACGTGACTCGTATTAAATCGAAAGAATTTCTGCAAATCTAAGGAAGCGTTCCCCGAGGGAAGTGTATAAATGATTGTTCACATCAATGCGGTTCGAGTCAGACAAAAATGTATTCAGGTATGAAAAGAGTAATGAGTCATGATAACGAGTAGTACGCAACCGTAGTGATAAATGTTGATGACGATACTCACCTAGAGTAGTGATGGTAGTAACACCAAAAAGTAGATAGTAAGAAACACCAGTGGGAAACCGATAGTAAGTTGAAACGGTGGCAAATAACAATCCGGGAGACAGAGTTCCCGAACAAGTGTGACTAATGAAGTCGTCGTCATCCATACGTGTATGAATCATGAATTTACGTGTGTTACCAAAAAGTGGCGGAATACGAGTTCGTATGATGAAGGTTGGGTACCATTAAAAAGTTTGCCTAAGAATGATTCAAGTATAATGCACAAGTAGTCAAGTAAGTGCTATCTATAGCAAATGTATGTCAGAATGCAAATGCTAACTATCCGGTTGTAGTCTAGACTCACTAATGCGTCCTAACGACTCTGTTAGACACACTAATGCACGTCCTAGTTCCCTACAACCAACGCTCTGATACCACTTGTAACGACCCGGCAAAATCGTCATTGACGGCGCCGCTACTTAGGTCCCGTTGCGTGGTCATAGTCCCTATATGAGACGCGTTTGACCAAAATTATGTCGCATTCATTTGAAATGTGCATGACTTGCAAAGTTTAGTTCACCAGACGGATCGACAACGAGTTTAAGTTTACAAAAGTAGTAAAGTACAAATGAAATATCTTGCGACATAATTAGTTTAAAATCACAGTTGCTATAAATAGCGTAAGTATGTAAACAATATGTTTGAATCCAACGGTGCTATCACTAGCGTATGCATGTATGTATGCTTGACTCCAAGCATGAAATCAGAGTGTATGCATGTATGCTTGACCCCAAGCAAGTATGAATGTACGCGGAAGCATGTATCAAATAGCCATGTATGAACCTGAGAAACATATAGAAAACTGTCAACGAAAAACGTTGGTGAAATCATAGGTGTATTAATAAAAGTTATATTTTGAACCACAATCTTTAGTATTTCCATAAATTGATCATCCAAAAGTTGCATTCCAAAATTTGGTTCGCGAGCACCCAATTATCAAGACTTAACGTTTCCTTCCATAGAACCCCATCACAATAGTGTTAGAACATACACTGTTTCCCGAAAATATATTTCATCCGTAGACGGTAGCGAACCGTCCGTAATGAGGGTTTGTCAAACCCGTATGGCCACACAATATAAGTTCTCGCTTACACCCTGCAAGTGTAACTAATGATAATCGAATTGAGGATTTTTGTTCTAACTCGCTGTGGAATGTTTGTTTTCCTTGTACTTGTGTTCAAAGTATAAAAGCAAGTAGTACAAAATGTAACAAAGTATATGTTTCTCAGCCCACAATTTAAAAGTATAAAAAGTTGTTGAAAAGGTGGGACTATGATCTCACCTCGAGTGCACGAGTATAAAGGTACTTCAACAAGTAAACGTGTGCATGAAAGTTGCTTAGCCTTGACCTAAACAAGTAAGTTATATCAATTAACCGGTTACGACACAAGGTCGGGCGAAATGTGTTCAATTAGTCCTATGGCTCGTTACGACTCGATTAAGTATAGCATGTGAATCACGTTGTCAAGTTTCATACAAGAAACAAGTATAAAAGCATGTTAGAATGATTGTATAAAAGTTTGGTTAAGTTTGACTAAAAGTCAAACTTGGTCAAAGTCAACGAAAAAGTCAACGCGTTCGGGTCGGGTCCCGAACTATTTTTCTATGCTAAATATTCATATACAAGTATATTAAAACAAGTTTCATGTGAATCGGAGGTCGATAGCTAGTCAAACATTTCGCGTGAAATGTGACAAAGTGAGCAGAATCTGGCCAGGCGATTCTGCGCGCCGCGCGGGGATGTGGCGCGCCGCGCCACTACCTGGGCAGAGAATTCTGGTCAGTTTTTCCAAGTGTGCACGAACCAAAACCTTTTTCAACCCAATTCTTGACCCGCAAACACTTATAATGCCTATCATATATCGTCGAAAAGGTATTTTGACGAGGAATACAACTAACCACATATCATCAATCAAAAACATCATTTACAATAACCGAAAACTCGTCAATTGATCAAGAAAGGTTTATTTTCAAAGTTTCAAGTTCGTAAAACGTATTTTATGATTCGGGAATCCAATTTACACATACGACATGCCGTTTTGAAGGTAATAACGCATACATTACAACTAAACACTAACAATTAACATTCCATGGCATTCAAGCATCCAAAAATTCATGTCAAGAACTATCAAACCCTAGTCAAACATCTCAAAATCAATAATCATGCTTTTGAAGTTTTCTTAATCAACCTACACATCAAATTGAAGCTAATGATGCTAGTAACACATTTAATACATGAACTTTAACAATTAAACAACATTTAATCATCCAAAATCAAAGATTAAGCACACCCATTTCAAAGTTCATACTAGTTACTCTAAATCAACAAATCGAGCAAACAAAACATATATTCATATTATACACGAGCCATAGACACTAACTAACACAATTTCAAGTCGAAAACACGAATTTAGAGAAATCTAGAGTTTTAGAAATGTTACCCAAACGAGATGAAGTTGGTATCAAATTGTAGAGGATGAAGAGAGGATTCCAAATATGTAATTTGTTTTGTTGCTAGCTCCCTAAACCGAATTTAGATGATGATTTTGTGTTTGAGGTTTTGAGAGAATAAAAATGGAAGTAATGAAATGGGGAGGTTGAAATGAATGGAGGAGGGTGAAGGTTGACTAGTTGACCTAGTCATCTCTTTGCCCTCTTGGCAAGTTTAGTCCCTCAAGTTTCAAAGCGGGTGCGGGAATTAACCAAACAAATATTTTTAAAACGCAAGTTAACGAGAGATGTTATAATTAAATGACGGAATTATTATGAACGTTAGTCAACGGAAACTACGAAGTTAAATAACGAAAGGTATTATTTAAAAGAAAAAGACGGTGTTAAAAATAAATTTAACGGAAAAAGGCGGGATGTTACACCAACCACGAGAATTCGACAAAGCACGGATACTAACGATGCAAAAACAAAGTTAAGGTTTCTTAATAAAATTGTATACAACCATAGATACCAACAGCGTAATAATTTCTTATTTAAAACTGTGTGTTAGACACTATTTCTCGGTCAACGAGTGAAATCGCGGTCGACGCCACAATTTTATCGCTGATTTTTCAGATTTTCTCGTAAAATCTCGTAACTTCTCGCTCATTTCTCGGATTTTCTCTTAAAATCTTATTAAAATGTATATAAACACACACACACACACACACACACATACAAAAATGTCTAAACAAGATCTACCCGAGATCCGAATTCTCCTTGATCTTATAATTAATTTAGCAACAACCAAGTCTTTCAAAGATTAATAAACATGCATTACCGTTTCACCTAAACGGTAAAACACAAATATATAACAGACACTAAAACACAAAAGATCCATACGCAAGTTTTAATAGACATCAATAACAGCTGAAACTGTTAGAATTAGTTGTAGTATTTTGATTAATTAGAAGTGTTGATTAGTTTTGATGTTTGAATCTTTTGAGGGGATGTTTATAAGAGAAATATTAAAGATTTGTTGTTTAGAAAGAAATGATTTTATTGATTTAGAATTGTGTTGTGAATGTGTGTTTGTGTTGTTGTTCAAATGCTAACACCTTATGCCTATTTATAGGCTTACAATGTGAGTTAAAATATCTAGATATTTTGATATAAATATCTAGATATTTTTTGTAAATAATATCTAGATATTTATTTATTAGAAATATCTAGATATTTTTATTTTTAATAACTAGATATTTTTGTTTATAATATCTATTTAACTAATTATAGAATATTCTAGAAAAACATTAATATCTTAACACTCCTCCTTAATGTTTTTCGGTGTTACTCCGAGTATGTTGCGTAAGAACTCGAACTTTGGTCTTGGTAGTGCTTTGGTGAAAATGTCTGTAATCTGCTCTTCGGTCTTGCAGTATTTTAATTCAATATCTTTCTTGGCGGAGACTTCTCGTAAGAAGTGATATTTGATATCAATGTGTTTTGTTCTACCATGAAATACTGGATTCTTTGCCATCGCGATTGCAGACTTGTTGTCGCGGAATATTTTTGTAGGTTCATCTTGTTTCTCACCCATGTCTTCCAGTATTCTTCTTAGGCATATAGCTTGATTAGCTGAGTTTGGGGCTGCAACGTACTCTGCTTCTGCTGATGATTGTGTCACTGTTTCTTGTTTCTTTGATGCCTAAGAAAAGACACTAGATCCAAGTGTGAATGTGTATCCTGAAGCACTTTTCATGTCATCCACCGATCCGGTCTAATCGCTATCTGTGTATTCATAAAGCTTCGAATCTATAGTGGGCTTGTACCATATTCCATAGTCTATGGTACCTTGCAAGTATCTTAGTATTCTTTTAGAAGCTCCATAATGTATTTGAGTAGGGTTTTGCATGTACCTGGATACTAGACTTGTTGTGTACATGATGTCAAGTCTTGTTGCTGTTAGATATAGTAGACTTCCGATGAGACTTCTGAATCTTGAAGCGTCTGCTTTCTCCGATCCATCTTCTTTTCTCATCTTCTCATTTGCAACTAGTGGCGTGGTTACGGTTTTACAACCGTATAGTTTAAACTTTTTCAGAAGATTTTTCGTGTATTTCTTTTGGCATATGAAGATTCCTTCATTTTCTTGACTGATTTCGATTCCAAGAAAATAGCGCATCAATCCAAGGTCGCTCATCTCGAATGTTTTCATCATATCTTGTTTAAACTCTTGTATCATTCTCTCATTGTTTCCAGTATATATAAGATCATCGACATACAAGGAAAGAATGAGAGTGTCAGAGTTACCTTGGGTTTTGATGTAGAGTGTGGGCTCACTTTGACTCCTCCTGAATCCTGAACTTGTGAAGTAGCTGTCAATGCGGCTATACCAAGCACGTGGTGCTTGTTTAAGTCCATATAAAGCTTTCTTTAACTTTAGGACTTGATTTTCTTTTTCTTTCTTAATGAACCCTTGTGATTGCTAGACGTATATTTCTTCTTCGAGAAACCCATTTAGAAAAGCTGATTTCACATCTAGCTGGTAAATCTTCTACCTTCGTTGAGCTGCTAGCGCCACAAGTGCTCTTATAGTATCCAGTCATGCTACGGGTGCGAAAGTTTCATTGTAGTCAACTCCAGACTGTTGTGAATAGCCTTTAGCTACTAGCCTTGCTTTGTGTTTTTGTATAGAACCATCAGGGTCGAGCTTTGTTTTGTAAACCCACTTAACTCCAATGATTTCTTTATCTGTGGGATGATCAACTAACTCCCATGTGTTATTTTTCTCGATCATTCTGATTTCTTCGTTCATAGCAGTCACCCATTTTTCATCTTTGGCTGCAACTTCATAGCTTTCAGTTTCTATGGTTGTAAAGTTACATGCCTAGTATACTTCTGCTAACGCTTTAACTCTTCCAGGTGTGGACTCTGGGCTTGACTCGTCTTGCGCCAAAGGTAATCTTGTCGACGGAGAAGTTGGTGTAGTAGGACTTGTTTCTTCGGTACTTTTCTGTTGTTGAGAATGCTCCATTTGTAGTGGTTGTTGAGCTGGAGTTTCCATAGATATCTGCGGTGAAATGTCCCATTCTTATTGATTAAAAACGTTCCATATTAATTGATTTCGTTGCGAGGTTTTGACCTCTATATGAGACGTTTTTTCAAAGACTGCATTCATTTTTAAAACAAACCATAACCTTTATTTCATAAATAAAGGTTTAAAAAGCTTTACGTAGATTATCAAATAATGATAATCTAAAATATCCTGTTTACACACGACCATTACATAATGGTTTACAATACAAATATGTTACATCGAAATCAGTTTCTTGAATGCAGTTTTTACACAATATCATACAAACATGGACTCCAAATCTTGTCCTTATTTTAGTATGCAACAGCGGAAGCTCTTAGTATTCACCTGAGAATAAACATGCTTTAAACGTCAACAAAAATGTTGATGAGTTATAGGTTTAACCTATATATATCAAATCGTAACAATAGACCACAAGATTTCATATTTCAATACACATCCCATACATAGAGATAAAAATCTTTCATATGGTGAACACATGGTAACCGACATTAACAAGATGCATATATAAGAATATCCCCATCATTCCGGGACACCCTTCGGATATGATATAAATTTCGAAGTACTAAAGCATCCGGTACTTTGGATGGGGTTTGTTAGGCCCAATAGATCTATCTTTATGATTCGCGTCAATTAGGGTGTCTGTTCCCTAATTCTTAGATTACCAGACTTAATAAAAAGGGGCATATTCGATTTCGATAATTCAACCATAGAATGTAGTTTCACGTACTTGTGTTTATTTTGTAAATCATTTATAAAACCTGCATGTATTCTCATCCCAAAAATATTAGATTTTAAAAGTGGGACTATAACTCACTTTCACAGATTTTTACTTCGTCGGGAAGTAAGACTTGGTCACTGGTTGATTCACGAACCTATAACAATATATACATATATATCAAAGTATGTTCAAAATATATTTACAATACTTTTAATACATTTTGATGTTTTAAGTTTATTAAGTCAGCTGTCCTCGTTAGTAACCTACAACTAGTTGTCCACAGTTAGATGTACAGAAATAAATCGATAAATATTATCTTGAATCAATCCACGACCCAGTGTATACGTATCTCAGCATTGATCACAACTCAAACTATATATATATTTTGGAATCAACCTCAACCCTGTATAGCTAACTCCAACATTCACATATAGAGTGTATATGGTTGTTCTGCAATATATATATATATATATATAGATGGGTCGACATGATAGGTCGAAACATTGTATACGTGTCTATGGTATCTCAAGATTACATAATATACAATATAAATTGATTAGGTTATGGTCGGAATAGATTTATTACTAACTTTCACGTAGGTAAAATGAGTAGTTTTTATCAATCTTGTTTTACTCGCCATTTCTTCGTTTCTAATCCGTTTTGAGTGATTCCAGTGGCCACGGTTTCGTATTGAACTTAAATTTATGAATCTAAATAGAAAAAGTATAAGTTTATAGTCAGAAATACAAGTTACAAGTAATTTTTGAAAGAGGTAGTCATTTCCGTCGAAAGAACGACATCTTGATGACCATTTTGAAAAACATACTTTCACTTTGAGTTTAACCATGATTTTTGGATATAGTTTCATGTTCATGAGAAAAATTATTTTTCCAGAAGTATAGCTTTTAAATCAAAGTTCTTCTTAGCTTTTAATTATCCCAACCAAAACAGCCCCCGGTTTTACTACGACGGCGTATATCCAGTTTTATGGTGTTTATCGTGTTTCCGGGTTTTAAATCATTAAGTTAGCATATCATATAGATATAGAACATGTGTTTAGTTGATTTTAAAAGTCTAGTTAGAAGGATTAACTTTATTTGCGAACAAGTTTAGAATTAACTAAACTATGTTCTAGTGATTACAAGTTTATAACGTTGAATAAGACAGCTTTTTATGTATGAATCGAATGATGTTATGAACATCATTACTACCTCAAGTTCCTTGGATAAACCTACTGGAAATGAGAAAAATGGATCTAGCTTCAAAGGTGTGACGACCCGGAAATTTCCGACCAAAATTTAAACTTAATCTTGTTATAATTTCAACACGTTAAGCAAAGTCTATCAAATTGAATTTCAAAATTTTTGAACTAGTTTATAAAATCATTTGATCTTCGACCAGTTCCGACGATTCACGAACAATTAATTGTAAATAGACATGTGTGTATATATATACATATATATATATATATATATATATATATATATATATATATATATATATATATATATATATATATATATATATATATATATTTATATATAAATAATAATTGAAAATATAAATTGAAATATTATATGTTGTTGTTATTAAAATTAAATATGTAAAATAAAATAAAAGTATGATATTATGATAATTATTATTTAAAACACATCTATATAAATAAAGTATATTAAATATATATATATATGTGACTTCGAAGTTATTTAGTAAACGACGGTAACACCCACTTTCCATTTCAAACAAAATTAAATACTTATAGTATTGTTAAAATTATTATTATTAAAATTATAATTATATTATTTTTGTTACACATTTATTAATCATTATAAGGACAGGTAATTAATCAAATTCTGTTTGACGTTCTTATCAACTGTCAATTCTTTTCTTGACTTCTTGTGATTTTATGTCAACAAAGTATGATGCATTTCAATTAGTGCAAAAATACTGTTTCTGCTTTGGCATCTATATGATATAGGATTGATTATGATAAAATTTCTTTATTATCATTTTATATATATATACAACCATACGGATACACATATAGACATGAGCCAACTTGATCACCATTTTTATCTTAGCTATAACTTTCAACCTCAACTACAACCAGACATCTCGTCACCACCGAGACCTCCATCATCACTCTATTGCCACCCTTCACCACTTCACCACCTCCGACCCATCAACTTCTATCTATCTCATCTCTCCTTCCCAAAAACTGAACGGGAACCCTCATGATTATCATAAAACCACCACAAATCAACAACATATATTATGTGTTGTTTTCGATTCAAACTCAAACCAAGAACAACCATGATGAATACCTGCATCACTTCCCTCATCACCACTTTTCAAATCAACGCAAACCATAAACCAAAACCACCGCAACCATCACTTTATTATCATCACCATCGAACATACATGCAATTGATGTCATCATTATAAAATGATATTCGGTTCTTTTTTTTAGTGCCGACAAGCACTAAACAAAGTGAACCCCATTTGAATTATTAAACACACTTGGACTTATTATTATTGATTGAGATGTTGGGGCCATATACACTATTGCTAATTGCTAATTAGTGTTAAAATAAAAAAACTACAACTTGCAATTGAGCGTTTAATATTAAGTGTTACTACACACTTCTTTGTGGCCGACAATCAAGGGAATAAACCACGCAAATTACATGCATATTAAAAAAAGGTACGCTACCCTGAAAAGAAGAGGGTTGGGTGGGGATGTTGGTGTTGATTTTGAAGACGGTTACAGTTTTTGATCGAATTAAATTTGAATGCTTTGATAATGCTTATGATTAGGTTAGGGATAGAGTATGATAAAAATATTGATAATAATATATAGAGATGATGAAGACGGTTAAACGATGGTGATCATGATCGAAGAATACGGTGGTGAAGAGATGATTATGATCGGGAATATAGAGAAGTGATGATGACAATGAATTGTAATCGTGATGTTATGATATTAGTGATGATAAAGGCGATGATTATGAGAAGTAATGATGTATAAGAACGGCGATGATCGTATGATGAAGCTACTGTGACGAAGGTGATGTTGTCGTTCATGTTGATGATGATGGTGAGGTGACATAATCAAATGAAGATGAATCTGTGAACGAATAATGATAATGATAATGAATATGATGATTGAATGGTTAGGATGATAATTTATAATGATGATTTTAAGAAGAATAAAGCAAAAATATATGGGTTATATTGTTTTAGTTAGGGATTAAAACAGAAAGACGATGCTAGAGTAATGGTTATGGGTATGGGTTGTTAAGCAAAAGGTTACAGGTTCTAGCCCAGGCTTTGTCTTTTTTTTTTTTAGAAAAAGAAGAAAAAGGGGAAAGAGTATTATACGAGTTAAATGGATTTGGTTAGCAAACTAAAACAGAAAAATATGTTAGCTTGCATGGTTAGGGACGTTGCGGGTGAGCGAGAAATCTCGGGTTCGAGCCCGGACTCGTGTAATTCTTTTTATACAGCAGATTTCAAAGGGTATAAACCTCTTATATTTTTTTTTTATTATTATTATCAATATCTTCATTATTATTATTATTACTATTACTGATTATGCTATTATTATTAGGAATGTAATGTTATTACTATTAATTAATATAAAGAATGTTATTATCTTTAAAAGTAACTAATATTATTATTTTTATCATGATTATTATTATCATTATTACTTATTAGTATTATGGTATTATTAATTGTTATCAATATTATCATCTATAGAAAATTATTAGTAAAACAAGTATTATTAATTTTATTGCTACGATTAGGATTACGAATTAATGTTATAGGAGCTTTAGTCATTAAATATATAATATATAAGGATATAAGATGTGAAATTTCGATTATGAGTATATATTTTAATATATATACGAATGATATAGGTTCGTGAATCCGAGGCCAACCCTACACTTGTCTATTGTCATCATATGTATTTTTACTACAAAATACATTAGGTGAGTTTCATTTGCTCCCTTTTACTCATTACATTTTGGGCTGAGAATACATGCACTGTTTTAATAACTGTTTTACAATATTTATATGCGTGAGTTTCATTAATCCCTTTTTAAATGCTTTTGCAATATATATTTTTGGGACTGAGAATACATGCGCTGTTTTTATAACTGTTTTACGAAATAGACACAAGTAATTGAAACTACATTATATGGTTGAATGATCGAAATAGGATATGCCCCTTTTTATTAAGTATGGTAATCTAAGAATTAGGGAACAGACACCCTAATTGACGCGAACTCTAAAGATAGATCTATCGGGCCCAACAAGCCCCATCCAAAGTACCGGATGCTTTAGTACTTCGAAATTTATATCATGTCCGAAGGAGGATCCCGGAATGATGGGGATATTCTTATATGTATATTGTGAATGTCGGTTACCAGGTGTTCAATCCATATGAATGATTATTTTTGTCTCTATGCATGAGACGTATATTTATGAGAAATGAAAATCTTGTGGTCTATTAAAATGATGGAAATGTTTATTTATGTTAAACTAATGAACTCACCAACCTTTTGGTTGACACTTGAAAGCATGTTTATTCTCACGTACGAAAGAAATCTTCCGCTGTGCAATTGCTCATTTTAGAAACATTACTTGGAGTCATTCATGGAATATTTCAAAAGACATTGCATTCGAGTCGTCGAGTTCATCAAGATTATTATTAAGTCAATTATAGTTAGATATATTATTAAAGGGTATGCATGCCGTCAATTTTCAATGTAATGAAAGATTGTCTTTTCAAAAACGAATGCAATGTTTGTAAAATGTATCATATAGAGGTCAAGTACCTCGCGATGTAATCAACTATTGTGAATCATTTATAATCGATATGGACTTCGTCTGGATGGATTAGGAGGGGTCGCTTCAAAAGGATCCTTGGATGGCTTGAAAGTTCTTGAAGCAGAATCATGACACGAAAACAATTTCAAGTAAGATTTCCACTCGAAATAAGATTGTTATAGTTATAAAAATTGAATTAAAGTTTGAATATGATTATTACCTTGTATTAGAAAGATAACCTACTGTAATTAACAAATGTTTCTTGATCTTGGATGATTACTTGGAATGAATTTAGAAAACTTGGAAGTAAACTTGCAATCTTGGAAGTATTCTTGATTTTATGAAACTAGAACTTTTGGAATTTATGAAGAACACTTAGAACTTGAAGATAGAACTTGAGAGAGATCAATTAGATGAAGAAAATTGAAGAATGAAAGTGTTTGTAGGTGTTTTTGGTCGTTGGTGTATGGATTAGATATAAAGGATATGTAATTTTGTTTTCATGTAAATAAGTCATGAATGATTACTCATATTTTTGTAATTTTATGAGATATTTCATGCTAGTTGCCAAATGATGGTTCCCACATGTGTTAGGTGACTTACATGGGCTGCTAAGAGCTGATCATTGGAGTGTATATACCAATAGTACATACATCTAAAAGCTGTGTATTGTACGAGTACGAATACGGGTGCATACGAGTAGATTTATTGATGAAACTGAACGAGGATGTAATTGTAAGCATTTTTGTTAAGTAGAAGTATTTTGATAAGTGTCTTGAAGTCTTTCAAAAATGTATGAATACATATTAAAACACTACATGTATATACATTTTAACTGAGTCGTTAAGTCATCGTTAGTCGTTACATGTAAATGTTGTTTTGAAACCTTTAGGTTAACGATCTTGTTAAATGTTGTTAACCCAATGTTTATAATATCAAATGAGATTTTAAATTATTATATTATCATGATATTATGATGTACGAATATCTCTTAATATGATCTATATACATTAAATGTCGTTACAACGATAATCGTTACATATATGTCTCGTTTCAAAATCATTAAGTTAGTAGTCTTATTTTTACATATGTAGTTCATTGTTAATACACTTAATGATATATTTACTTATCATTTAACATAATTAATCATGTGTATCAATATCTTAATATGATTCATATGTACCTAGTAAGACGTTATAACGATAATTGTTATATATATCGTTTTCGAGTTTCTTAATTTAATAGTCTCATTTTTATGTATATAACTAATTGTTAAAATACCTAATGAGATACATACTTATAATAAAATCATGTTAACTATATATATAACCATATATATGTCATCGTATAGTTTTTACAAGTTTTAACGTTCGTGAATCACCGGTCAACTTGGGTGGTCATTTGTCTATATGAAACCTATTCCAATTAATCAAGTCTTAATAAGTTTGATTGCTTAACATGTTGAAAACACTTAATCATGTAAATATCAATTTCATTTAATATATATAAACATGGAAAAGTTCGGGTCACTACATGCGGCAGATATGTTTGTCTTTCAACTTTGTCTTTCTCCCAGTTCCAAGAAGCGTCTTCATCAAACTCCACGTCTCGGCTGATCACGATGTTATTAGTCTTCAGGTTATAGACTCGGTAGCCTTTAGACTGTGTGCTGTAGCCCAAGAATATTCCTTTTTCTGATTTTTCTTGGAGCTTGTGACGTTTCTCCTTAGAAACGTGGATGTAGCAAATACTCTCAAATACTCGCAGATGTTTCGCTGATGGTTTCCTTCCTCTCCATGCCTCAATTGGAGTCTTGTTTTCTACGGCTTTCGTGGGACATCTATTTAGTATATATACGACCGTGTATACGGCTTCAGCCCAGAAACTGTTTGGAAGGCCTTTTTCATGTATCATCGTTTTGACCATTTCCATTACAGTTCTATTTTTGCGTTCAGAGACACCATTTTGCTCAGGGGCGTAACCAACAGTGAGTTGGCGTCTAACACCTTCGTCTTCACAAAATTTATTGAATTGTGTAGAGGTATATTCTTTTCCTCTATCACTCCTTAGTATTTTTATATAATGGACACTACTCTTTTCTACGTAATTCTTGAATTTCTTGAATATTGTAAATACTTTCAATTTTTCACGCATGAAATACACCACGTCATTCTAGAATAATCATCGATGAAGAGAATAAAGTACCTGTTTTGATTAAGAGACGGGGTCCTCATTGGTCCACAAACGTCAGTGTGCACCAGCTCTAGTATACCTTTCGCTCTCCAAGCTTTATCACGAGGGAAAGGTTTTCGATGTTGCTTGCCCATCATACAGCTTTTACACGTGTCAATTATTTCTTATATGTTAGGCAAGTCTCTCATCATATTCTTCTGTTGGAGGATTTTTAGTGCGTGAAAGTTAAAGTGGCCAAATCTTCGATGCCATAGCCATGATTCTTCAACTTGAACTTTCATGGTCGTGTCTCTGATGTACTGCCAACGAAGCTGAAAGTTGCGGTTCTACATTGGCACTTCGGCTATTAATTTATAGTTGTTTTTCTTGTCACGAATAACACATGATTTATCTTCGAAGAGTAAAGAGTATCCGTGCTCCATCATTTGTCCAACACTTAGCAAGTTACTTGCTAAGCTTGGTACTAGAAGAACGTCATTAACAGATCGAGTGCAGTTGTTAGTTTGAATAGTTATTGTACCTTTGCCTTTAGTGTCAACAAGCGCTCCATTCCCAAGTTTGACGCGAGACTTGACGGAGGTGTTGATACTATGAAATAGCTTCTCATCTCCTGTCATGTGATTGTTGCACCCACTGTCGATGAACCAAGTGTCGTCCCTTTGTTCATTCGCAACATGGCAGGCATAGAATAACTGGTTTTTGTTCTCTGGTATATCTTCATTTTCTTCTGTGTAGTTAGCCCGGTGATTTTGTTTTAAACGACAATCTTTTTCTATATGTCCAAATCTTTTGCAGTTATTGCATTGTGGCTTCCCTTTGTGGAAACAATCTTTCTCCAAGTGGTTTGTCTTTTTGCAAATACCACATGGAGGGTGGCCGTTCCTTCTTTGATCGAACCCGGTTCTGGGTTTTTCTCCTCCTTTTGATTTTTCTTCAAAATTTCTTTTCCCCCCATTATTATATTTTTGAGACCGTAATTTGAGTTTAGACTGAAAGGCACTTTCAAGTGAGTTTTTACTACGCCGACTCATTCTAGCCTCATATGCTTCAAGAGAGCCAATTAATTCCGTTACTGACAGAGTCTCGATGTCTTTTGACTCTTCAATGGCGGTAATGACATGATCGTATTTTTCAGTCATGCTGATAAGTATTTTTTCTACGATCCTTTTATCAGTTGTAGAATCTCCATAGGCTCTCATTTGATTTACTATTTCCTTAATTCTATAATAGTAATCTTTTACTGTCTCAGTGTCTTTCATATTTAAATTTTCAAAATCTCTTCTTAGAGTTAGGAGTTTGACGGATCTCACCTTGACATTTACTTGAAATTCTTCTTGAAGGATCTTCCACGCCTCATTGGCTGTCGTGGCTCCCATGATTCGTGGAAAGATAGACGGCGTCAAGGCTTGTTGGATGTAACCTAGAGCGGCAGCATTTCTTACAACATTTTTGTTGTATTTTTCCTGTTCTTCCGCGGACAGAGTTTCGTCGTCTTTTGGATTTGTAAACCTGACTTCGACAATATCCCACAAGCTTTGTGCTTGAAAATATGTCTTCATTCGGATGCTCCAAAAATCATAGTTGTCGCCATCAAAGATGGGGACGGGAATATTGTATGCACCAACGGTTGTCATGGTGTACACGAACGAACGCCCAAACAGCTCTTGATACCACTTGTTAGAATTAGTTGTAGTGTTTTGATTAATTAGAAGTGTTGATTAGTTTTGATGTTTGAATGTTTTGAGGGGATGTTTATAAGAGAAATATTAAAGATGTAACACCCCAGCTTAACATGACCACAATATTGTCCGCTTTGCCCGCAGGCGCACGGCTTTTTCTTGGCGACCACACACGAGAAGCACTTTCCCAGGCGGTCACCCATCCTGGTAGTGCTCTCGCCCGAGCACGCTTAACCACAACGTACTCGCACTTCTATTCAGCATGTGATCCCAAAACGCGTTGTGTCATTTAAGCGTGAGTATTACCTTATAATCCCATGATCACTCATGTTCGTGGGCGATGTGGGATTTGCCTAGGGTGTTACAAAAGATTTGTTGTTTAGAAAGAAATGATTTTATTGATTTAGAATTGTGTTGTGAATGTGTGTTTGTGTTGTTGTTCAAATGCTAACACCTTATGCCTATTTATAGGCGTACAATGTGAGTTAAAATATCTAGATATTTTGATATAAATATCTAGATATTTTTTGTAAATAATATCTATTTATTAGAAATATCTAGAAATTTTTATTTTTAATATCTATTTAACTAATTATAGAATATTTTAGAAAAACATTAATATCTTAACAGAAACACTTGCTGATGAATTAGTAAGTAGTTCAAGAGATTTTTTAAAGTAGTCTACAACAACGAAAACATCATCAAATGACAATGCTCCAACAACCAACTTAGTTGCCTTATGTGCTTCTGCTATTTTCTCAGGGGCAGGTTGGTAATTGATAAGGATAATGCTATCAATGACCAGGTCGATAAGGATATCGTATCATATTTCATATTTGTCCTAACTAGTTGTGGAGCCCTCGCTTCGCGCCGGAGACTTCGTTTTGAATGCGAATATAAAAAAAAGTCTTCATCTATTTTGTAAAAAAGATTTTTTTTCGACATCTAACATTGAAGAGTTGTTCTTTTTGTGAAAGTTGCTTCTTTTAGCGTTAAAGTTAGTTGATCTATTTTGTAAAAAAGAATGTTTTTCGACATCTTTTGGTAGCATTGAAGGGTTGTTCCTTTTAAGAAGGTTATTTTTTTTATCGTTGGAGACAAAAAAAAAAAAAGAAATGTAGCGCAGTAGTGGCCTATGTGGGTCCTACTGTTTGAGCACAGTGTACAAGTCGGTATAGCGTGGTGGATGTTATTATTCAGTATTTTTGGTGTTAGTGATGAGATAAATAATAATTTAGAATATAGGTATAAAGTGGGAGGTTCGATTTGTATTTTAATGGAAGTTAGGAGTTAGATTTGTGAAAAGTGGAAAATCGAATAGTACTATTCATAACAAATAAGACAAATTTTGTCTATTAGTTATATTGGTAATTTAGAATATAGGTATAAAGTGGGAGGTTCGATTTGTATTTTAATGGAAGTTAGGGGTTAGATTTGTGAAAAGTGGAAAATCGAATAGTACTATTCATAACAAATAAGACAAATTTTGTCTATTAGTTATATTGGTAAGACAAATTTTGTCTATTAGTTATATTGGTAATTTAGAATATAGGTATAAAGTGGAAGGTTCGATTTGTATTTTAATGGAAGCTAAGTGGTTAGATTTGTGAAAAGTGAAAAATCGAATAGTACTATTCATAACAAATAAGACAAATTTTGTCTATTAGTTATATTGGTAATGGTAATGGTAATGGTAATGTATATTTGATGTATATTGTATCTCCTTGTTAATAAAATAGATTTGTGAGCTATTATAGTTGATGTACAATACCTTGTATCCCTATAAATTGTATTCTAATTCATTAATGAAAGAAACAAGTTCATTCGTAACTCTGTCTACAATCCTAACTCAATTTTTTTTTTCTCTACAGCCTACTGCTTTCTCACCATGTCCTCTCGCACGATCTCAAACGGTGCGGATCCAAAACAACAGATTATTGTTGTGACACTTTCCAACATAATCAAACTTACATCAATTTATTACATCTCATGGAAGCTTCAAATCCAGGCAACTTTGGATGGTTATGGTTTATTTAAGTTCTTATATGGCACGCATCAGGCACCAGCAGCAATCCTTTCATCTGATAGCAATTCTGATGGCAGTTTTGCACCCGTACCCAAACGATGCTCACCATGCACCACCACCAGCAGCCACCTAATTTAAATTTAAAAGTAACATTTGACAAAAAATATTATTATTTGTCGTATAATGTACTTTGTGTCATGGAATAGGGAGAGGTCATGGGTTCGATCCTTAAGGATGGCATGATTTTCTTTAAAACAATTGAACACAATGACGGTGGTATATATTGACCCTATAGGGAGGTTTTACCTGATTCGTTCACGGACCTCTACCCAGGAACATTGCCCGAATGGATGTATTCCCGGGTACGTCGATCGGGTTCGGGTTTCCGCCCGAACGTGTGTCATACGTGCAAATGATGAGGGTCGTTGAAATAAATGATCTACCGATGCCAAAAAATTGCCGTTAAAAAAACATTTGACAAAAAATATTATTATTTTTTGTATAATGTTTTGTCGTATACTTTCGACAATCGGTCATGAAAGGAGGTTTGTCGGGTTAAGGTTAATGGCAAGGTGGTCAAATCGGGGTGAAAAATCGAAAGGTTACTTAGCTTTGCTTCGATTTGTTTCACTTGTAATGAGTTGGGTGCCCTCGCGTTGCGTCGGGAGAACGTTAACTAAATTCATTTAAGACAAAAAAAGAGAAAAAATAGAAGTCAATGACATAAATTGAAATGGGTAAAAAAAATCAAAAGTTTTAAAGAAAAAAAATAAAATAATAACAGGACAATAACAATAATAATTAAATAATAATTATAGTTAATTTGTAATAAGTGAAGTTATGTGATTGATTTGTGATAAGTGAAAAGTTATGTGACTGATTTTGTATTAAGTGAAAAAGTTAAGCAATGATAAAGTGAAAAATTATATGGTCGATTTGTAATAAATGAAAAGTTTTGTGGTTGTTTGTACAAAGTGTGAAAGTTTGCGATTGATTCGTAAAAAGTGAAAAGTTTGACCACCGAGGTATTGTCTGAGTGGTTTCCAAGCCTTAGTAGGGGGACCCGCGATTAGTTGTCAAGCAACCCGGGTTCAATTCCGATAAGGGGGAGGTTTTCTCCAGGATTTTTCCGCGATTAGTTGTCAAGCAACCCGGAACCCGCGATTAGTTGCCAAGCAACCCGGGTCAATCCTTGGAGTTTCCTACCTAGCGTGTGTGGGTCACAAATGAAAGTATTCGATGCGAAAAACTGTCGTTAAAAAAATAAGTGCAAAGTTTGTGTTAAATTAAGTTATGTGGTTGATTTGTGTTATGTAAAAAGTTTTGTATATGATTTGTAAATAATGTGAAGTTTTTTGGTTAATTTGTAAAAAGTACAAAGCTTTATGTGAATTTGTAAAATATAAGAAGTATATTATTCCTTATTTTTTATGTTTTAGATAAGAGGGTAATAATGTGTTTTTTTTTTATGTATAGGTGCAATTATTGTTATTTCTTGAGTACATGGTTCATTTTGTTATGCTTTAGGTGGTTAGTGTGTTTTTAAGATCCTCGTTTGTTTGCGGTCATGTGATCATTTCAGGCCGGTTAGGCTCGATTGTAGACAACGTTGCTTGTTGAGTTTGTCAGTAGTTTGTTCTGGTCTCCAGTCTAGTTATACTTTGATTGTATTCTTGTTTGGTTTTTTTCATCTTTCAATGAAATTACCTTAGTTATACAATTTTCGTTATTTTGCCAAAAGTAGTTAATATTACTGATTTAAAGTTGTGTCAAATAACAATAATGCATTTAATTTGTAACGGAGTGAGCAACAAGCTAGTTTTAGACTATTTTGTAGTACTGTTTTCAAAAGGCTGAATCAATATCATGTCTTTAGGAGGAACGGTGATTAAGACAAGGTCTTTTAATCAGTTTTATTGACAACATCCTAAGTCTTTCGATCCTTCTGATTAATAAACAAGCATTGTGATATCATTTCACTTAAACACATCGGTTTACAAAAACATTCAGAAAATTAAATTCAACAGCCTTTGCAAATGACAAAACACAGTAAAACTCAAAAGATCATCAGTATGCAAGTTTTAATAGACATCAGTAGCAACTCAAACGCTTGCTGATGGATTAGTAAGCAGTTCAAGAGATTTTTTAAGGTAGTCAACAGCAACAAAAACATCATCAAATGCCAATGCTCCAACAGCAAACCTAGCTGCCTTATGTGCTTCTGCTATTTTCTCAGGGGCAGGTTGGTAGTTACTGTCATACTGATACGATTGTGCAGATGCAAGTGCAGGTTCTGGAACATGAACTGACCCGTTTCCTGAACTTGACTTATATTGACCTGTAGATGGATAATCTGAAGGTTGGTAATATGATGATGTGGGATGATGAGGTGGCGCTGCTGGAAGGGTAGTTTCGGAAAAACTAGGGTAAGATTGGAAATTAGGATAATTGAGCGAGGGATCTTGAGAAGGGTAGTTTTGGGATATGTGATGTTGTGGTTCTTGTGAATATGATGACGGTTGATGATGATAATTTTGAGAGTATGTTGAATTATCAGAAGGTGGTTGTTGTTGATAATTATTGGATGGATAATCATCAGAAGGATTTTGCTGAAAAGTATTAGATGGATAATCATTGGAAGAATAGGTTGGCGGTGGCGGTGGCGGTGGCGGTGGCGGGATGGTAGAAGATGGTGGGGGAAAATTTGAAGGTGGTGGTTGAAAGTGTGATGATGGTGGCGGTGGAGTATTCTCCGGTGGCGGTGGAGTATTTTCCGGTGGCGGTGAAGGGAAATTATTTGTAAACTGTTGGGAATCGGTTCTATCATATGATTTGAATGAAGGATGGGATTCTGGTGCGTGTTTTGTAGTTGGTTCAATTCTGCTCGATTCAGGGTCCTGCAAAGTGACAAAGTTCAGATGTTGTAGTATTGTTTTTTTCATGAAAAAGAAAATACTTTTACATGTTAAAATTAGCAAAATTTGTACTGTGAAAGTATACACATGGTTTGTTTAGCACAAGTAGAAATGTGAGCTAAGACCAAAAAAAAAAAAAATAAAAAAATAAAAAAATAAAAATAATTTACAATTAGAATTACAGGATCTTACATATCCACCGCTTGAGGTATCTGACAGATCTTTGTCGCCGCCAGGTTGGCCCGGTACAGGTTTCCTACCTTCTTTTATAGCTTTCCTTATATCTGCTGCTTTCCAAGCTGCATATTTCTGTTTCTGCTCAAGCTATTATATAACAAACAAACAAATCATAATTAATCAAGATTTAATTTTGTTTTTTCCATTTCCATTTAAGACGGATGAGAGAGAATAAAACTGTCCCAAATGCAATAAACAAAAAAGTATCAGATGGGTTAACAAGAATATCGGGGCTCACATCGGCTTGAACATCACTAAACTGGTTAAGGATTTCAAAGAATATGCTGGCAGCATAGAACGTCTTAGCTGTGTTGCTGCAACATGGTCAAAATCAAGTATCAAGTATTAATATTTAATCAAAAGCAAGTATTATCATCCAAAAATAATCATCACAATCTTAGCCGTTTTTAGCATGTAGGTTAGAAAGAAGAAAGAAATAACTGAACCATTAAGCTATAAGATTTTAGATGAGCAAGGTTTGCCTACATAAGAGAAATTATCTGTTGAGGCCTATAAGATAACAATGGTAGAAGCCTTATAAACTAAATTCGGTTGTGGATTTTGTCCTTGACAACCCTTTTCACATCACAACTATAGAACCATATACAGTACTATGGTTTCCTACTATTTCTATAGAAGGTCTTGCACTTCTTTGAAATACAACCAAGAACTATCAATCTGACACTCAATTTCAACTAAGAAAAATGTCTTTTCTAATTAGGGAGCTAAATCATGCTTTTCAAATGTATGAGTCCAAGTGTCCTAGATATAAGTATCACAAACCCTTATCAAGTAAAAATTCACTCATGCTATGTGAAAATCTAGACTTATAAGAAGCAAACTTATCGTACAGATCAGCTCTCCCAGCACGGTCTTGCTTATCAGCTTTTGCAAAAACATTTGACGCAAATCCTTCAATGTGGAGATGATCATCAGGCCCCAACTGCAGTGACTTCTTATCCTGTAAATGATCAACCAACCCATATGGTGAACACAGAAACAAATTGTTGATACATAAAGAAAATAATCACTTAATGCCTATACATCATTTTCTTCTTAAGTTAATGTTATTACCAAAAAAACAGTCAGTATACTAGCATATAAATTCGGAAATTTCAATACGTTAGTTGATTAGTTTACACACAATTTCGAAAAAGCATAGAAATTATGACTGCATAGTTTATCTGAATTTTGATCTAATATTTAAAGGCCATTCACTGTCTAACAATTACAACCATCCAATAAACTTTATACAACTAGCAATAGCTAAAATCATAGTAAAATTAACAAGGAATTCACTTTCAGAATCACCAAAGTTAAGTAGCTCAAAATTATATTATTATGAATAATAAATTAGATGAATAAACCGGACCTTTTCAAGCTGTTTCATAAGAGATACGAGCAAAGAATTGGTAGTTTTTGTTCGCTCACTTTGAGGAATCTTCAAACCACGTTCCATCGCATATAATCGACCTAAAAATCAACAAACTAATGACTTAAAAACGTGAAAGTTATCAGAAATTAGGGTTTATTAGAAAACCTGAGAGATGAATACGAACAGTAGTATGCGACGAGTGGCTCGTGCTTTTGTAATTCATCGGCACGTTGAAGGTACGGTAACAGTAGCTTCGCTGGTTCGTTATCGTTAGCCATTTTCTTTTAAATAATTTATAAAGTGAAATTAGGGGTTTTGAATTGTGATCGAGTTTGAGGTTGCTTGCTCTGTACAATAACGATATTGAAGTCGTTTTCAATGTAGGGATCTTTCCTCGAAAATTTCCGGGTTTAGTCCTTATATATATACGGAGTAAATATAAATATATCAAAAAAAAAAAAAAAAAAGTAAGCAAAAATTAGAGGATTGTACTATCTACAAGTAAAATTAAAATTGCTTACTATGTCCTTGATAATGCTAAAAACGAACATATATTTAATAGCATTATCTCTCAAGAAAGACAAGCTTTTAGTTGCAACTGTTCTATTTACAAGTGATATTCGTTTAAATAATAAAAGGTGAAGACAAAAGACAGATTCGACGAATTGAAGACGCAAACGACCAAAAAGCTCAAAAGTACAAAGTACAATTAAAGTGTTTCAAATTATTGGTGAGAAACGTCTCAAAATTACAAGAGTACAAGACGCGAAACGCAAAATACAAGATATTAAATTGTACGCAAGGACGTTCGAAAATCCGGAACCGGGACCAGAGTCAACTCTCAACGCTCGACGCAACGGACTAAAAATTACAAGTCAACTATGCACATAAATATAATATAATATTTAAATAATGGGGTTAAATTCTTTCGAATTTTTAATTTTAAATTTAAACACTTGGTTACCATTAAAAATACTAGTAAAGCAGTAATTGTATTAGAATCTAGTGCTCTCTGATAATAAAGAACAGCCCTAGTCTTATATACTGACTACCCAATTCTAGTAAAATTTTCAAAATTTTCAATTAAATGAATTCAAAATCATGTTTATACATATTTATGAACGATAAAACTAGGTGTTAACACCGAAATTATTGTTACCTCGGAAGGGACATAAATTGAGAAACAAACCAAAATATTAGAATTCATTTAAAATGGAATAGAGGACAATAAAAAGGCAAAGAAAGGAAAATAAAAGCCAAGTGTGGAAAAAATTTACCAAGTTATTTTGAACATATATCACATATTTTTGTACAAATAACTGAAGATGCTTTTGCTTTAGACTAAACTAATCAGTTTTACCCGATTTACTGTAATATATTTGAAAGAAAGATGGATCTACACGATGAATCAATTCCATCATTAAAAGGAAGTAAAGTCTTCCGAAAAAGACACGCGCTTCTTGATTTAGGTCATGAAGTTGTCGTCCAAACCAGCTGTACGTTGACGAAAAATCTAGAAAAGTCATCTCTAAAATCAGCAGGAAATCCACGGACCTCAACATCAAACAGGGTCGCCAAGTGGTCAGACTTATCCTAACCATGAGAGGATCTGTCTCGTAAAATGGGGAGGACACCGTGCAAATTAGCTTGATAAGACTAATGAATCAGACCCCCAGAAAGGATAATCTCCTTAAAGATTAAAAATCAGCTTTTAAGCCTGATATTACTCAATCCTTGAGATTGACTTTAAAGATTGAGAATTACAAACTCATGGAATTCGATGATATCTAAACTCGAGCTTGAACGAGAAAATATTTTGATCAAAATTACAAACCTATTTGTTTTCTGAAAAACCCATTTTTAATGCGTTCATTACCATTGAACGTAAAATCCTAGGAATTCACCTGGAATTCATTAGGTCACCTGAACCAAATCGGGTGTCAACCGTAAGAACGGTGGTTGCATAGCATGGTCGAAGACAGGACCTTGTGCCAGACCGAAAAACTATAGGGTGATCTTTACTATTGCTCCTACAAAGGATAGTAATTGCATCCGACACGTTATAGACCATAATTAAAAGCATGTCAGGGGACATTGCTTTAACAGTTGCTTGTTCAACGCTTTCCTTTATAACCGGACGGTAGTTTACCGAAAGGTAATATACGGAGCAAATATACTGGACGTGTTGCTTTCCTAATACAAGGTTAGCAAGTGGGTGACACAAAACCGCAAGTTTTGAGCTAAAATTTTCAAATCTGAAACCCACCAAACCCACAAAAACAATTTGCAAGCACCGGTGAAGGGTTATTCCGGAAAACTTATCTAGGGTAAAAGCTAGATTTAATTTTCAAAAGATCAAATGTTTTCATAAAGATCCAATTTCCTTAAGGGATCTAAATTTTATAATCATGTGGGACTGTAAACCACATCGTTACTACCATTGTTTATACCGCCGTATAGAAATCACTGATGTACAAAGTGTGAAGAATAAAGAAGTGATTCTAGTATTTTTATTTCAAGACTATATTGCTTGAGGACAAGCAACGCTCAAGTGTGTGAATATTTGATAATGCTAAAAACGAATATATATTTAATAGCATTATCTGTAGTGACCCGAACTTTTCCATGTTTATATATATTAATTGAGATTGATATTTACATGATTAAATGTTTCCAACATGTTAAGCAATCAAACTTGTTAAGACTTGATTAATTGAAATATGTTTCATATAGACAATTGACCACCCAAGTTGATCGGTGATTCACGAACGTTAAAACTTGTAAAAACTATATGATGACATATATATGGATATATATATATATATATATATATATATATATATATATATATATATATATATATATATATATATATATATATATATATATATATATATATATATATATATATATATATATATAGTTAACATGATACTATGATAAGTAAACATATCATTAAGTATATTAACAATGAACTACATATGTAAAAACAAGACTACTAACTTAATGATTTTTAAACGAGACATATATGTAACGATTATCGTTGTAAAGACATTTAATGTATATATATCATATTAAGAGATATTCATACATGATAATATCATGATAATATAATAATTTAAAATCTCATTTGATATTATAAACATTGGGTTAACAACATTTAACAAGATCGTTAACCTAAAGGTTTCAAAACAACACTTACATGTAACGACTAACGATAACTTAACGACTCAGTTAAAATGTATATACATGTAGTGTTTTAATATGTATTTATACACTTTTGAAAGACTTCAATACACTTATCAAAATACTTCTACTTAACAAAAATGCTTACAATTACATCCTCGTTCAGTTTCATCAACAATTCTACTCGTATGCACCCGTATTCGTACTCGTACAATACACAGCTTTTAGATGTATGTACTATTGGTATATACACTCCAATGATCAGCTCTTAGCAGCCCATGTGAGTAACCTAACACATGTGGGAACCATCATTTGGCAACTAGCATGAAATATCTCATAAAATTACAAAAATATGAGTAATCATTCATGACTTATTTACATGAAAACAAAATTACACATCCTTTATATCTAATCCATACACCAACGACCAAAAACACCTACAAACACTTTCATTCTTCAATTTTCTTCATCTAATTGATCTCTCTCAAGTTCTATCTTCAAGTTCTATCTTCAAGTTCTAAGTGTTCTTCATAAATTCTACAAGTTCTAGTTACATAAAATCAAGAATACTTTCAAGTTTGCTAGCTCACTTCCAATCTTGTAAGGTGATCATCCAACCTCAAGAAATCTTTGTTTCTTACAGTAGGTTATCATTCTAATACAAGGTAATAATCATATTCAAACTTTGGTTCAATTTCTATAACTATAACAATCTTATTTCAAGTGATGATCTTACTTGAACTTGTTTTCGTATCATGATTCTGCTTCAAGAACTTCGAGCCATCCAAGGATCCGTTGAAGCTAGATCCATTTTTATATTTTCCAGTAGGTTTATTCAAGGAACTTAAGGTAGTAATGATGTTCATAACATCATTCGATTCATACATATAAAGCTATCTTATTCGAAGGTTTAAACTTGTAATCACTAGAACATAGTTTAGTTAATTCTAAACTTGTTCGCAAACAAAAGTTAATCCTTCTAACTTGACTTTTAAAATCAACTAAACACATATTCTATATCTATATGATATGTTAACTTAATGATTTAAAACCTGGAAACACGAAAAATACCGTAAAACCGGATTTACGCCGTCGTAGTAACACCGCGGGCTGTTTTGGGTTAGTTAATTAAAAACTATGATAAACTTTGATTTAAAAGTTGTTATTCTGAGAAAATGATTTTTATTATGAACATGAAACTATATCCAAAAATTATGGTTAAACTCAAAGTGGAAGTATGTTTTCTAAAATGTTCATCTAGACGTCGTTCTTTCGACTGAAATGACTACCTTTACAAAAACGACTTGTAACTTATTTTTCCGACTATAAACCTATAATTTTTCTGTTTAGATTCATAAAATAGAGTTCAATATGAAACCATAGCAATTTGATTCACTCAAAACGGATTTAAAATGAAGAAGTTATGGGTAAAACAAGATTGGATAATTTTTCTCATTTTAGCTACGTGAAAATTGGTAACAAATCTATTCCAACCATAACTTAATCAACTTGTATTGTATATTATGTAATCTTGAGATACCATAGACACGTATACAATGTTTCGACCTATCATGTCGACACATCTATATATATTTCGGAACAACCATAGACACTCTATATGTGAATGTTGGAGTTAGCTATACAGGGTTGAGGTTGATTCCAAAATATATATAGTTTGAGTTGTGATCAATACTGAGATACGTATACACTGGGTAGTGGATTGATTCAAGATAATATTTATCGATTTATTTCTGTACATCTAACTGTGGACAACTAGTTGTAGGTTACTAACGAGGACAGCTGACTTAATAAACTTAAAACATCAAAATATATTAAAAGTGTTGTAAATATATTTTAAACATACTTTGATATATATGTATATATTGTTATAGGTTCGTGAATCAACCAGTGGCCAAGTCTTACTTCCCGACGAAGTAAAAATCTGTGAAAGTGAGTTATAGTCCCACTTTTAAAATCTAATATTTTTGGGATGAGAATACATGCAGGTTTTATAAATGATTTACAAAATAGACACAAGTACGTGAAACTACATTCTATGGTTGAATTATCGAAATCGAATATGCCCCTTTTTATTAAGTCTGGTAATCTAAGAATTAGGGAACAGACACCCTAATTGACGCGAATCCTAAAGATAGATCTATTGGGCCTAAAAAACCCCATCCAGTTGGTATCCGAGCGTTGGTCTTAGAGAACCAGAATTTTGCATTAGTGTGTCTTATCGAGTTTGTTAGTATGCATTAGTGAGTCTGGACTTCGACCGTGTTTACTTGAAAAATGATTGCTTAACAAATTTTGTTGGAAACTATATATTTTTAACATGTGAATATCATGTGATATATTAATCTCTTAACGCGTTTGATATTATGTGATAGATGTCTACCTCTAGAACAAGTCCCATTGACTCACCTAATAATAATGAAGAGTCAAATGTAAATTGGAATGATTCGTGGACTGATTCACAAGTTCCCGAAGAGGAACCAGAAGAAGAGTCGGAACCGGAAGAAGAATCGGAACCGGATGAAGAAATAGAACCGGTGGGGGAAATAATAAAACTGTTAAGTAAAAGAAAATCCTCAACCAACCGACCAAGGTTAATTTTGGTCAATGGTGTTTCCGCCAAGGAAGCAAAATATTGGGAGGATTACCAATTCTCCGATGAATCGGATTCCGACGAGAATTCCGATGATGTTATAGAAATTACCCCAACTGAATTTAAAAAGGCAAAAGAAAATAATAAGGGAAAGGACATAAAAATAGAGAAATCTAATTCCAACCCCGATGAACTTTATATGTATCGTCAACCCCCGAAGTCCTTAAGTTGTAACAATGACCCGGGAACCTCTAAACCACCAGGTTTTTCTAAACCAATGTGGAAAACGACGGCTCGTATTAGGGGAACATCATATATCCCTAGAAACTTGGCAAAACGAACCAAAACCGAAGAAGAAGAAGAAACAAGCGAGTCGGAATAAGATAGTTGTATTCGTGTGGTGTAATATATGTAATATAGTGTGCTTATGCTTTATGATATATGTAAAAATTGCTTGTATTAATAAGTATTTTTTTTTTATGAATCTAACTCTTGTCTATTTTACAGTATAAAAACACAAAATGGATAGACAACCCAATATTTTAAGAGACCTACCCGGAGACATGATTGATGAAATCTTGTCTAGAGTCGGTCAGAATTCTTCGGCACAACTATTTAAGGTGAGATCAGTTTGTAAGACATTCGAAGAACGTTCCAAGAATGCCTTGGTTTATAAAAGGCTTTCGTTCGAAAGATGGGGGATATCACATTGAGAAATCCATAAGTTACGATGTGTTTACTTTGACGCATATATTGCGGGGAACCCAAATGCTATTTTACGCAATGGGTTAAGAAATTATTTTGACTCAATATATCCGAATATTGGACTTCGTGATTTAGAAAAAGCGGCTAACATGAAACATAAAGAAGCATGTTATGCTTACAGATTAGTAATGTTCGCTTCTCACCAAAGTGAGAACAAGAACATCGGGCTACAACTATTAAACAAAACGTTCCCACAAGTGACGGAGTCGGTAATTGGGGTAAGAAATGAGGTTTTTAGATTGTTACGGGACTGTTGGACATTACGTAACCCTCGTCCCTTTGACGACGTTACAACACGCTGTCTTATCAACGGCCATAACGGTTATGTTCCACAAGACCAAGGATGGGAAGTAATCCTAGTAAAACCAGAATGCATGACTTGTTTCTGGACGTATGAATTATGTGTCTTTATTGCCTTTGCTGAACAACTTGTGTACTAGCTAGAATTATCTTCACAACCATCTTGTATCAAATTTATTGTGTGCTATATTTCATGCTATATGTAAAATAAGCGGTATTGTAAGTTTGTAAAATATTGTGTAAAATTTGAACGCGAAATATTATTATAATCAGTTTTTCATATAGAATTGTAGTAGTTGAATTGTATATTAGCTACTAAGTATGAACTTAACGGGTAGGTACTACCCGAATTTAAACTTATAAAACGCTAATATGAAGAAAAAGCTTTTATAAATGAGTTCATATTATGCTAAGAAATACTATTAACTACTCTTAATATTCTGTATGATTAACTTGTTCCATTTGACTATTTTGAAGGAAATGGCACCGACTACTCGACACACCGTGAATATGAATGAAAAGGAATTCCGTACTTTTCTAGCTTCAAACATAGCCGCAGTACAGGCTGCGCTACATACCAACAATAACCTTGGATCTAGCAGTACAGGAAATCGTGTAGGATGCACCTATAAAGAATTCACTGCCTGCAAACCTTTGGAATTTGATGGAACCGAAGGACCGATCGGATTGAAACGGTGGACCGAGAAGGTCGAATCGGTGTTTGCCATAAGTAAGTGTACTGAAGAGGACAAAGTGAAGTACGCTACGCATACCTTCATAGGTTCTGCGTTAACATGGTGGAATACCTATCTAGAGCAAGTGGGACAAGACGATGCGTACGCACTACCGTGGTCAGCATTCAAGCACTTGATGAACGAGAAGTACCGTCCCGGGATCGAGGTCAATAAGCTCAAGACAGAACTTAGAGGGTTACGAACCCAAGGATTTGATATTACCACGTACGAAAGACGATTCACAGAATTGTGCCTATTGTGTCCGGGAGCATTCGAAGATGAGGAAGAGAAGATCGACGCGTTTGTGAAAGGATTACCGGAAAGAATCCAAGAAGATATAAGTTCACACGAGCCCGCCTCCATACAACAGGCATGTAGAATGGCTCACAAACTAGTGAACCAGATTGAAGAAAGAATTAAAGAACAGACTGCTGAAGAGGCCAATGTGAAGCAAGTCAAAAGAAAGTGGGAGGAAAATGGTGATAAGAATCACCAATACAACAACAACAACAATTACAACAATAATCGCAACAATTATCCCAACAATCGCAACATCAATCGCAACTACAACAAACGGCCCAACAACAACAACAACAACAACAACAACAGCAACTACAACAATCATCCCAACAACAATAATAACTGCAACAACAACAACAATCAGAAGCAGCTATGCCAAAGGTGTGAAAAGTATCACTCGGGGTTCTGCACCAAATTTTGCAACAAGTGTAAAAGAAATGGTCATAGCGCGGCGAAGTATGAGGTCTACGGATCAGGGGTTAATAGAACGAAAGGAACAAATAGTGTCGGAACGAGTAATGGCGGAGCAAGTAGTGTCGGAGCAAGTTATGCCAATGTAGTTTGTTATAAATGTGGAAAACCGGGCCACATTATTAGAAATTGCCCGAACCAGGAGAACACGAATGGACAAGGCCGGAAGAGTTTTCAATATTAATGCGGCAGAGGCACAGGAAGACCCGGAGATTGTTACGGGTACGTTTCTTATTGACAATAAATCTGCTTACGTTTTATTTGATTCGGTGCGGATAGAAGCTATATGAGTAGAGATTTTTGTGCTAAATTAAGTTGTCCATTGACGCCTTTGGATAGTAAATTTTTACTCGAATTAGCAAATGGTACATTAATTTCAGCAGATAATATATGTCGGAATCGAGAAATTAAACTGGTTAGCAAAACATTTAAGATTGATTTGATACCAGTAGAGTTAGGGAGTTTTGATGTGATAATCGGTATGGACTGGTTGAAAGAAGTGAAAGCAGAGATCGTTTGTTACAAAAATGCAATTCGCATTATACGAGAAAAAGGAAAACCCTTAATGGTGTACGGAGAAAAGGGCAACACGAAGCTACATCTTATTAGTAATTTGAAGGCACAAAAACTAATAAGAAAAGGTTGCTATGCTATTCTAGCACACGTCGAGAAAGTACAAACTGAAGAAAAGAGCATCAATGATGTTCCCATTGTAAAAGAATTTCCCGATGTATTTCCGAAAGAATTACCGGGATTACCCCCACATCGATCCATTGAATTTCAAATAGATCTTGTACCAGGAGCTGCACCAATAGCTCGTGCTCCTTACAGACTCGCACCCAGCGAGATGAAAGAACTGCAAAGCCAATTACAAGAACTTTTAGAGCGTGGTTTCATTCGACCAAGCACATCACCGTGGGGAGCTCCTGTTTTGTTTGTCAAGAAGAAAGATGGTACATTCAGGTTGTGTATCGACTACCGAGAGTTGAACAAACTTACCATCAAGAACCGCTACCCACTATCGAGAATCGACGAATTATTTGATCAACTACAAGGCTCGTCTGTTTATTCAAAGATTGACTTACGTTCCGGGTATCATCAAATGCGGGTGAAAGAAGATGATATTCCAAAGACTGCTTTCAGAACACGTTACGGTCATTACGAGTTTATGGTCATGTCGTTTGGTTTAACTAATGCACCAGCTGTGTTCATGGACCTTATGAACCGAGTGTGTGGACCATACCTTGACAAGTTTGTCATTGTTTTCATTAATGACATACTTATTTACTCAAAGAATGACCAAGAACACGGTGAACATTTGAGAAAGGTGTTAGAAGTATTGAGGAAGGAAGAATTGTACGCTAAGTTTTCAAAGTGTGCATTTTGGTTGGAAGAAGTTCAATTCCTCGGTCACATAGTGAACAAAGAAGGTATTAAGGTGGATCCGGCAAAGATAGAAACTGTTGAAAAGTGGGAAACCCCAAAAACTCCGAAACACATACGCCAGTTTTTAGGACTAGCTGGTTACTACAGAAGGTTCATCCAAGACTTTTCCAGAATAGCAAAACCCTTGACTGCATTAACGCATAAAGGGAAGAAATTTGAATGGAATGATGAACAAGAGAAAGCGTTTCAGTTATTGAAGAAAAAGCTAACTACGGCACCTATATTGTCATTGCCTGAAGGGAATGATGATTTTGTGATTTATTGTGACGCATCAAAGCAAGGTCTCGGTTGTGTATTAATGCAACGAACGAAGGTGATTGCTTATGCGTCTAGACAATTGAAGATTCACGAACAAAATTATACGACGCATGATTTGGAATTAGGCGCGGTTGTTTTTGCATTAAAGACTTGGAGGCACTACTTATATGGGGTTAAAAGTATTATATATACCGACCACAAAAGTCTTCAACACATATTTAATCAGAAACAACTGAATATGAGGCAGCGTAGGTGGATTGAATTGTTGAATGATTACGACTTTGAGATTCGTTACCACCCGGGGAAGGCAAATGTGGTAGCCGATGCATTGAGCAGGAAGGACAGAGAACCCATTCGAGTAAAATCTATGAATATAATGATTCATAATAACCTTACTACTCAAATAAAGGAGGCGCAACAAGGAGTTTTAAAAGAGGGAAATTTAAAGGATGAAATACCCAAAGGATCGGAGAAGCATCTTAATATTCGGAAAGACGGAACCCGGTATAGGGCTGAAAGGATTTGGGTACCAAAATTTGGAGATATGAGAGAAATGGTACTTAGAGAAGCTCATAAAACCAGATACTCAATACATCCTGGAACGGGGAAGATGTACAAGGATCTCAAGAAACATTTTTGGTGGCCGGGTATGAAAGCCGATGTTGCTAAATACGTAGGAGAATGTTTGACGTGTTCTAAGGTCAAAGCTGAGCATCAGAAACCATCAGGTCTACTTCAACAACCTGAAATCCCGGAATGGAAATGGGAAAACATTACCATGGATTTCATCACTAAATTGCCAAGGACTGCAAGTGGTTTTGATACTATTTGGGTAGTAGTTGATCGTCTCACCAAATCAGCACACTTCCTGCCAATAAGAGAAGATGACAAGATGGAGAAGTTAGCACGACTGTATTTGAAGGAAGTCGTCTCCAGACATGGAATACCAATCTCTATTATCTCTGATAGGGATGGCAGATTTATTTCAAGATTCTGGCAGACATTACAGCAAGCATTAGGAACTCGTCTAGACATGAGTACTGCCTATCATCCACAAACTGATGGGCAGAGCGAAAGGACGATACAAACGCTTGAAGACATGCTACGAGCATGTGTTATTGATTTCGGAAACAGTTGGGATCGACATCTACCGTTAGCAGAATTTTCCTACAACAACAGCTACCATTCAAGCATTGAGATGGCGCCGTTTGAAGCACTTTATGGTAGAAAGTGCAGGTCTCCGATTTGTTGGAATGAAGTGGGGGATAGATAGATTACGGGTCCAGAGATTATACAAGAAACTACCTAGAAGATCATCCAAATTCAACAACGGTTGAAAACCGCCCAAAGTCGACAAAAGAGCTACGCTGACATTAAAAGAAAAGATATAGAATTTGAAATTGGAGAGATGGTCATGCTTAAAGTTGCACCTTGGAAAGGCGTTGTTCGATTTGGTAAACGAGGGAAATTAAATCCAAGGTATATTGGACCATTCAAGATTATTGATCGTGTCGGACCAGTAGCTTACCGACTTGAGTTACCTCAACAACTCGCGGCTGTACATAACACTTTCCACGTCTCGAATTTGAAGAAATCTTTTGCTAAAGAAGATCTCAATATTCTGTTAGATGAAATCCAAATCAACAAAAACTCCAATTCATCGAAGAACCCGTCGAAATAATGGATCGTGAGGTTAAAAGACTTAAGAAAAACAAGATACCAATTGTTAAGGTTCGATGGAATGCTCGTAGAGGACCCGAGTTCACCTGGGAGCGTGAAGATCAGATGAAGAAGAAATACCCGCATCTATTTCTAGAAGATTCATCAACACCTTCAACAGCTTAAAATTTCGGGACGAAATTTATTTAACGGGTAGGTACTGTAGTGACCCGAACTTTTCCATGTTTATATATGTTAATTGAGATTGATATTTACATGATTAAATGTTTCCAACATGTTAAGTAATCAAACTTGTTAAGACTTGATTAATTGAAATATGTTTCATATAGACAATTGACCACCCAAGTTGACCGGTGATTCACGAACGTTAAAACTTGTAAAAACTATATGATGACATATATATGGATATATATATATATAGTTAACATGATACTATGATAAGTAAACATATCATTAAGTATATTAACAATGAATTACATATGTAAAAACAAGACTACTAACTTAATGATTTTTAAACGAGACATATATGTAACGATTATCGTTGTAAAGACATTTAATGTATATATATCATATTAAGAGATATTCATACATGATAATATCATGATAATATAATAATTTAAAATCTCATTTGATATTATAAACATTGGGTTAACAACATTTAACAAGATCGTTAACCTAAAGGTTTCAAAACAACACTTACATGTAACGACTAACGATGACTTAACGACTCAGTTAAAATGTATATACATGTAGTGTTTTAATATATATTTATACACTTTTGAAAGACTTCAATACACTTATCAAAATACTTCTACTTAACAAAAATGCTTACAATTACATCCTCGTTCAGTTTCATCAACAATTCTACTCGTATGCACCCGTATTCGTGCTCGTACAATACACAGCTTTTAGATGTATGTACTATTGGTATATACACTCCAATGATCAGCTCTTAGCAGCCCATGTGAGTCACCTAACACATGTGGGAACCATAATTTGGCAACTAGCATGAAATATCTTATAAAATTACAAAAATATGAGTAATCATTCATGACTTATTTACATGAAAACAAAATTACATATCCTTTATATCTAATCCATACACCAACGACTAAAAACACCTACAAATACTTTCATTCTTCAATTTTCTTCATCTAATTGATCTCTCTTAAGTTCTATCTTCAAGTTCTAAGTGTTCTTCATAAATTCTACAAGTTCTAGTTACATAAAATCAAGAATACTTTCAAGTTTGCTAGCTCACTTCCAATCTTGTAAGGTGATCATCCAACCTCAAGAAATCTTTGTTTCTTACAGTAGGTTATCATTCTAATACAAGGTAATAATCATATTCAAACTTTGGTTCAATTTCTATAACTATAACAATCTTATTTCAAGTGATGATCTTACTTGAACTTGTTTTCGTGTCATGATTCTGCTTCAAGAACTTCGAGCCATCCAAGGATCCGTTGAAGCTAGATCCATTTTTCTCTTTTCCAGTAGGTTTATCCAAGGAACTTAAGGTAGTAATGATGTTCATAACATCATTCGATTCATACATATAAAGCTATCTTATTCGAAGGTTTAAACTTGTAATCACTAGAACATAGTTTAGTTAATTCTAAACTTGTTCGCAAACAAAAGTTAATCCTTCTAACTTGACTTTTAAAATCAACTAAACACATGTTCTATATCTATATGATATGCTAACTTAATGATTTAAAACCTGGAAACACGAAAAATACCGTAAAACCGGATTTACGCCGTCGTAGTAACACCGCTGGCTGTTTTGGGTTAGTTAATTAAAAACTATGATAAACTTTGATTTAAAAATTGTTATTCTGAGAAAATGATTTTTATTATGAACATGAAACTATATCCAAAAATTATGGTTAAACTCAAAGTGGAAGTATGTTTTCTAAAATGGTCATCTAGACGTCGTTCTTTCGACTGAAATGACTACCTTTACAAAAACGACTTGTAACTTATTTTTCTGACTATAAACCTATACTTTTTCTGTTTATATTCATAAAATAGAGTTCAATATGAAACCATAGCAATTTTATTCACTCAAAACGGATTTAAAATGAAGAAGTTATGGGTAAAAAAAGATTGGATAATTTTTCTCATTTTAGCTACGTGAAAATTGGTAACAAATCTATTCCAACCATAACTTAATCAACTTGTATTGTATATTATGTAATCTTGAGATACCATAGACACGTATACAATGTTTCGACCTATCATGTCGACACATCTATATATATTTCGGAACAACCATAGACACTCTATATGTGAATGTTGGAGTTAGCTATACAGGGTTGAGGTTGATTCCAAAATATATATAGTTTGAGTTGTGATCAATACTGAGATACGTATACACTGGGTCGTGGATTGATTCAAGATAATATTTATCGATTTATTTCTGTACATCTAACTGTGGACAACTAGTTGTAGGTTACTAACGAGGACAGCTGACTTAATAAACTTAAAACATCAAAATATATTAAAAGTGTTGTAAATATATTTTGAACATACTTTGATATATATGTATATATTGTTATAGGTTCGTGAATCAACCAGTGGCCAAGTCTTACTTCCCGACGAAGTAAAAATATGTGAAAGTGAGTTATAGTCCCACTTTTAAAATCTAATATTTTTGGGATGAAAATACATGCAGGTTTTATAAATGATTTACAAAATAGACACAAGTACGTGAAACTACATTCTATGGTTGAATTATCGAAATCGAATATGCCCCTTTTTATTAAGTCTGGTAATCTAAGAATTAGGGAACAGACACCCTAATTGACGCGAATCCTAAAGATAGATCTATTGGGCCTAACAAACCCCATCCAAAGTACCAGATGCTTTAGTACTTCGAAATTTATATCATATCCGAAGGGTGTCCCGGAATGATGGGGATATTCTTATATATGCATCTTGTTAATGTCGGTTACCAGGTGTTCACCATATGAATGATTTTTATCTCTATGTATGAGATGTGTATTGAAATATGAAATCTTGTGGTCTATTATTATGATTTGATATATATAGGTTAAACCTATAACTCACCAACATTTTTGTTGAAGTTTTAAGCATGTTTATTCTCAGGTGATTATTAAGAGCTTCCGCTGTTGCATACTTAAATAAGGATGAGATTTGGAGTCCATGCTTGTATGATATTGTGTAAAAACTGCATTCAAGAAACTTATTTTGTTGTAACATATTTGTATTGTAAACCATTATGTAATGGTCGTGTGTAAACAGGATATTTTAGATTATCATTATTTGATAATCTACGTAAAGCTTTTTAAACCTTTATTGATGAAATAAAGGTTATGGTTTGTTTTAAAATGAATGCAGTCTTTGAAAAACGTCTCATATAGAGGTCAAAACCTCGCAACGAAATCAATTAATATGGAACGTTTTTAATCATGTTTATATATATTAAATGAAATTGTTATTTACATGATTAAGTGTTTCCAATATGTTAAGCAATCAAACTTGTTAAGACTTGATTAATTGAAATAGGTTTCATATAGACAATTGACCACCCAAATTGACCGGCGATTCACGAACGTTAAAACTTGTAAAAACTATATGATGACATATATATGGTTATATATATAGTTAACATGATATTATGATAAGTAAACATATCATTAAGTATATTAACAATGAACTACATATGTAAAAACAAGACTACTAACTTAATGATTTTGAAACGAGACATATATGTAACGATTATCGTTGTAACGACATTTAATGTATATATGTCATATTAAGATATATTCGTACATCATAATATCATGATAATATAATAATTTAAAATCTCTTTTGATATTATAAACATTGGGTTAACAACATTTAACAAGATCGTTAACCTAAAGGTTTCAAAACAACACTTACATGTAACGACTAACGATGACTTAACGACTCAGTTAAAATGTATATACATGTAGTGTTTTAATATGTATTTATACACTTTTTAAAGACTTCAAGACACTTATAAAAATACTACTACTTAACAAAAATGCTTACAATTACATCCTCATTCAGTTTCATCAACAATTCTACTCGTATGCACCCGTATTCGTACTCGTACAATACACAGCTTTTAGATGTATGTACTATTGGTATATACACTCCAATGATTAGCTATTAGCAGCCCATGTGAGTCACCTAACACATGTGGGAACCATCATTTGGCAACTAGCATGAAATATCTCATAAAATTACAAAAATATGAGTAATCATTCATGACTTATTTACATGAAAACAAAATTACATATCCTTTATATCTAATCCATACACCAACGACCAAAAACACCTACAAACACTTTCATTCTTCAATTTTCTTCATCTAATTGATCTCTCTCAAGTTCTATCTTCAAGTTCTAAGTGTTCTTCATAAATTCCAAAAGTTCTAGTTTCATAAAATCAAGAATACTTCCAAGATTGCAAGTTTACTTCCAAGTTTTCTAAATCCATTCCAAGTAATCATCCAAGATCAAGAAACCTTTGTTACTTACAGTAGGTTATCTTTCTAATACAAGGTAATAATCATATTCAAACTTTAATTCAATTTCTATAACTATAACAATCTTATTTCGAGTGGAAATCTTACTTGAAATTGTTTTCGTGTCATGATTCTGCTTCAAGAACTTTCAAGCCATCCAAGGATCCTTTGAAGCTAGATCCATTTTTCTCATTTCCAGTATGTTTATCCAAGGAAATTGAGATAGTAATGATGTTCATAACATCATTCGATCCATACATAAAAAGCTGTCTTATTCAACGTTATAAACTTGTAATCACTAGAACATAGTTTAGTTAATTCTAAACTTGTTCGCAAATAAAGTTAATCCTTATAACTAGACTTTTAAAATCAACTAAACACATGTTCTATATCTATATGATATGCTAACTTAATGATTTAAAACCCGAAAACACGATAAACACCATAAAACTGGATATACGCCGTCGTAGTAAAACCGGGGGCTGTTTTGGTTGGGATAATTAAAAGCTAAGAAGAACTTTGATTTAAAAGCTATACTTCTGGAAAAATGATTTTTCTTATGAACATGAAACTATATCCAAAAATCATGGTTAAACTCAAAGTGAAAGTATGTTTTTCAAAATGATCATCAAGATGTCGTTCTTTCGACGGAAATGACTTCCTCTTTCAAAAATGACTTGTAACTTGTATTTCCGACTATAAACTTATACTTTTTATATTTAGATTTGATGTTTAAAGCTAAGGGGTATAAAATACTATTAATTTTAGTAGGAAATACTATTAAATACGATACAATTTTACACAAGATATTTATTTATTTAGAGAATGGATATACTTAAACCTTGCTACAACACTTATAGGCAGTGTACCTAATCGTACAGTAGTGTAGTTTTTAGTAAGTCCGGTTCGTTCCACAGGGAAAATCTTTAAAAAAAGCTTAACGCTATATTAGTTTACTTTTATAAAAATACAAATATATATATAAGTAATATTATTATTATAAAGGGGGTTTTTACCGTTTAATGACCGGTTTGTCGATTTTAAAACTTTAGTCGCAGTTAAAACCAAATGTAAAATAATAAATAAATACAAGACTTAATTTAAAGCGTAAAGTAAATAACGATAATAAAATTGCGAATAATAAAAGTGCGATAAAATAAACTTGCGATAATTAAAGAGTACGATAATTAAAAGTGCAATTAAATATAATAACAATAAATAAAAGTGCTATAATTAGAAGTGCAATTAAATATAAAATAAAGGAAATAAAATATGAAATAAAAGAATTATGCTTATTTAAACTTCCGTAATCATGATGTTTGACGTGTTGATTTTAGTTTTATGCCCATGGGTTAATTGTCCTTTATCCTGGATTATTTAATATGTCCATACGGATTTGTCCATAATAGTCTATCAGTCATAAATATAAAGAGCGAAAGCCTTCGTCAAATTATTCTTATTCCCGAAGTCAAATATTCCAACTAATTGGGGATTCGAATTGTAACAAGGTTTTAATACTTTATTTAATGAATACACCAGGTTATCGACTGCGTGTAAACCAAGGTTTTACTACTTTGTTAGCAATTACACCAATTACCCTTGAATGTAATTCACCCCTGTTTCAACAAGTCTATTAACTATTAATCCAGTTCCGTATCCGGTAAAATGAATAATTATTGGTATTTATAGATATCCCGCCCACCGTACCCAGTCAAGCGTATGTGGTTATATATAAATACGTCGAATTATAAGTTTGTATATTAAATTAACAAGGTATTGTTTAGTTAATATAAAACCCATTAATAGCCCATAGTCTAATTTCCACAAGTGTCGTTCTTTTATCCAAACCCCAATTATGGTACAAAGCTCAATTACCCAATTTTAGTAATTAGCCCAACATCATGATTACTTCGGTATAAATAAGCATAATAATAACTTAGCTACGAGACATTAAATTAAAAAGGTTGAACATAACTTACAATGATTAAAAATAGCGTAGCGTTACACGGATAGAATTTCGACTTACACCCTTACAACATTCGCTAACATACCCTTATTATTAGGATTAAAATTAAAATTAAAATATAAATTATAAATATAAATATTACGTATATAGATAGAGAGATGGATATATATTCTGTGTTTTTGCGATCAGAATTCGTTTGCTTTTATAGGGAGTTTCAGTTTTTGGGGCTCCGCGACTCGCGGCATTTTTGCTCTTCAAACTCCGCGAGTCGCGGAGTTTGAAATTCCAGCTCACTCCAAATTGGATCTTAGTCTGCCGACGGTTTATTATATAATATAATATATATATAATTTATATAATTAATTATATATTATATTATATTTATATACATAGTTAACTTGTAATTTTTAGTCCGTTGCGTCGAGCGTTGAGAGTTGACTCTGGTCCAGGTTCCAAATTTTCGAACGTCCTTGCGTACTATTTTATATCTTGTACTTTGCGTTTTGAATCTTGTATTCTTGTAATTTCGAGACGTTTCTTATCAATAATTGGCACCTCTTTGATTGTCTTTTGTACTTTTGAGCTTTTTGGTCGTTTGTGTCTTCAATTCGTCGAATCTGTCTTTTGTCTTCACCTTTTATTATTTAAACGAATATCATTTGTAAATAGGACAATTGCAACTAAAAGATTATCTTTCTTGAGGAATAATGCTATGAAATATATGTTCGTTTTTAGCATTATCAAATATTCCCACACTTGAGCGTTGCTTGTCCTCAAGCAATATCGTCTTGAAATACTAGAATCACTTCTTTATTCTTCACACTTTGTACATCAGTGATTTCTATACGGCGGTATAAATAATGGTAGTAACGATATGGTTTACAGTCCCACATGACTATAAAATTTTAGATCCATTAAGGAAATTGGATCTTTTATGAAAACATTTGATCTTTTGAAAATTAAATCTAGTTTTTACCCTAGATAAGTTTTCTGGAATAACCCTTCACCGGTGTTTGCAAAATATTTTTGTGGGCTTGGTGGGTTTCAGATTTGAAAATTTTAGCTCAAAACTTGCGGTTTTGTGTCACCCACTTGCTAACCTTGTATTAGGAAAGCAACACGTCCAGTTTACTTGTCCCGTATATTACCTTTCGGTAAACTACCGTCCGGTTGTAAAGGAAAGCGTTGAACAAGCAACTGTTAAGGTAATGTCCCCTGACATGCTTTTAATTATGGTCTATAACGTGTCGGACGCAATTACTATCCTTTGTAGGAGCAATAGTAAAGCTTACCCTTATAATTTGTCGGTCTGGCACAAGGTCCTGTCTTTGACCATGCTATGCAACCACCGTTCTTACGGTTGACACCCGATTTGGTTCAGATGACCTAATGAATTCCTGGTGAATTCCTAGGATTTTACGTTCAATGGTAATGAACGCATTGAAAATGGGTTTTCAGAAAACAAATCGGTTTATAATTTGATCAAAATATTTTCTCGTTCAAGCTCGAGTTTAGATATCATTGAATTCCATGAGTTTGAATTCTCAATCTTTAAGATCAATCTCTAGGATTGAGTAATATCAGGCTTAAAAGCTGATTTTTAATCTTTAAGGAGATTATCCTTTCTGGGGATCTGATTCATTAGTCTTATCCAGCTAATTTTCACGGTGCCCTCCCCATTTTACAAGACAGATCCTCTCATGGTTAGGATAAGTCTGACCACTTGGTGACCCTGTTTGATGCTGAGGTTCGTGGATTTCCTACTGATTTTAGTGATGACTTTTCTAGTTTTTTTGTCAACCTACAGCTGGTCTGGACGACAACTTCATGACCTAAATCAAGAAGCGCGTTTCTTTTTTGGAAGACTTTACTTCCTTTTAATGATGGAATTGATTCATCGTGTAGATCCATCTCTTCTTTTCTTTCATCGGGTAAAACAGTTTAGTTTGGTCCAAAGCAAAAGTATTTTTAGTTACTTGTACAAAAATATGTGACATATGTTTTGAATAACTTGGAGAATTTTCCCACACTTGGCTTTTATTTTCCTTTTTATTGTCCTCTATTCCATTTTAAATGAATTTTAACATTTTGGTTTGTTTCTCAATTTATGTCCTTTTCGAGGTAACAATAATTTCGGTGTTAAAACCTAGTTTTATCGTTCATAAATACTAGAATTGGGTAGTCAGTATATAAGACTAGGGCTGTTCTTTATTATCAGAGAGCACTAGATTCTAATACAACTACTGCTTTACTAGTATTTTTAATGGTAACCAAGTGTTTAGGATAAAAATTTTAAAAATCCGAAAGAATTTAACCCCTTCCCACACTTAAGATCTTGCAATGCCCTCATTTGCAAGAAATCAGTAACAATTTAAATTATTGAGGGTGATTTGTGTGAAAATGAATAAATTTTACCAAAGTTTCCAAACATATTTGTGTTTGCTTGCTGAATGATAAATGGTGCATATCATTTGTTCATTCCGTCTTGTTGTTATTTCACATATATTTTGCATCTTGTCGTCAAAATTAGTTGCTTTTGCTGAACTTAATGCCAGTCTTTGAAAATGCGTTGTTTTACCCTGTTGTGTACATAAGATAAACTGCAAACATATATACATATTTTTGAAGTTTGGTATATTACCCCGCATTCAAAAATTATTAAAATCTAAGAATAAAAGTTAGGAATTATAAAAACTATTACAATATTAACATAAGTATTAAATGTATCAACATTACAAATAACAAAATAAAAAAACTAAGTAGACTAGGGATGATACTGATACCAATAGGGGTTCCATGCATAACCATAGGTGCTATAAAATGCTTCGGCTGGGTTATACGTAGGATACGGTGGTTGAATCTCTATAGACCAGGGAGGGAATATGGGCTTTGGAGTAGGAATATAGTTTCTACCTATATGTTGGCAATAAGCTATGATTTGGTTTTGATGAACTTGCCAATCTTCAAATACTCTCTGTCTAGCATTTTCGTACTCCTGTGAAGCTATAAACCTTTGCATTTCTTGCATTTCATTTCCCCCTCCTACATTACCTTGCTGTTGGTTTCTCTCAACCTGTGGATGTCTACCATGGTATTGTACTGCGGCGTTATTTTGCCTCTTCAAAACTTTCGCACCATGGTATACATTTAAACCTATTGTATCGCGGGGTTCTGGTTCTTCGACTAATAATCCCCCCGACTTATATCCAGACCGAGATATTCAGCAATCAAAGTAATAAATATACCACCTCCTATTATGCTATGCGGTCTCATCCCCCTAACCATAGCTGATAAATAATAACCCACACAATAAGGTATACTTACAGCGCTTTGTGGGTCTCGAATACACATATGGTAAAACAAATCCTGTTCATTTACCTTTTCCTTTTATCTTACCTCTTTGTGTAATCGAATTAGCTAAAAACCTATGAATTACTCTTAATTCAGCTCTATCTATATCCAAATATGAGTAATTTCCCCCTTTGAATCGGTGATGGCTTGTCATTTGACTCCATACACCATGTGTATTAAAATTTTCATCTATCTTTCTACCATTTAGTATCAACCCTCTACAATCGGCAGATGCTAACTCCTCAGGCGTATATATACGTAAAGCCTGAGCCATGTCTAGTAAAGACATGTGGCGCATCGAACCTCCTAACAAAAATCTAATAAAAGATCGATCGGTTAAACTAGCTACCCGATCATTTAATTCTATACTACACAACAATTCTTCACACCATACTTTATATACAGGTCTACGCATGGTGAATAAACGTACCCAGTCGTTAAAAGTAGAATTACCATACCTCTGTGCAAGTAATTCCCTAATTGGCCCGGCCAATTCTACAGCTTCTAATGGTCCCCATTCTATGACCCTAGGTACTTCAACAACTTTAGAATGAAGAGTATGCAAACCCCTTTGGTATTTTGGATAATCTATCCAAAGTCTGTCAAATCTCAGGTTCGGGTGCAAATCTTCCAAGTGCATATCAGAAAATGTCATGACTGGATGAGGTATATCTTGTTTGTAGTAGTTATCCACCTCCTATTGTTCCGCATTCTCAGCAGGAGCATTGCGAGCTTGGGATGAAGATTCACCCCTTTCAGTCTGCAAAACACATCAAACACAATTTTTGTGCATCCAAATATGCATTAGTGTCAGCAAAATCATCAATCAAAATAATTACAATGACATGATCAATTTATATCAAACTTAAGCTCATTTTCATATTTTCATCAAATCTACAAATTTTCAAATAAGCATATACGAAAATGTTCGCCAAGTTCATAAGCATTCAACTCAAATAACATGTCAAAATAATCATTACTAGCAATTAAACAAGTTTCAAATGGCATTATCTCTCAAAAATCAAGTTCATGAATTTTAGACTTGAAAAAGTCCACTTTAATTCTCAAAATCATGTTTAGGCTCAAAGTTTGGATCATTTAACTACCTAAACATGTTACACTACTTAATTTAGCAACAATTCATGACAAAAATCGGCTATAACCTGTTTATATCAAAAATCCCCAAATTTGCTCAAGAACACAAACCCTAGATTACTCAAAATTTGAAGTTTAAGGCTTCTAATCATGTTAAATAGCATCAATCTAGGTTATACAAGCATAATACATAAACAATTTAAGCATAATTACACTAAAAAGCATCAAAATCGAATTGGGTATAAAATTGCTCAAGAACACTAATTTTCGGATTAAATGGTGTTTAGGTGTAGAAATTTACCGTTTTTCTTGAGTAATTCCTTGATAGCATCCTTCTCAACATGATTTTAGTAAAAGATTTGATGATTAACGGTCAAAAATTGTGAATTTGGGAGTGTTTTTTTGGGTTTTTGCGGTTTGTTTTCGGGTTTATTTTCGCTGTCTGTGTTTTGTGGGTTGGGGACTGATCAGTTCTGCCCCTTTTATTTTTTTCCGGTATTTTTGGAACTCCGCGAGTCGCGGGGTTTTTACCCTTCAAACTCCGCGAGTCGCGGAGTTTGTATTTTTTTTTATTTTATTTTATTAACATCTTATACTAATTAAAACAATTAAGTAATTAATTTTAAAATTTTGTTTCCCTTGTTACTTAGGACGAGGTCGTTTCGGATCGATTTCCTAGTCCGTCCTTCGACAAAATTTTAAAATTTGTCTTTTTGTAGCGATTGTTTTAAAAGCTAAGATTTTTGGGTTTTTTTTTTTTTTTATGTTTTTGGCATACTTTAATTCAATAAGATTAAAAATAATGGTAATAAAAGTTCTCGTCCCTCCCTTGGGTAAAGCAATTTCGGTTCAACGACCTAGTCTTCAACTTACGACGAATTTTAAAAATCATATTTTTAACTTAATGAGATAAAGTAAATTTTTGTTTTTAAATTCACACAATTTAAATATAAAATTCAAAATTAATATTCAAAATTCACAACAAACTTACAATTTAAAATGCATAAAAATAAAATTCATATTTTAAAAATTAAAAATTCACACCAAACTTAATTTAAAAATTCATATTATAAATTCACACCAAACTTATATTAATTTTTCAAATATTTACAATTTTAAATATTTTGTTTTTACAAAGTTTACAATATTAATTTAAGATTTATATATTAATTTTAAAAACATGGTAAAAATAAAATTAAAAATCTTTTTGGCTTTTTATCCCACTTTAATCAATCAAATATTATCAAAAATATGCGCCCCTCTTTTCGGTAAAGTAATTTCGGTTCCATGACCTAATTTAACTCATGAGGAATTTTTGAAATATTTTGGGTTGATTGATTAAAGATATTTATACCTTAAGAATAAACGTTAAATTTCGCAGTGATGTAATAAATTTTTGAATGATATCAATAAATTCGGTCGCCAAACCTAATTTTATTCAATACCAATTTAATACTTTATAGCGAACAAATTAGCGTTTATTATCAAAAGGTTAAAAATAAAAATAAAAAAAAATAAAAACTGTACAAACATACCTGTGAAATAGATTTCTTAGTTATATGATCTATCCCATTCATAAGATAGTCGGTTTAATTGGTTTTCCATGGCTACATAGGCGTAACCTCGAGCATTCAGTGATTTTTCTTCTAAACATATGAACGGTCCGTCTCTGCATAAAGTAACAAATTCGGTGTTTGAATAGGTTTGATTATTTGAACATTTACCTCCATGTGACCATTTTCTGCATTTGTGACATCTTTCTAGGTGTCGTGCTCTTCTTTTCGCTGCGGATTTTGATTTTCCTTTACCAAATTATAACTTATTATCTTCGCATCTGGATTCTTTTCTAACTCCGTCCAATCTTTCTCTGATTACTGATACTATTTCACTCAGAAGTGTGTCATTATTACGTTTAGTGATCAAAGCGTGTAGCATTAGACCATGGTTTAGTTCACAGGCAGTCTTCATTTCCTAAAAAAAAAAAAAATTCAGAATGGGGGGAGAAGACTAGTTCTGTAGGGTCTGCTAGGGAAAGACCGTTCGGGTTCTATTTTCGAGAACTACACGAAAACAGACAATCTAACTCTAACATAAACCCCCTATACTTAGTTAGCTGTGGTATCGAAATTGTGATTAACTTCATTGTCTTCTTCCATCGGACCATGTATGTAATGTTTAACTCTGTGACCATTAACTTTAAATTCAATCCCATTTGAATTTATTAATTCTATCATTCTGTATGGAAAAACTCTTTTGACTATGAATGGTCCAGACCATCTTGATTTCAATTTTCCAAGAAATAGCTTGAATCGTGAATTGAAAAGAAGAACTCAGTCTCCTTCCTTAAATTCTTTTGAACTTCTGATTCTTTTATCATGCCATTTCTTCGTTCTTTCTTTATAGATTAACGAATTTTCGTTTGCTTCATGTCTTAATTCTTCTAATTCGTTTAGTTGACTTAATCATAGACGTCCAGCTTCATGTAAATCAAGATTACATGTCTTCAAAGCCAAAATGCTTTGTGTTCAATTTCTACTGGAAGATGACATGCTTTTCCATAAACAAGTCTAAAAGGTGTGGTTCCAATTGGAGTTTTGTAGGCTGTTCTAAAAGCCCAGAGTGCATCCTCCAATTTAATGGACCATTCCTTCGGATTTGATCCTACGGTTTTCTCTAGAATACGTTTAAAGCTCGGTTGGTATTTTCAACTTGTCCACTTGTTTGTGGATGATATGCGGTGGAGATTTTATGAGTTACTCCATATCTTTTAAGAACTTTCTCAAGTTGATTATTACAGAAATGAGTACCCCGATCACTTATTAAAGCTTTCGGTGTTCCAAACCTTGCAAAAAGACGTTTTAAAAAGTTGACTACAACTCGTGCATCGTTAGTTGGGAGAGCTTGTGCTTCCGCCCATTTAGATACATAATCAGTGGCTACGAGAATATAGATATTATTATGAGATTTTGGAAATGGACCCATAAAGTCAATACCCCAAATGTCAAATACTTCACATACTTGTATGACATTTTGTGGCATTTCATCACGTTGACTTATTTTTCCGGCCCTTTGACAAGCATCACAGGATTTGCAAAGAAGGTGTGAGTCTTTGTAAATTGTAGGCCAATAGAATCCAGCATCATAAACTTTTCTTGCTGTTAGTTGAGGCCCATAATGCCCTCCTGTTGGTCCTGTGTGACAATGGTTTAAAATTTTACTAGCTTCATTTCCAAATACACATCGGCGTATTATTCCATCGGGACAACTTTTAAACAGATGTGGATCTTCCCAAAAATAGTGTTTTATATCACTGAAGAATTTCTTTCGTTTTTGGTACGATAATCCTTTTTCAAGGAATCCACATACTAAATAGTTTGCATAGTCTGCAAACCATGAGATTTCATTATAATCTATCTTCAATAGATATTCATCAGGAAAGTTGTCTTGTATGGCCGATTCATTTAGAACTTCTAATTCGGGATTTTCAAGACGAGAAAGATGATCAGCGGCGAGATTTTCTGCTCCTCTTTTATCTTTGATTTCAATATCGAACTCTTGTAAGAGTAAGATCCAACGGATTAATCTTGGTTTAGCATCTTGTTTTAAAAATAGGTATCTAAGAGCAGAGTGGTCGGTATAGACCACCGTTTTTGCTAAAACGAGATATGATCGAAATTTGTCAAAAGCAAAGACAATAGTAAGGAGTTCTTTTTTAGTAGTTGTATAGTTCGTTTGTGCTCCTTGTAACGTCTTACTAGCATAATATATAGGTTGAAATCGTTTTTCAATCCTTTGTCCTAAAACGGCTCCCATTGCAAAATCACTTGCATCGCACATTAGTTCAAATGGCAGATTCCAATTTGGTGTTATCATGATCGGGCATTAGTGAGTTTCTCTTTAAGAATATTAAAAGATTTGATACACTCATCTGAAAATATGAATGGAGCATCCTTTTCTAGGAGTTTATTCATAGGAGTGGCAATTTTAGAAAAATCTTTTATGAAACGTCGGTAAAAACCGGCATGCCCTAGAAAACTCCTAACTCCTCTAACATTGGTGGGATGTGGAAGTTTAGCAATTACATCTACTTTAGCTCTATCCACTTCAATTCCTTCTTTTAAAATTTTATGACCAAGAACGATGCCTTCTTTAACCATAAAATGGCATTTCTCCCAATTAAGAACTAGATTTGATTGTTCGCATCTAATAAGCATTCGTTCCAGATTAGCTAGACATGTTTCAAATGTATCACCGAAGACTGAAAAGTCATCCATGAAAACTTCCATGCATTCTTCTATCATGTCGTGAAAAATCGCCATCATACACCTTTGAAAGGTTGCAGGGGCGTTACAAAGTCCAAATGGCATGCGTTTGTAAGCAAAAGTACCATAAGGGCACGTGAATGTGGTTTTCTCTTGATCTTCGGGTGCTATTGGAATTTGAAAATATCCGGAAAATCCATCTAGAAAATAATAGTAACTATTTCCGGCTAATCTTTCCAACATTTGATCAATGAAAGGTAAGGGAAAGTGATCTTTTCTGGTGGCGTCATTTAATTTTCTATAATCAATACATACACGCCATCCTGTTACAGTCCTAGTAGGAATAAGCTCATTTTTTTCATTTGTAATGACAGTCATGCCACCCTTCTTAGGCACGCATTGAACTGGGCTTACCCATGGACTATCAGAAATTGGATAAATTAGACCTGCATCTAGTAGTTTAATAATCTCTTTCTTAACTACATCTTGCATATTAGGATTTAGTCTTCGTTGGCGTTGCACATACGTTTTATGACCTTCTTCCATAAGGATTTTATGTGTGCAATACGAAGGACTTATTCCTTTAATATCATGAATCTTCCATGCAATGGCTGGTTTATGAGCTTTCAACACAGAAATGAGTTGTGATTTCTCATTTTCAGTAAGAGAAGACGATATTATTACAGGTAATTCAGATTCACCATGTAAATAAGCGTATTCCAAATGGTTTGGAAGTGGCTTTAACTCTAATTTCGGAGGTTCTTCTATCGATGATTTGTATCTATATCTGTCTTCTTCTTTTAGCATTTGAATTTCTTCTGTTGTTGGTTCATATCCATTAGCTATAAGTGTAGCTAACATTTTAGCTTCATCAATTGGTTCATTACCTTCTCCTAAAGAACATTCTCCTGTTCCTTGTAATTCTAGAAATTCTTCTAATAATTCTGCATGTGCATCTATAGTTTGAATATAATAACATGTATCATCTGCAGATTGTGGTTGTTGCATTGCTTTATCAACTGAAAAGGTAACACTCTCGTCCTCTATACTTAGGGTCAATTTCTTACCGAACACGTCTATCATTGCTTTAGCCGTATTTAAGAATGGTCTTCCTAATATGAGAGGAACTTGAGAATCTTCTTCCATGTCCAGAACAACAAAATCTACTGGAAATACTAAAGTACCAACTTTAACTAGCATGTTCTCCATTATCCCTCTAGAATATTTTATTGATCTATCGGCTAGTTGTATGCTTATTCTGGTTGGTTTCAATTCTCCAAGGTCTAGTTTAGCGTATAGTGAATACGGCATTAGATTTATACTAGCACCTAAGTCTGCCAATGCTTCTATTGAACTAAGACTACCCAGAAAACATGGAATTGTGAAACTTCCTGGATCAGATAATTTTTCTGGTATCTTATTCAACAGTACTGCTGAACAATTAGCATTCATGGTGACAGCCGAAAGTTCTTCCATTTTCTTTCTATTTGAGATTAGATCTTTCAAGAATTTAGCATATCTAGGCATTCCTGAAATCACATCAATGAAAGGAAGATTTACATTTATCTGTTTAAACATATCCAAGAATTTGGATTGCTCGGCTTCAAGTTTCTCTTTCTTCATTTTACTCGGGTAAGGAAGTGGTGGTTGGTATGGTTTAACATAAGGTTTAGCCTTAACTGTGTTATCTTCATTAACCTTTTCAACTACCGGTTCTTTTTCCTTATCTTGATCAGGTTGTGGTTCTTGTGGAGTAGGAATAGCTTCATCAGAAGTTACAAGTATTTCAGGTGGTTTAAGTGTTGTACCACTTCTTGTGGTAATGGCTTTAGCTGTTTCATTCTGGGGGTTAGCATTTGTATCACTAGGTAGACTTTCCGGTTTTCTTTCACCTATTAACCTTGCTAGGTTACTTACTTCTTGTTCCAGATTTTGAATAGAAGCTTGTGGATTTCTAAATGCTTGAGCATTTTGTTCATTAGTTTGTTTCTGAGATGTGAAAAACTGCGTTTGAGTTTCAACTAGCTTCGTCATCATATCTTCTAAATTCGGCTTTTTATCATCGGTTTGTTGTGGTGGTTTGTTTTGAAAATTAGGTCTTTGCTGGTTGTAAGTATTATTGGATACTTGTTGATTGCTAGGACGTTGTTGGTTGTTGTATGGAATATTTCGGTTATAATTCTGGTTTTGATTGTAAATCGGTCTTGGCTGTTGATAATTATTCTGATAATTATTTCCAGGCCTTTGGTTTATGTATGAAATATTCTCTCTTTGTTCCATTGTTAATTCAATACTGAGACAATCTTTTGTCAAATGTGGTCCTCCACACTGCTCACAACTAATTCGTATTGAGTGAATATCTTTAGTCATCTTTTCCATTCGTCTCTCGACAGCATCTATTTTTGCGGAAATGGAATCTAAGTCATGGCTAGAATCGGCTCTAGCTGCTTTAGATGATCTAACGATATCTTTTTCTTGGTGCCACTCATGTGAGTGGGAAGCAGTGTTATCAATAATTTTGTAAGCATCAGTTTCGGTTTTCTTCATAATAGAACCACCAGCTGCTATATCTATGTCTTTCCTTGTAGTGATGTCGCATCCTTGGTAGAATATTTGTACTATTTGACAGGTATCTAAACCATGTTGCGGACATCCTCTTAATAACTTTCCAAATCTTGTCCACGCCTCATATTGAGTTTCATTTGGCTTCTGTGTGAACGTAACAATTTCTCCTTGAAGTCTTGCGGCTTTAGATGCAGAAAAGAATTGTTTAAGAAATTTTTCAACTAAAACGTCCCATGTATCAATCGCCCCTTCAGGTAACGATTCCAACCAATCTTTGGCTTCTCCCTTTAAAGTCCAGGGAAATAACATGAGATATATCTGTTCAACCTCCACTTCTAGGATTTTAAATAGTGTGCAGATCCTATTAAAGGTACGTAGATGTTCATTTGGATCTTCCTTCGGCGCACCACTAAATTGGCATTGATTAGTCACCATGTGTAGAATTTGTCCTTTGATTTCATAATCTGGCGCATTAATGTCTGGATGAGTAATTGCGTGACCTTGGCCAGTACGTTTAGCTCTCATTCGGTCTTCCATACTTAAAGGTTCTGTTACTTCCATAATTGAATTTGTAGAATCGGAATCACTAGAGGATTCTGATTTAATGGTTCGTTCCTCAACAATCTCTGTTTGAATGATTGGTGGTTCCGGAGGAAAGTTTAGTGGTTCAGGATCTACGAATCGTCCCTGAATATTCTCCGGATTCTCAATTGTGAGGTCGGGTTCAAAAAATGGATTATCGGAAATTTGAACTTGAGTACTTGGTCGACTGGATGACGATTCTAAAGAAAAATCAACGGCGGTAATATTTGCTAAATGTCTTGATCTAGTTACAGGTGGTGAACGTACAAAAGGTGGTGAACGTCTTGCTCGGTGCATTCACTGAATATCCTATTAGTTTTTAAAAAGGAAAGAAAAATTATAATAAGTTATCCAATCAATAGACTTTTCTGATTTTGCCCACGTTTCGAATAGCCAAAAGATGCAGCAGAGGGGCAGGATTCGTTTGGTCTCAATATAATTGAGGACTGTTTGGCTCCAATAACCCGGTCCACGTACAAATCCAACTATTACTACGAACCAGAAAATTTTGATGTCTATCAATTTAACCACTTAAAATAAATTTTCGTAATTTTAAGAAATTTAGATAAGAAGTAGAATAAAAATCTATGTCCTAAAAACTAGAATAGCGAGAAATAAGAAAGAAAAAGAGCGTGTCGAAAAAGGTCGAAAAAGAAAAATGGTTGAAAAATAAAAGGTGACGGAAAAATAAAAGAAACTTATAAAACTTAAAAACACTTGACTAACCTAACCTTATTACTACAACTAACTTAAAATTATAATCGCAAATTGAGATTACTAATTGGAATGATAATTGATACATAGGTAAAAGTCGTCTAAAAATATTAAAGCTTACAGGAAAAACTAAATCCCAAATGGAAATAACTTAAAAAGAAACTAAAACTTAAAAAGGCGTCGCAAAATTCTAAAGCACTTAAATCTTAGTCTAAAGAAAAAGCACTTAAGTGATTTTTCGGCAAAGCCTAAAAATCTAGAAATAAAAATAACTATGGCAAAAACTAAGTTTAAAACTAAATATGAGCTAAAAATACAAATATTACGCTAAAACAATTAAAAAGGGACAAAATATAAAAATATACAAAAAGTTGTAAAAATTACAATTTTTATAAAAATATTATTTTTATATTATTTATTTTATAAAACTATTAATTTTATATTTTAATTAAACTAATTTAACTAAATATATAAATTAAATAAAAAGAAACTTAAAATAAAACTAATTATAATAATAATAAGTAATTAGGGTTAATAATAATAATAATAATTAATAATTACTTCGTAATTAATGCTGATTAGGGTTCTGTCAGGCGCGTCAGAGAGAACTCCGCGAGTTGCGGTATTCCAAGCAGCAAACTCCGCGAGTCGCGGGGTTCCAAATTTCAACTCAGGTACAGTTTAAAATTCGACGCGTTTTTTTTTCTGTTTTAAAATCTAAAATATTTATATAATAAAAACTTATATTTAAAAACTAAAATAAAAATAAAGAAACTTTATAAAACTTAAATATTTAATACAATCTTAAAAATATATAAATTTTTGTTTTTCTTTTTATATTTTCGAATAATTAAAAACGTATTTTTACAAAAGTGAATTTTAATAAAAGTAAACTAAAAATAAAAATCTTTTTTTTTCTTATGTAGCGTTGCGCTTCCGGCTTTTAAGCTAGATTGTTCCCTGGCAGCGGCGCCAAAAATACTTGATGTTTAAAGCTAAGGGGTATAAAATACTATTAATTTTAGCAGGAAATACTATTAAATACGATACAATTTTACACAAGATATTTATTTATTTAGAGAATGGATATACTTAAACCTTGCTACAACACTTATAGGCAGTGTATCTAATCGTACAGTAGTGTAGTTTTTAGTAAGTCCGGTTCGTTCCACAGGAAAAATCTTTAAACAAAGCTTTACGCTATATTAGTTTACTTTTATAAAAATACAAATATATATATAAGTAATATTATTATTATAAAGGGGGTTTTTACCGTTCAATGACCGGTTTGTCGATTTTAAAACTTTAGTCGCAGTTAAAACCAAATGTAAAATAATAAATAAATACAAGACTTAATTTAAAGCATAAAGTAAATAACGATAATGAAATTGCGAATAATAAAAGTGCGATAAAATAAACTTGCGATAATTAAAAAGTACGATAATTAAAAGTGCAATTAAATATAATAACAATAAATAAAAGTGCTATAATTAGAAGTGCAATTAAATATAAAATAAACTAAATTAAATATGAAATAAAAGAATTATGCTTATTTAAACTTCCGTAATCATGATGTTTGACGTGTTGATTTTAGTTTTATGCCCATGGGTTAATTGTCCTTTGTCCTGGATTATTTAATATGTCCATACGGATTTGTCCATAATAGTCTATCAGTCATAAATATAAAGAGCGAAAGCCTTCGTCAAATTATTCTTATTCTCGAAGTCAAATATTCCAACTAATTGGGGATTCGAATTGTAACAAGGTTTTAATACTTTGTTTAATGAATACACCAGGTTATCGACTGCGTGTAAACCAAGGTTTTACTACTTTGTTAACAATTACACCAATTACCCTTGAATGTAATTCACCCCTGTTTCAACAAGTCTATTAACTATTAATCCAGTTCCGTATCCGGTAAAATGAATAATTATTGGTATTTATAGATATCCCGCCCACCGTACCCAGTTAAGCGTATGTGGTTATATATAAATACGTCGAATTATAAGTTTGTATATTAAATTAACAAGGTATTGTTTAGTTAATATAAAACCCATTAATAGCCCATAGTCTAATTTCCACAAGTGTCGTTCTTTTATCCAAACCCCAATTATGGTACAAAGCCCAATTACCCAATTTTAGTAATTAGCCCAACATCATGATTACTTCGGTATAAATAAGCATAATAATAACTTAGCTACGAGACATTAAATTAAAAAGTTTGAACATAACTTACAATGATTAAAAATAGCGTAGCGTTACACGGACAGAATTTTGACTTACACCCTTACAACATTCGCTAACATACCCTTATTATTAGGATTAAAATTAAAATTAAAATTAAAATATAAATTATAAATATAAATATTACGTATATAGATAGAGAGATGGATATATATTCTGTGTTTTTGCGATCAGAATTCGTTTGCTTTTATAGGGAGTTTCAGTTTTTGGGGCTCCGCGACTCGCGGCATTTTTGCTCTTCAAACTCCGCGAGTCGCGGAGTTTGAAATTCCAGCTCACTCCAAATTGGATCTTAGTCTGCCGACGGTTTATTATATAATATAATATATATATATAATTTATATAATTAATTATATATTATATTATATTTATATACATAGTTAACTTGTAATTTTTAGTCCGTTGCGTCGAGCGTTGAGAGTTGACTCTGGTCCCGGTTCCGAATTTTCGAACGTCCTTGCGTACTATTTTATATCTTGTACTTTGCGTTTTGAATCTTGTATTCTTGTAATTTCGAGACGTTTCTTATCAATAATTGGAACCTCTTTGATTGTCTTTTGTACTTTTGAGCTTTTTGGTCGTTTGTGTCTTCAATTCGTCGAATCTGTCTTTTGTCTTCACCTTTTATTATTTAAACGAATATCATTTGTAAATAGAACAATTGCAACTAAAAGCTTGTCTTTCTTGAGAAATAATGCTATGAAATATATGTTCGTTTTTAGCGTTATCAAGATTCATAAAGTTAAGTTCAATACAAAACCGTGGCCACTGGAATCACTCAAAACGGATTAGAAACGAAGAAATAGCGAGTAAAACAAGATTGATAAAAACTACTCATTTTACCTACGTGAAAATTAGTAATAAATCTATTCCAACCATAACCTAATCAACTTATATTGTATATTATGTAATCTTGAGATACCATAGACACGTATACAATGTTTCGACCTATCATGTCGACCCATCTATATATATATTGCGGAACAACCATAGACACTCTATATGTGAATGTTGGAGTTAGCTATACAGGGTTGAGGTTGATTCCAAAATATATATATATAGTTTGAGTTGTGATCAATACTGAGATATGTATACACTGGGTCGTGGATTGATTCAAGATAATATTTATCGATTTATTTCTGTACATCTAACTGTGGACAACTAGTTGTAGGTTACTAACGAGGACAGCTGACTTAATAAACTTAAAACATCAAAATGTATTAAAAGTTTTGTAAATATATTTTAAACATACTTTGATATATATGTATATATTGTTATAGGTTTGTGAATCAACCAGTGGCAAAGTCTTACTTCCCGACGAAGTAAAAATCTGTGAAAGTGAGTTATAGTCCCACTTTTAAAATCTAATATTTTTGGGATGAGAATACATGCAGGTTTTATAAATGATTTACAAAATAGACACAAGTACGTGAAACTACATTCTATGGTTGAATTATCGAAATCGAATATGCCCCTTTTTATTAAGTCTGGTAATCTAAGAATTAGGGAACAGGCACCCTAATTGACGCGAATCCTAAAGATAGATCTATTGGGCCTAACAAACCCCATCCAAAGTACCGGATGCTTTAGTACTTCGAAATTTATATCATATCCGAAGGGTATCCCGGAATGATGGGGATATTCTTAAATATGCATCTTGTTAATGTCGGTTACCAGGTGTTCACCATATGAATGATTTTTATCTCTATGTATGGGATGTGTATTGAAATATGAAATCTTGTAGTCTATTGTTACGATTTGATATATATAGGTTAAACCTATAACTCACCAACATTTTTGTTGACGTTTAAAGCATGTTTATTCTCAGGTGACTACTAAGAGCTTCCGCTGTTGCATACTAAAATAAGGACAAGATTTGGAGTCCATGTTTGTATGATATTGTGTAAAAACTGCATTCAAGAAACTGATTTCGATGTAACATATTTGTATTGTAAACCATTATGTAATGGTCGTGTGTAAACAGGATATTTTAGATTATCATTATTTGATAATCTACGTAAAGCTTTTTAAACCTTTATTTATGAAATAAAGGTTATGGTTTGTTTTAAAAATGAATGCAGTCTTTGAAAAACGTCTCATATAGAGGTCAAAACCTCGCAACGAAATCAATTAATATGGAACGTTTTTAATCAATAAGAACGGGACATTTCATATTAATCATTGTAAGTTATGTTCAACCTTTTTAATTTAATGTCTCTTAGCTAAGTTATTATTATGCTTATTTAATACCGAAGTAATCGTGATGTTGGGCTAAATATTAAAATTGGGTAATTGGGCTTTGTACCATAATTGGGGTTTGGATAAAAGAATGACACTTGTAGAAATTAGACTATGGGCTATTAATAGGTTTTATATTAACTAAATGATACCTCGTTGATTTAATATATAGACTTATAATTTGACGTATTTATATATAACCACATACGCTTGACTAGGTACGGTGGGCGGGATATCTATAAATACCAATAATTGTTCATTTTACCGGACACGGGACTGGATTAATAGTTAATAGACTTGTTGAAATAGGGGTGGATTACATTCAAGGGTAATTGGTGTAATTGTTAACAAAGTAGTAAAACCTTGGATTACACGCAGTCGATAACCTGGTGTATTCATTAAACAAAGTATTAAGACCTTGTTAAAATTCGAATCCCCAATTAGTTGGAATATTTGACTTCGGGAATAAGAATAACTTGACGAAGACTCTCGCACTTTATGATTATGATTGATGGACTATTATGGACAAATCCGTATGGACATATCAAATAATCCAGGACAAAGGACAATTAACCCATGGGAATAAACTAAAATCAACACGTCAAACATCATGATTACGGAAGTTTAAATAAGCATAATTCTTTTATATATTTCATATTTAATTGCACTTTTAATTATCGCACTTTTATTTATTGTCATTTTATTTAATTGCATTTTTAATTATCGTACTCTTTAATTATCGCAATTTTATTTTATCGCACTTTTATTTATCGCAATTTCATCATCGTTATTTACTTTACGCTTTAAATTAAGTTATATTTATTTTTATTATTTTACATTAGGTTTTAACTGCGACTAAAGTTTTAAAAATCGACAAACCGGTCATTAAACGGTAAAAACCCCCTCTTTATAATAATAATATTACTTATATATTTTTGTATTTTTACAAATATAGTTTTTAAAAATATAGCGTTAAGCTTGTTTAAAAGATTCCTGTGGAACGAACCGGACTTACTAAAAACTACACTACTGTACAATTAGGTACACTGCCTATAAGTGTTGTAGCAAGGTTTAGGTATATCCATTCTATATATAAGTAAATATCTTGTGTAAAATTGTATCGTATTTAATAGTATTTCCTTGTAAAAATTATAACTATTTTATACACCACCTCGCACACATCAAGTATTTTTGGCGCTGCTGCTGGAGAACTCTTGCTTAAACGCCGGAAGCGCAATGCTATATAAAAAAAAGATTTTATTAGAGTTTTATTAAGTTTTTACTAAAAATATACGTTTTTCTTTTTTAAAAAAAATATAAAAAATATATAAAAAGAAAAACAATATATATATATATATATATATATATATATATATATATATATATATATATATATATATATATTAAGAGTTTGTTACATATATATATTAAATTATAAAGTTTCTTTATCTTTATTTTTAGTTTTTAAGAATTAAGTTTTTATTTAATTTATATAAATATTTATTTATATTAAAAACAGAAAAAACAGAAAGAAAAAAAATATATAAAAACACTCGAGCCCCGGTACTGTAGCAGCCCATAACCTGGCCCGAAAACCTAGCTCATGCGATCGCATGAGCCAGAAGGCAAAAGTCCATGCGATCGCATGACTGGTTCTGAAACGCCACAGTTGACTGATTACAGCAATAATTACGGAGTATATTATTATTATTATTATTAAAACCCTAATTAGGGTTTAATTTTAAATTAATTAAGTTTAGTTTTTATTATTTAATTTGTATTTTAAGTATTAATTAGTTTTAATAAATTATAAAATTAATAGTTTTATAAAATAAATAATATAAAAATAATATTTTTAAAAATTGTACTTTTTACAACTTTAAGTATATTTTTATATTTTGTATCTTTTTATTTGTTTTAGCGTAATATTTGTATTTTTCGCTCGTATTTAGTTTTAAGTCATAGTTTTTGCCATAGTTATTTTTATTTCTAGATTTTTAGGCTTTGCCGTAAAATCCCTTAAGTGCTTTTTCTTTATACTAAGATTTAGGTGCTTTAGAATTTTGCGACGCCGTTTTTAATATTTTAGTACCTTTTTAAGTTATTGTCATTTTGGGATATAGTATTTCTTTTAAGCTTTAATATTTTTAGACGTAACTTTTAATTCTTAGTTTTTAGTTCCTTTTTAAGTTTCAACGCGCTACGTTCTTTTTATTATTTTTCGACTATTTATTTTTTGACGTTTTTCGACGCGCTCTTTTTCTTTCTTATTTTTCGCCGCTCTAGTTTTTAGGACTTAGATTTTTTTTCTATTTCTTCTCTAAAATTTCTTTAAATTTCAACGAAAAATTATTTTAAGTGGTTAAATTGATAGTCATCCAAATTTTCTACTTCGTAGTAATAGTTGAATTTGTTAGTGGCTGAGTTGTGAGCTTCCGATTTAAAGGGTTCTGGCTCCCTGCTGCATCTATTCGCTATTCGAAACGTGGGCAAAAGCAGAAAAGTCTGTTAATTTGATAACTTTAATAATTTTTATCTTTTATAACTAATAGGATATTTAGTGAATGCACCGAGCAAAACGTTCACCACCTTTTGTACGTTCACCACCTGTAACTCGATCAAGACATCTAGCAAATATTGTCGCCGTTGATTTTTCTTTAGAATCTTCATCCAGTCAACCAAGTACTCCAATTCAAATTTCCGATAATCCATTTTTTGAACCCGACCTCACAATTGAGAATCCGGAGGATCTTCAGGGACAATTCATAGATCCTGAACCATTAATCTTTCCTTCGAAACCACCAATCATTCAAACAGAGATTGTAGAGGAACCAACCATTAAATCAGAATCCTCTAGTGATTCAGATTCAACAAATTCAATCATGGAGAATCTGGAACCTCTAAGTATGGAAGACCGAATAAGAGCTAAACGCACTGGCTAAGGTCACGCAATTACTCAACCTGACATAAATGCACCAGATTATGAAATCAAAGGACAAATCCTACACATGGTAACTAATCAATGCCAATATAGTGGTACGCCGAAGGAAGATCCAAATGAACATCTTCGAACCTTTAATAGGATCTGTACACTATTTAAAATCCGAGAAGTGGAGGATGAACAGATATATCTCATGTTATTTCCCTGGACTTTGAAGGGAGAAGCCAAAGATTGGTTAGAATCATTACCTGAAGGGGCGATTGATACATGGGACGTTTTAGTTGAAAAATTTCTTAAACAATTCTTTCCGGCATCTAAAGCCGTGAGACTTCAAGGAGAAATTGTTACGTTCACACAAAAACCAAATGAAACTCTATATGAAGCGTGGACAAGATTTGGAAAGTTATTAAGAGGATGACCGCAACATGGTTTAGACACTTGTCAAATAGTACAAATATTCTACCAAGGATGCGACATCACTACAAGAAAAGACATCGATATAGCAGCTGGTGGTTCTATTATGAAGAAAACCGCAACTGATGCTTACAAAATTATTGATAACACTGCTTCCCACTCACATGAGTGGCATCAAGAAAAAGATATCGTTAGATCATCTAAAGCAGCTAGAGCCGATTCTAGCCATGACTTAGATTCCATTTCTGCAAAGATAGATGCTGTCGAGAGACGAATGGAAAAGATGACTAAGGATATACACTCAATAAGAATTAGTTGTGAGCAGTGTGGAGGACCACATTTGACAAAAGATTGTCTCAGTATTGAACTAACAATGGAACAAAGAGAGAATGTTTCATACAAAAACCAAAGGCCTGAAAATAATTATCAGAATAATTATCAACCGCCAAGACCAATCTACAATCAAAACCAGAATTATAACCGAAATGTTCCATATAACAACCAACAAGGTCCTAGCAATCAACAAGTATCCAATAATACTTACAACCAGCAAAGACCTGTTTTTCAAAATAAACCACCACAAATCGATGATAAAAAGCCAAATTTAGAAGACATGATGTCAAAGCTAGTTGAATCTCAAACACAGTTTTTCACATCTCAGAAACAAACCAATGAACAAAATGCTCAAGCATTTAGAAATCAACAAGCTTCTATTCAAAATTTGGAACAAGAAGTGAGCAACTTAGCAAGGTTGATAGGTGAAAGAAAATCGAGAAGTTTACCTAGTGATACAAATGCTAACCCCCGGAATGAAACAGCTAAAGCTATTACCACAAGAAGCGGTATTACACTTAAACCACCTGAAATACCTGTAATTTCTGATAAAGCTATTCCTACTCCACAAGAACCACAACCTGAACAAGATAAGAAAAAAGAACCGGTAGTTGAAAAGGTTAATGAAGATAACACAGTTAAGGTTAAACCTTATGTTAAACCATACCAACCACCACTTCCTTACCCAAGTAAAATGAGAAAAGAGAGACTTGAAGCCGAGCAATCCAAATTCTTGGATATATTTAAACAAATAAATGTAAATCTTCCTTTCATTGATGTAATTTCAGGAATGCCTAGATATGCTAAATTTCTGAAAGATCTAATCACAAATAGAAAGAAAATGGAAGAACTCTCGGCTGTTACTATGAATGTTAATTGTTCTGCAGTACTATTGAATAAGATACCAGAAAAATTATCTGATCCAAGAAGTTTCACGATTCCATATTTTCTGAGTAGTCTTAGTTCAATAGAAGCATTGGCAGACTTAGGTGCTAGTATAAATTTAATGTCGTATTCACTATACGCTAAACTAGACCTTGGAGAATTGAAACCAACACGAATAAGTATACAACTAGCCGATCGATCAGTAAAATATCCTAGAGGGATAATGAAGAACATGCTAGTTAAAGTTGGCACCTTAGCATTTCCAGTAGATTTTGTTATTCTGGACATGGAAGAAGATTCTCGAGTTCCTCTCATATTAGGAAGACCATTCTTAAACACGGATAAAGCAATAATAGACGTGTTTGGTAAGAAACTGACCCTAAGTATAGAGGACGAGAGTGTTACCTTTTCAGTTGATAAAGCAATGCAACAACCGTAATCTGCAGATGATACATGTTATTATATTCAAACTATAGATTCACATGCAGAATTGTAAGAAGAATTTCCAGAATTACAAGGAACAGGAGAATGTTCATTAGGAGAAGGAACTGAACCAATTGATAAAACTGAAATGTTAGCTACACTTATGGCTAATGGATATGAACCAACAACAGAAGAAATTCAAATGCTAAAAGAAGAAGACAGATATCGATATAAATCATCGATAGAAGAACCACCGACATTAGAGTTAAAGCCACTTCCCAACCATTTGGAATACGCTTATTTACATGGTGAATCTGAATTACCTGTAATAATATCGTCTTCTCTTACTGAAAATGAAAAATCTCAACTCATTTCTGTGCTAAAAGCTCATAAACCAGCTATTGCATGGAAAATTCATGATATTAAAGGAATAAGTCCTTCGTATTGCACAAATAAAATCCTTATGGAAGAAGGTCATAAAACGTATGTGCAACGCCAACGAAGACTAAATTCGAATATGCAAGATGTTGTTAAGAAAGAAATTATTAAACTGCTTGATGCAGGTTTAATTTATCCAATCTCTGATAGTCCATGGGTAAGCCCAGTTCAATGCGTACCTAAGAAGGGTGGCATGACTGTCATCACAAATGAGAAAAATGAGCTTATTCCTACTAGGACTGTAACAGGATGGCTTGTTTGTATTGATTATAGAAAATTAAATGACGCCACCAGAAAAGATCACTTTCCCTTACCTTTCATTGATCAAATGTTGGAAAGATTAGCCGAAAATAGTTACTATTGTTTTCTTGATGGATTTTCCGGATATTTTCAAATTCCAATAGCACCCGAGGATCAAGAGAAAACCACGTTCACGTGCCCTTGTGGTACTTTTGCTTACAAACGCATGCCATTTGGACTTTGCAACGCCCCTGCAACCTTTCAAAGGTGCATGATGACAATTTTTCACGACATGATAGAAGAATGCATGGAAGTTTTCATGGATGACTTTTCAGTCTTCGGTGATACATTTGAAACATGTCTAGCTAATCTGGAACGAATGCTTATTAGATGCGAACAATCAAATCTAGTTCTTAATTAGGAGAAATGCCATTTTATGGTTAAAGAAGGCATCGTTCTTGGTCATAAAATTTTAAAAAAAGGAATTGAAGTGGATAGAGCTAAAGTAGATGTAATTGCTAAACTTCCACATCCCACCAATGTTAGAGGAGTTAGGAGTTTTCTAGGGCATGCCGGTTTTTACCGACGTTTCATAAAAGATTTTTCTAAAATTGCCACTCCTATGAATAAACTCCTAGAAAAGGATGCTCCATTCATCTTTTCAGATGAGTGTATCAAATCTTTTAATATTCTTAAAGAGAAACTCACTAATGCGCCGATCATGATAACACCAAATTGGAATCTGCCATTTGAACTAATGTGCGATGCAAGTGATTTTGCAATGGGAGCCGTTTTAGGTCAAAGGATTGAAAAACAATTTCAACCTATATATTATGCTAGTAAGACGTTACAAAGAGCACAAACGAATTACACAACTACCGAAAAAGAACTCCTTGTTATTGTATTTGCTTTTGACAAATTTCGTTCATATCTCGTTCTAGCTAAAACGGTGGTCTATACTGACCATTCTGCTCTTAGATACCTATTTTCGAAACAAGATGCTAAACCAAGATTAATCAGTTGGATCTTACTCTTACAAGAGTTCGATATTGAAATCCGAGATAAAAAGGGAGCAGAAAATCTCGCCACTGATCATCTTTCTCGTCTTGAAAATCCTGAATTAGAAGTTCTGAATGAATCGGCCATACAAGACAACTTTCCTGATGAATATCTATTAAAGATAGATTATAATGAAATTCCATGGTTTGCAGACTATGCAAACTACTTAGTATGTGGATTCCTTGAAAAGGGGTTGTCGTACCAAAAACGAAAGAAATTCTTTAGTGATATAAAACACTATTTCTGGGAAGATCCACATTTGTTTAAAAGTTGTCCCGATGGAATAATACGCCGATGTGTATTCGGAAATGAAGCTAGTCAAATCTTAAACCATTGTCACACAGGACCAACAGGAGGGCATTATGGACCTCAACTTACAGCAAGAAAAGTTTACGATGCTGGATTCTATTGGCCTACAATTTTCAAAGACGCACACCTTCTTTGCAAATCCTGTGATGCTTGTCAAAGGGCCGGAAAAATAAGTCAACGTGATGAAATGCCACAGAATGTCATTCAAGTATGTGAAGTATTTGACGTTTGGGGTATTGACTTTATGGGTCCATTTTCAAAATCTCATAATAATCTCTACATTCTCGTTGCCATTGATTATGTATCTAAATGGGCGGAAGCACAAGCTCTCCCAACTAACGATGCACAAGTTGTAGTCAACTTTTTAAAACATCTTTTTGCAAGGTTCGGAACACCGAAAGCTTTAATAAGTGATCGGGGTACTCATTTTTGTAATAATCAACTTGAGAAAGTTCTCAAAAGATATGGAGTAACTCATAAAATCTCCACTGCTTATCATCCACAAACAAGTGGACAAGTTAAAAATACCAACCGAGCATTAAAACGTATTCTAGAGAAAACCGTAGGATTAAATCCGAAGGAATGGTCCATGAAATTGGTGGATGCACTCTGGCTTTTAGAACAGCCTACAAAACTCCAATTGGAAACACAACTTTTAAACTCGTTTACGGAAAAGCATGTCATCTTCCAGTAGAAATTGAACACAAAGCATTTTGGGCTTTGAAGACATGTAATCTTGATTTACATGAAGCCGGATGTCTACGATTAAGTCAACTAAATGAATTAGAAGAATTAAGACATGAAGCATACGAAAATTCATTAATCTATAAAGAAAGAACGAAGAAATGGCATGATAAAAGAATCAGAAGTTCAAAAGAATTTAAAGAAGGAGACAGAGTTCTTCTTTTCAATTCATGATTCAAGCTATTTCCTGGAAAATTGAAATCAATATGGTCTGGACCATTCATAGTCAAAAGAGTTTTCCCATATGGAACAATAGAGTTAATAAATTCAAATGGGATTGAATTTAAAGTTAATGGTCACAGAGTTAAACATTACGTACATGATCCGATGGAAGTTGACAACGAAGTTAATCACAATTTCAACACCACATCTAACTAAGTGTGGGAAGGTTCGAATCTTTTTAGGGTAATATGTATTTCTGTTAGAGTTAGATATTCTGTTTTCGTGTAGTCTTCGAGAATGGAATCCGAATGGTCTTTCCCTAGCAGACCCTAAAGAACTAGTCTTCTCCCCCCATTCTGAATTTTTATTTTTTTAGGTTTTACGAGATGAAGAATTCCTTTGATCTGAACCATGGTCTAATGCTACATGCTTTGATCACTAAACGTAAAAATGACACACTCCCGAGTGACATGGTGTAATGACCTGGAAATTTCCGATCAAATTTAAACCTTAATCTTTATATATTTCCGACAAGATAAGCAAAATTTGTAATGTTGAGTCTCGAAAGTTTTGAAATCTATATTCATGTAACCAATTACCCTTTGACCATGCCCGACGATTCACGAACGACTATTTGTATTTAGATATAAATAAGCATATAAAAATAAATATAAATATATATATATATATATATATATATATATATATATATATATATATATATATATATATATATATATAATATTGTGATATAAGATTTAATTAATAAAATTTAATATGTAAACGACTTATGATATAATAAAACGAGTTATATAAATTTTAGCTTTATTAAAAATATATTCAAATATCTCGAGCTAAGTTTTAATACTCCGTATATATTACTTGGAACTTAAAATGCATTTTAGACGAAATAGTATCCGAAGTCATTAACAATTCCAATGGCTTTCCTGATTTTTCACATGTGTTTGATTTTATTATTATATTGTTATTATTATTAATTATTAATTATTATAAATTATTATTTGTATCATATTGCATATATAAATATATACAGATAAAAAAAAAGACACATATATCCACCCTCTTTCTTTCATCCGCTAGCATAGGTACAACAAATTTTCACGGGATTTACTATAGGGTTGATACTTTTAAATGCAAGTGGACACTTAGATTTTTTTTACAACTCTCTTATATGTCTATATATACTCATATACATATTCATATCAATATGGAATGATACACTAATTTAACACACAAAATTATATGTATCACCTCTCTTCTCCCTTTCTATTTTAATCCGAAGAACACCACCACATTCGATAGATGAAGACAACCGGGAATTCACCACATCATAAAGGAACTACCATGAACAAACCCATCACCCTCACTGCCAAAAACTACCACTTAATCACTTCCGTCATCCCTCTATTTTTCTTTCTTTCTACAACTTGTGATTCCGGTATTTGTTGTGTTTTCGTTTTAAACAAACCACACACTACAAAACTACATCACTATACATCACGTTCTCTGTGTGTAACCAATTTACAACCACCATTTATCATCACCGTGACCATTAAGCACCAAACAAGAACTAAACCTGCAACCTTAACTACTAGCTTTTCTCTACTCTGTTTCGTTGTCAACTCAAAACCCTATCATCAAGAGAAACCACTAATTAACCCTCGTTAAACAACCAAGACAATCAACTTATTTTACTACTGCTGCCGCTGTTTCTGGCCAACAAAAAAAAATGCCACCTTTGAGCTTCTTCTTCTCCATCACTTCATCACCACTCTTTCTGTTTCAATCATCCAAAACACAACATAAAACAATCAAAACCTACTATCATTCGATCACTATTTAATCACTTTTCTCAATCACTTTGTTGCTGGTTACTTTCATTCCTGTTCCTGCTTCCTGTTACCCTTCTGTTCGAACCACCATCCTACTGCTGCTACACCTACAAAACCATCAAGCTAGGACACATTCGATTTCTAATGTTAAGCTATAAACAAGCCATAAAACCCTTGAATTCTTCACATAAATCGGACCTGGTTACAATTTAAGAAAAGAAACAAAATATTCCAAGCTTTCATATTCGAATCATCGCAGTAAATTTGATTGAATTGAATAATAACTGATGGCTAATAAGTTTATATAAATCAATAAGTAAATAAGAACATAAACCACTGTTCTTGTTGCTGATTGTGGCTCGATGATGATAACAATCAATGATAATTGATACACTTCCTGGTCATTGATTCTTCTTAATTGAACAAACCTAAATTGTTGCTTCGATTTTTCCGTAACCACAAAGATTCGGACTGATGAAGATGATTGAACGATGATGACAACCAATCGATGAACCAATTTTTATGATTAGATCGATGATGATGAATCAATTACACACTGCGGTATTTAATTCTGTGACTAGTTCGAACGACACTAATCTAACACCGATTGCTATAGACTGCTGCTCCTCTGTTCGCAAATTGTTCAGCTGCCCTCTCCATTCCTAATCGATTGAATTGTGAACCAGTGACCTAGATCGAATAATTTTATCATTGCTTTATTTTTTTTGGGGACCGAACGGTATCACACTCATAAATTAAATTGGGCCTCTTAAACCTAATTGGGATTGTAACTTGGGCTTCTTGATCAAATTGGACTCTTGATGGACTAAACCCATACGAATTTTAAGGTATATATTATTATTATTATTATTATTATTATTATTATTATTATTATTATTATTATTAAAATTATCATTTCTTATTGAAGATAACATTTTTTTTATTTATTTTCATTATTATTAAAATTATTATTTTTATTAAAACTATCATCTTATTTATCATTATTATTAGTAATATTATTATTTTTATCATTAACATGGTTTTTATTATTATTATTATTATTAATATTAATATTATTTTTAATACATAAAGACATATTGATATATAATTTTATAAGTATTACATAAAATATTGAATAAACATATTAACATTTGTTTTGTAAATATTACATATACCAAATGATTGAATATTTATATACATATATTAATATAACTATATGAATAAATATATTTTTTTTAATATATATAACATATAATGTAAGATATAAATAAAATATATTGGGATATAGTAAAAATTCTATATAAACTACAAACAATAAATATATAAATATTATATAACTAATAGGTGAAATTATTCGATTACAATTATATATGTTAATATATATACTTGATATAGGTTCGTGAATCCGAGGTCAACCTTATACGTGTTCAATGATGTTATATGTATTTTTACTACAAAATACAGTATGGTGAGTATATAGTCCCTTTTTGAACTTTAAATATTTTTGGGATGAGAATACATGCGCTATTTTTATAAATGATTTACGATATGGACACAAGTAATCAAAAATCTACGTTGAGTTGTACCATGGCATATTTCTTTATACTTGGTAGCTAATATTTACGTGAGGAGCGTAAACGCGAATCCTGTTGATAGATCTATCGGGCCTGACAACCCCAACGGCTGGACGAACAGTTTTAAACGGTTGCACAGTACTTCGTTTCGTTACTACACTTGGTACGGTGTAGGGTTTATTTAAGAATATGCTGCTGTGATTTAAATGTTAAGTATGGTTATCAAGTGCTCAACGACTTTTCATACACGAGGAGTGTATTATGTATAAACATGAAATCTTGTGGTCCATAGTTATAACGCTGCTAGCATCAAACCTATATATCTCACCAACTTTATGTTGATGTTTTAAAGCATGTTTATTCTCAGGTACGAATTAAGTCTTCCGCTGTGCATTTGCTCATATTAAGGACCTTACTTGGAATCGATCATCGCAATGGAACCAGATGTTGAAGACTTCGTCCGGATGGATAAGGACGAGTCTTTACACATGGTATCAGTAATAAGAGCCAAATTAGACGGAGTAAGAAAAGAACTCAGGAACGATCATAATAAGTTACATTTTGGTAAAGGAAAATCAAAATCCGCAGCGAAAAGAAGAGCACGACACCTTGAAAGATGTCACAAATACGGAAAATGGTCACACGAAGGAAAATGCTCGACGAATCAGACATATTCCAATACCGAGTTTGTTACTTTATGTAGAGAAGGACCGTTCATATGTTTCGAAGAAAAATCGTTGAATGCTCGAGGTTATGCCTATGTAGCTATGGAAAACCAATTAGTCCGACTATATTATGAGTGGGCTAAAACAGGTCACTGAGAATTCTATCTCACAGGTAAGTATGTACAGTTTTTATTTTTATTTTTTTTATTTTTAACCTTTTGATAATAAATGCTAAATCGTTCGCTATAAAGTATTAAATTGGTATTCAATAAAATTAGGTTTTGCGACCGAAATTATTGATATCATACAAAAATTTATTACATCACTGCGAAATTTACCGTTTATTCTTAAGGTATAAATATCTTTAATCAATCAACCCAAAATATTTCAGAAATTTGTCAGGAGTAAAAGTAGGTAAATAGCCGAAATTACTTTACCGAAAAGAGGGGCGTATATTTTTGATGATATTTGATTGATTAAAGTGGGATAAAAGACCAAAAAGATTTTTAATTTTATTTTTACTTTGTTTTTAAAATAAATATTAAATTATTATTGTAAACTTTTTAAAATCAATATATTTAAGTTTGTAAATATTTGAAAAAATTAATATTTTTAATATAAGTTTGTATTTATAAAAACAAAAATATAATAAAAGTTTGGTGTGAATTTTCAAATTTCATAATATGAATTTTTAATTTTATGCATTTTAAATTTAAGTTTGGTGTGAATTTAAAAATAAAATTTACTTTATTTTTCTAAGTTAAAAATTTGATTTTATAAATTCGTCGTGAGTTGAAAAATAGGTCGTTGAACCGAAATTGCTCTACTCAAGGGAGGGACGAGAACTTTTATTATCATTATTTTTAAGCTTATTGAATTAAAGTATGCCAAAAATATTTAAAAAATCCAAAAATCTTTACTTTTAAAACCGCGCTTAAAAATGACAAATTTTAAAATTTTGTCGAGGGACGGACTAGGACAACGATCCGAAATGCCCTCATCCTAAAAAGAAACAAAATTTTAATTTTTAATTAAATATATGTTATATTAAGTAAGGGTTTTTATAAAAAAAAAATAATAATAAAAAAATATACAGGCCCCATGCGATCGCATGGGGTTCCTTCACAAACCTCATGCGGTCGCATGAGGCTGGAATTCTGGACAGAAAGAAAAGGCCAGCGAGTTATGCTATCTGCCTCACTTCAAACACCAACACACACATGAACATACACACATATACACTCCTAAAATCGCCATTTTTTCACCAAAATTCACCAAATTTCGTCCTACAATCCGCTATAATCATGCCTAGGTTAGGATTTTTCAACAAAAAGGTAAAAATTACTCCCCTAAACTCTTAAAATTCCTAATTTTTGTGATATTTACCAATATTATACCTAATTCGATTTTGTTAATTTCTAGTGTAATTAGAGTTAAATTGTTAGTATTTTATGCATGTATAACCTAGATTGATGCTATTTAACATGATTTGAAGCCAAAAACTTCAAAAATTTTAGGAATCTAGGGTTTGTGTTCTTGAGCAATTTGGGGCTTTTTGATAAAAACAGGTTATGGCCGATTTTTGTCATGAATTATTGCTAAATTAAGTAGTGTAACATGTTTAGGTAGCTAAATGATCCAAACATTGATCCTAAACAGGATTTTTGAGATTAAAGTAGACTTTTTAGGTACAAAATTCATGAACTTGATTAATTTGATATAATTGCCATTTGAGACTTGTTTAATTGTTAGTAATGACTATTTTGACATGTTATTTGAGTTAAATGCTTATGAACTTTGTATACATTTTCATATAGGCTTATTTGAAAAAGTGTAGAATTGATAAAATTGTGAAAATGTGTATAAGTTTAATTTTGATTTAACATGTTATTGTAATTGTTTCAAGTTGTTATTTTGCTAACACTAATGCATATTTGGATGCACAAATTTTGTGTTTAATGTGTTTTGCAGAAAACTGATACTGCTGGTGCTTCATCATCATCTAGACAACCACAACACGAACCTGAACCAGAATATGAGCCGCAATACGAACCTGAACCAGAATATGAGCCGCAATACGAGCCTGAACCGGAACAACAACAGGAACCACAACAACATCCTGATCAACACGTACCTTATTATGATCCGCTACAATTTGTTCCACCAGTAGAATACCCAACAATTCCTGAACACACGTTGCATCCTAATCTGAGATTCGATAGAAGCTGGAGGGATTACCTGGCATATCAAAGTAACAAATTCAAACTGCTACCGAAAAATATAGAAGTGCCAAGGGTAATAGATTGGGATCCTTTGGAAAGGGTCCAACTAGCTAACTCAATTAGGGAGCATCTGATCCAAAGGTATGGCAGTTCTTCTTTTACCGATTGGGAACGTCTATTCACCATTCGTACACCTGTATATAAGGAATGGTGTGTTGAGCTGATGAGTACTATAGCATTAAATGTAGATGTAGATAGATTAGATGATAGAAGTTTTCTTAGATTTATACTTAGCCGTAGGATGTACATGATGTCCATGCTGGACATGGCCAGGGCTTTAAAGATATATGCTCCTAGTGAATTACTACTACCCGATTGTATGAATTTGCTTTATCGTGGTGAAAGGGTAGATAAGAATTTTGACGCGAACGCCGTCTGGAGGCGTATGTCAAACTATAATGTTTTTACGCTGGGAGGAAAACACTCCTACTTACATATTAACAAAGCCGGACTTCGTATAATTCATAGATTTCTGGCTAAGTCGATTACACAGAGAGGTCACAACAAGGAGAAAATGACCTTACATGATTTATTTTACCTAAAGTGTATTCAAGACCCAAGAAGCTTTGTTAATATCCCCTACCGTGTTGGTTTTTATTTGTCTAAGATGGTGGAAGGAATACAGGAAGGGGGAATAATAGGAGGAGGTATTTTTGTTACTCTCATTGGAGAGTATTGGGGTGTAGATAAGGACCAAGGGGGTCCACTTTTGGAATGTAGGGAACAGGTTGAGCTTTTAGGATTGAAGGTCTATCAGGGTGCTAAGGTATTAAAGAGCAGACGCAACCAGCCAGTACCCTATGAAGGTAGTCATCCTCAGGTAGAGAGAGTTTCAGATGAGGAAATGGAGGAAGCAGATGACATTAGGGAGGCTATGACTGACGTCTACCAGCGTGTAGATGAGGTAGATATGACAAACGGGGAAAGATTTAGTCGGATGGAGCAGTGGCATGCCCGAAATGATTACGAGCATTCCAGGAAACGACAGCATGATAGATGGGACTATCATCAGCGACAGATTATGAGCCAGCTGTCACCTCAGGATCACTACGTTCTGACCCGACCCGCTTACTATCCTCCACACCAGCCCGAGATGAGACCACCATATACTCTCTACGACCCTAACCAGGCCTACCAGTACACCTATTACCAACCATGGAACCCGGACGACGACATGAACTGGAAACCCTATCCAGATTGATATAGTTCCGTTGGTGATTTCTATGATTTTTATCTTTTTATGATTTTTATTTATGTTTAAACTTATGATATTGTGATACATTAATGTATTGTTTAATATTTTTATTATTTTGTACTAATATTTCATATTTGATTTAAAAGTGGGATTTTAAGTCCCATTTCAAATTATCATGCATGTTTATATTTGTATGTATGTATATTGTCAATTGTACACAACAGGGTAAAACAGCGCATTTTCAAAGACTGGCATTAAGTTCAGCAAAAGCTAGTACTTTTGACGACAAAACGAAAAACAAAAGTGATGTAACAACAAGACGGAATGAACAAATGATGTGCACCATTTATCATTCAACAAATAAACGCCAATATGTTTGTAACTTTGGTAAAATTTAATCATTTTTCTACGCTAATCACCCTCAATAATTTAAATTGTTACTAATTTCTTGCAAATGAGGGCATTGCAAGATCTTAAGTGTGGGAAGAGGTTAAATTCTTTCGGATTTTTAATTATAAATTTAAACACTTGGTTACCATTAAAAATACTAGTAAAGCAGTAGTTGTATTAGAATCTAGTGCTCTCTGATAATAAAGAACAGCTCTAGTCTTATATACTGACTACCCAATTCTAGTAAAATTTTCAAAATTTTCAATTAAATGAATTCAAAATCATGTTTATACATATTTATGAACGATAAAACTAGGTGTTAACACCGAAATTATTGTCACCTCGGAAAGGACATAAATTGAGAAACAAACCAAAATATTAGAATTCATTTAAAATGGAATAGAGGACAATAAAAAGGCAAAGAAAGGAAAATAAAAGCCAAGTGTGGAAAAAATTTACCAAGTTATTTTGAACATATATCACATATTTTTGTACAAATAACTGAAGATGCTTTTGCTTTAGACTAAACTAATCAGTTTTACCCGATTTACCGTAATATATTTGAAAGAAAGATGGATCTACACGATGAATCAATTCCATCATTAAAAGGAAGTAAAGTCTTCCGAAAAAGACACACGCTTCTTGATTTAGGTCATGAAGTTGTCGTCCAAACCAGCTGTAGGTTGACGAAAAATTTAGAAAAGTCATCTCTAAAATCAGCAGGAAATCCACAGACCTCAACATCAAACAGGGTCGCCAAGTGGTCAGACTTATCCTAACCATGAGAGGATCTGTCTCATAAAATGGGGAGGACGCCGTGCAAATTATCTTGATAAGACTAATGAATCAGATCCCCAGAAAGGATAATCTCCTTAAAGATTAAAAATCAGCTTTTAAGCCTGATATTACTCAATCCTTGAGATTGACTTTAAAGATTGAGAATTACAAACTCATGGAATTCGATGATATCTAAACTCGAGCTTGAACGAGAAAATATTTTGATCAAAATTACAAACCTATTTGATTTCTGAAAAACCCATTTTTAATGCGTTCATTACCATTGAACGTAAAATCCTAGGAATTCACCTGGAATTCATTAGGTCACCTGAACTAAATCGGGTGTCAACCGTAAGAACGGTGGTTGCATAGCATGGTCGAAGACAGGACCTTGTGCCAGACCGAAAAACTATAGGGTGATCTTTACTATTGCTCCTATAAAGGATAGTAATTGCATCCGACACATTATAGACCATAATTAAAAGCATGTCAGGGGACATTGCTTTAACAGTTGCTTGTTCAACGCTTTCCTTTACAACCGGACGGTAGTTTACCGAAAGGTAATATACGAAGCAAGTATACTGGACGTGTTGCTTTCCTAATACAAGGTTAGAAAGTGGGTGACACAAAACCTCAAGTTTTGAGCTAAAATTTTCAAATCTGAAACCCACCAAACCCACAAAAACAATTTGCAAATACCGGTGAAGGGTTATTCCGGAAAACTTATCTAGGGTAAAAGCTAGATTTAATTTTCAAAAGATCAAATGTTTTCACAAAGATCCAATTTCCTTAAGGGATCTAAATTTTATAGTCATGTGGGACTGTAAACCACATCGTTACTACCATTATTTATATCGCCGTATAGAAATCACTGATGTACAAAGTGTGAAGAATAAAGAAGTGATTCTAGTATTTTTATTTCAAGACTATATTGCTTGAGGACAAGCAACGCTCAAGTGTGGGAATATTTGATAATGCTAAAAACGAACATATATTTAATAGCATTATCCCTCAAGAAAGACAAGCTTTTAGTTGCAACTGTTCTATTTACAAGTGATATTCATTTAAATAATAAAAGGTGAAGACAAAAGACAGATTCGATGAATTGAAGACGCAAACTACCAAAAAGCTCTAAAGTACAAAGTACAATTAAAGTGTTTCAAATTATTGGTGAGAAATGTCTCAAAATTACAAGAGTACAAGATGCGAAACGCAAAATACAAGATATTAAATTGTACGCAAGGACGTTCGAAAATCCGGAATCGGGACCAGAGTCAACTCTCAACGCTCGACGCAACGGACTAAAAATTACAAGTCAACTATGCACATAAATATAATATAATATTTAAATAATTCTTAAAATTATTTATATATTATATATTATATTTAAAACCGTCGGCAAGATAGAAACAAGCTCATGTGAGCTGGAAAAAGAGGCCATGCGATCGCATGGCCTGGAAGCTATAATTCCATGCGATCGCATGGTGTACAGTATCAGGCCACATGCCTATAAATTCGCAGTTTGGTGATCGAATGTAACATCTTTTTCTCTTCCATCACTCAACGTATATATATATATATATATATATATATATATATATATATATATATATATATATATTATATTTTAATTTTAATTTTAATTTAAATTCTAATAATAAGGGTATGTTAGCGAATGTTGTAAGGGTATAAGTCGAAATTCTGTCCGTGTAACGCTACGCTATTATTAATCATTGTAAGTTATGTTCAACCTTTTTAATTTAATATCTCGTAGCTAAGTTATTATTATGCTTATTTAATGCCGAAGTAATCGTGATGTTGGGCTAAATATTAAAATTGGGTAATTGGGCTTTGTACCATAATTGGGGTTTGGATAAAAGAACGACACTTGTAGAAATTAGACTATGGGCTATTAATGGGTTTTATATTAACTAAATGATACCTCATTGATTTAATATATAGACTTATAATTTGACGTATTTATATATAACCGCATACGCTTGACTGGGTACGGTGGGCGGGATATCTATAAATACCAATAATTGTTCATTTTATCGGAAACGGGACTGGATTAATAGTTAATAGACTTGTTGAAATTGGGGTGGATTACATTCAAGGGTAATTGGTGTAATTGTTAACAAAGTAGTAAAACCTTGGATTACACACAGTCGATAACCTGGTGTATTCATTAAACAAAGTATTAAGACCTTGTTACAATTCGAATCCCCAATTAGTTGGAATATTTGACTTCGGGAATAAGAATAACTTGACGAAGACTCTCGCACTTTATGATTATGATTGATGGACTATTATGGACAAATCCGTATGGACATATCAAATAATCCAGGACAAAGGACAATTAACCCATGGGAATAAACTAAAATCAACACGTCAAACATCATGATTACGGAAGTTTAAATAAGCATAATTCCTTTATATATTTCATATTTAATTGCACTTTTAATTATCGCACTTTTATTTATTGTCATTTTATTTAATTGCATTTTTAATTATCGTACTCTTTAATTATCGCAATTTTATTTTATCGCACTTTTATTTATCGCAATTTCATCATCGTTATTTACTTTACGCTTTAAATTAAGTTATATTTATTTTTAATATTTTACATTAGGTTTTAACTGCGACTAAAGTTTTAAAAATTGACAAACCGGTCATTAAACGGTAAAAACCCCCTTTTAATAATAATAATATTACTTATATATTTTTGTATTTTTACAAATATAGTTTTTAAAAATATAGCGTTAAGCTTGTTTAAAAGATCCCTGTGGAACGAACCGGACTTACTAAAAACTACACTACTGTACGATTAGGTACACTGCCTATAAGTGTTGTAGAAAGGTTTAGGTATATCCATTCTATAAATAAATAAATATCTTGTGTAAAATTGTATCGTATTTAATAGTATTTCCTTGTAAAAATTATAACTATTTTATACACCACCTCGCACACATCAGTCCTCATTTTCCGTAGTTTAAAGACTATTGTGCAAAGCTAGGTATAAGATGTTAAAGACGGCATCGAAGACACCTCAACACGATAGAATCACCGAACTTATGAATCGTACGTTGAATGAAAGGACTAAGAGTATGAGACTACATGTCAGTTTGCCTAAGATATCTTGGGCGGATGCGGTTACTAGAACGACTTATTTGATCAACAGAGTACCCTCAACACCATTGGGTTTTCGAATTCTCGAAGAAGAATGGCAAGGTAAAAAGGTGAGTTATGGCCGTCTTAGAATCTTTGGGTGTAATGCATATGTGAAGACCAAAGATGCGGATAGAGACAAGCTTGAAGCTAAGTCAAAGATGTGTACTTTTGTTGGTTATGGTTCGGATGAGATGGGCTAACGATGATGGGACAAAGATGGTAGAAAAGTGATTCGTTTTCACGATGTTACCTTTGACGAAGATTCGGTTTATGGCAAACCGGAAACGGGGAGTCCTAAACCGAATTATGTTACTTTTTACGATGTTTATATTAATTATCTTGAAAGTTCTAGTGGGAGGTCGGGTAACGATGAATTACCAAATAATGGTGAGGCGTCACAAAATGCTAATGATGAAGATGGTTTGGAAAGCGGTGATAATTTCAAACGTAGCGAGAGTCCTGGTGATGAGGAGGTTGCTAATGAAACCGGTCCAACCACACCGTTTGCTCCTACACTAAGACGCTTGACTATAGTGCTCAAGCCTAATCCAAGGTATTCTTCATCAACAACAACTTGCTCTATACCGAGAATGGTGAACCCGAGCGTTACTTTGAGGCGAGACAATCCAAAGAATCCATACAATGGAAGCTTGCTATGAAAGAAGAAATGGGGTCACTTGAGAAGAATGAAACTTGGTCACTAGTGAAATTACCTAATGATAAAAGGGCGTTGCAAAATAAATGGGTGTATCGAATCAAGAATGAGCTAGAGGCAAGAAAAGGTACAAGGCTCGGTTCGTGGTCAAAGGCTTTCAACAAAAGAAAGGAGTTGATTACAACGAGATATTTTCATCGGTAGTTAAAATGACTACTATTCGGTTGGTACTTTCTATAGTTTCATCCGAAGACTTACATCTAGAACAATTAGATGTGAAGACCGCATTGCTACACGAAGATCTTAATGAAGAGATGTATATGAAGCAACCTGAGGGCTTTGAGGTAAAGGGTAAAGAGTAGTGAGTTTGTAAGTTACGTAAAAGATTGTATGGATTATTGCAAGCACCTCGACAATGGTACTTGAAGTTTAATGAGTTTATGAAGAAGACTGTTTTCTTAAGATGTGAAGCAGATCGTTGTTGCTACTTGAAGAAATTAAATTCTTCATATATTATCTTATTGTTATATGTTGATGATATGTTACTTGCAGGTTCTAACATGTCCGAAATCAACAAGTTGAAGAGATTAATTTCCCATGAGTTCGAGATAAAAGATTTTGGCGGTTCTAGGCAAATACTTGGAATGAGTATTGTGCGTGATTGTGTGAAAAGTACTCTATACTTATCTCAATCCAAATATATTGAGATAGTTGTAGAGAGGTTTAACATGGAGAATTCAAAGGCTCGTTCCATGCCTTTAGGTAGCGCAATAAAGTTATCGAAAAGTCAGTCATCTAAAACAGAGGAAGACAACGCGAAGATGGAAAAGGTTCTGTATGCATCGACCGTGGGTAGTGTCATGTATGCCATGATTTGTACGAGACCGGATATTGCCCATTCGGTGGGAGCTTTGAGATTTTATATGTCTAATCCAGAGAAAGAGCATTGGGAAGCAGTCAAATGGTTACTTCGGTATTTGAAAGGTACTTCTAGTATGGGAGTGTGCTTCTCTAAAAACAATGTCATACTTGGGGGGTTATGCGGATGCTAATTTGGGTTGATGTGATGATTCGAGGAAAGCACTACGGGTTATGTTTTCACAATAGGGAAGACGACGGTTAGTTGGATGTCTCGACTACAAAGGAGTGTTGCTTTATCATTCACGGAGGCCGAATACATGGCTATTGCGGAAGCTTCTAAAGAGCTTGTTTGGTTGAAGAACTTCTTGGGTGAGTAGGGTAAAAGACAAGACTATTGTATTTTGTATTGTGATAATCAAAGTGTAGTTCATCTTGGGAAGAATCCGGTGTTTCATAGTCGTATAAAACACATCAAGTTAGTGTATCATTGTATTCGATAACATATAAAGGATGGTACTTTAATATTGTAGAAACTCCTTGGTTCGAAGAATCCCGCGAATATGCTTACTAAGGTGGTGAAGACGGACAAGTTGAAGTTTTCCATTGCCTCAATCGGTCTTCTCATGAATTGATGAGAGAAGACGACCGCTAGAGAGATAGAGAGATGATGGTCTGATTCTAACAAGTAGTGTTGAAGTCTTTGTATCGAAATCTACTCATCTGAAGTATGTGTTGAGTGTGCGTGTTCCAAATGGTGTTTTCGCGGTATAAATGGTGGTTTAACGTTCTTGGTTAGTTTGTTGAAGTGTTGGGTTGACGAAGATTGGGTTTGTTTAGATTATCCTTCAGGTGGGAGATTGTTGGATGTGAAGAAGAATCAAAGACAAGCAGCAGAACTCGCGACCGCGAAGGAGGAACTCGCGATCGCGAGATCATCTCGGTCAGGACACGTGAAAGGAAAATACTAGCTCGCGACTGGAATTTCTCCTCAAAAAATAACTCGCGAGCGCGAGTCATATGCTGGGCTGGAACTCGCGATCGCAAAAAAGGTGTTGGGCGGCCAGAATTTCTGGATTTAAGAAACTCTTTTGTTAAGTCATTTCCTTGTTTGGTTTCCTTTATAAAAGGACCCTATTGTAACCCATACATGTATGCACGAATTCTATAAATTAAATCTCTCTAGTTTGGTCCGTGGATTAAAGTAATAAACCTTTGATTACATATAACCACGCTAAATTATCGTGTTCTCAACTTTCTTATTATTGTCATCGTTTATTTTTTGTGGGTTGAGTAATTTTTCTGGAATTACTCATATTGTTGGGTCATAAAACCTTACACACACACACACACACATACATATATATATATATATATATATATATATATATATATATATATATATATATATATATATATATATATATATATATATATATATATATATATATATATATATATATATATCGGGTCATAATCAAGAGGGAAGCACTTTTTAGGGGGAAGAGGGAAGCAAATTATTATTTTTTTTCGTTTTTTGAAAAAACTTTGTTCACGAACATTATAGATTAGATAAAAATATGAACATTTAAAAAAGACACTTTGTGATGAATGTCATTATTTTGGCGGGAAAAAAGCTCGAAGAAAAAAATAAAAACATTCAATGCAATGAATGTTTTGCTGCTGAGTTTATTTGAATCGTTTTGTTTTCATCTTGTGTGAAGTGTTTTTTTCGAATTTAGCCCGATTTAGAGTTTAGGGTTTAGGGTTTGGGGTTTTCGGGTTTACTCCGTAAACCCTCGACCTTAAACCCTAAACCCTAAACTCCAAACCGTTCGTGTTAAAATATTCAATCTAAACCCTAATTACTAAACCCTAAACCCTAATTTCTACACCCAAAACCCTAAGTTCTAAACCCTAATAGCTAAACCCTAATTTATAACCACCTAATTTCTAAACCCTTAAGAAAAACTCAGCAGCAAAACATTCAAAGCATTGAATGTTTTTATTTTTTTCTTCGAGCATTTTTCCGACAAAAATATGACATTCATCACAAAGTGTCTTTTTTAAATGTTCATATTTTCATCTAATCTATAATGTTCATGAACAAAGTTTTTTTAAAAAACAAAAAAAATTACTTCCCCTCACTTCCCCCCAAAAAAGTGCTTCCCTCTTGATTAAATCTCTCTCTCTCTCTCTCTCTCTCTCTATATATATATATATATATATATATATATATATATATATATATATATATATATATATATATATATATATATATATATATATATATATATATATATATATATACGGGACAAATCAAGAGGAAACACTTTTTTGGGGGAAGTAATTTTATTTTTTCGTTTTATTTTAATTTTCACAAACATTATGAATATTTAAAAAAGACACTTTGTGATAAATGTTATTAATGATACGCAATTCGGTTAGCGTATCAAAACGCAACAGAAAAACACAATTGAATGAAGAACCGATCGCCATAAACGTGAACAAAAGCATAAAACCATAAGAGAATACTATTCGACGAACACGCAGCGATAAGGATTGAAAGTCATGTTCCGAAAAATAAGAGGTGACTCACCAATCAGAACATGACATGTGTCATTCCTTGAAGGAAATCTTTGACTTTTCTGCCCATAAATAGGCCACCTAGACTCCATTATTGGTAGAGGACATCATTTTGTCACAGCAGAACTTTCTCTCTATATAGAGGAACTTTCTCTCTCTAAGTGATTGACCAAGTTTAACCTTGACTATAGATGGGCAAAAAAACCGGATCCAGATCCGATCCGGTGACCCGATCCGGAACCGGATCCAAGCAAAACCGGACACAGCAAAAACCGGATCCGGATCCGAGATCCGATCCGGTTCCACCCGGATCCAGTTTTTCAAGAAAACCGGATTTTTTCCGGATATAAACCGGATTTTATCCGATCCGGTTTGGATCCGGATCCGGATCCGATCCGGTTTTTCAAAAAACTAGCTGTTTTTTTTTTTTTTTTTTTTTTTTGCAGTTTTTTGAGTTTTTTTTTTTTTACCATTTTAACCCCACAAAGTCCATTATAAATACATGGTAATGCCTTGGTTGAAAATGCACCAACAAACATTCTCATATTTATTTCTAAATCACTAAATATTCTCTAATCTCTAGTCTAATTATCCCATAATGGATAATTCACAAGCTTCCGTTTCCGGTTCCGCTTCCGTTGGAACATCTTCACAAGGCTACACTACGGCCGATATTGATTACAAAAAAGAAACAAAGCGAAAAGGGGACGTTTGGTCCAAATTCGAGTTGTGTGTAATGAAGGATGGTGCGGAAAAAGCTCGTTGTACACAATGTATGAAGTTCATGGGTGTTTCGGGTAATACAACGTTAAGAAAACATCTTGACAAAAGTTGTAGTGCAAGGCAAGACCCGAGACAACAAACAATGCGGGCCGATGGTTCGATTTTTGAATACGATGCCGAAGCTCTTCGGCAAGATTTGTCAAGGTTTGTCATTCAACAAGCGCTTCCTTTCAACCACTTCGACAATCCAAGGCTTACGGAGCTAATTCGGAATCGACTACAACCGCGATATAGCAATGTAAGTCGTTCTACCTTAAGACGTGACGCCTTTAAATTATGGAAAAAAGCTAAAACTGAAATAATTGAAGGTTTTCGAACATATAAACATAGGGTTTCTATAACTTGTGATGTTTGGAGCGCACCACATGGAACGGCAAATTCTTATTTAGCCGTTACCGCTCATTGGTTTAATCCCGATTCGTGGCTTTTAATGAAACGTGTTATCGATTTTAAAATATTTGGTTATCCACATAACGGTAATAATATAAAAAAAAGCGTTACAAGACACTTTAGAAGAATATAATTTAATCGATAAAGTTTTTACAATTTCGCTAGATAATGCATCTAATAATGATGCGGCCATGAGTGAGTTAAAAATTGCACTTAGACCGATTTTAAATGGTGCATTTATTCATACACGTTGTGTTGCTCATATTATAAACTTGGGAGTTCAAGATTGTTTAACTTTTTGTTCTTCATTAAAAGAAAAATTTAGAAGATTATTAGTAACGATTTATCGTACGAGCAACGCACTACATCATAACTATAAGGCTTTTGTTGAAGATTGTCATGACACTTGGTTAGGTCCTTATTTTGATAATAATACAAGATGGAATTCTACTTGTTTAATGTTCGAAAATATTTTACGTCAAAAAGAAACGTTAATCGCTTTTAATAGAAAACTACTTAGAAAGGGATTTTCCGAACCAATTAGTGACGACGAATGGGATGACTTGGAATCATTAACAAGTTTTTTACAAGTTTTTAAAGAGGCATCAACAATGTTATCGGGTGTTTATTACCCAACTAGCGTACTAGTTTTAGAACAATTTTATATAATGACGGAAAAAATATGCGAATTTGCGAATTCAAATAATGTTATTTTTAGACAAGCGATTTTTCATATAAGAAAAAAACTAAAAAAATATTTTGGAGAGATACCGAAGGTATTTTTATGTGCGGCCGCACTTGACCCACGATTAAATTTTAATGGGGTTGAACGATTGATGACAACAATATATACCAACTTTGATTGTGTGCATGGTGTTTTTGATGCCGAACTCAACTACCTTTTGAACCAAGTACACGCTTTTAATGATGTTTTTGAGAATATGTTTGGTATTTATGCAACAAAATATGGTCGACAATTAAACCCAATTGTTGACCAACCCGGATCATCTTCTCGAAGGAGCCGAGACCTCAAAATAAGTCTTTTTAACTTGGTACGTGAAGACGCTTCCAAACGCGCACGAACATCGGCACCCACAAGCGAGTTGGGAAATTATAAGATGGCAAACTTTGCACTAAACATGAGTGAAGAACAATTTAACAACCTTGACATTTTAAAATGGTGGGAAACAAAACAAGACACATATCCAATATTAAGCATTATGGCTCGTGACTTATTTACCGTTCAAGCTTCAACCGTAGCTTCCGAATCGGCCTTTTCTTTGAGTGGTCGAATTATATCGGAAAGAAGGTCAAGACTTACCCCCAAGCTGTGAAAGTATGTGTATGTTTGAAAGATTATTTGGATGGGGTAGATAGGATACAAGATCAAACTTCATTAGAAGGTCCGTTATATAACGACATTGAAGAATGTATAGAGTTTGAAGAAAATTTAGCGGGATTATCACCTACAACAACCGAAGAGAATTCCGACAATGAACTAAACGAAGTGGATGAAGGTGACTATGAACCGTTTGATATGGACCAAACCGAAATGAATGTATCGGGTTACCAACAAGCTTACCTTTCTCTAGTTGATGACCCCGCTTTTGAAGACTACGATCGAAGGCACCATCCTCAACGCGCTCAACAAGATAACACATTTGGGTCATTTGACGACTAAAGTATAACGGGTGATGGCCATGCCGAAGCTCGATATACTTTAGTCTTAATACATTATTGGGTGATGGCCATGCCGAAGCTCGAAATGTATTAATTATAATTGTATTGTTCGAATAAAAGTGTTTTTATTTTTATTATTGTATCGTTCGAATAAAAGTGTTATTTATATAATTGTATTGTTCGAATATTGTTATTTATATTATCTATTGTGTTAAGCAGTTGAGCATTATAACTTTTCTTTATACCGATTATATTATTGTTGTCAAACGTTAAAAAAATAGAACCGGTAAAAATATAATTCGCAAAATCGAATCCTAGTCCAAGAAAAATCCGAAAAAATCCGATCGAGATCCGAAAAAGAACCGGTTCCGGAAAAAAATCCGAAAAAAATCCGACGCCGAGAACCGGAACCGGATCCGGAACCGGTTCCGAAAAATCCGGACAAAAAAATCCAGTTTTTTTTTGTCCGAATCCGGTTTTTTATCCGGTTTGTGCATCTATAACCTTGACTGGATTCGCAGCTTATTTTTGGATCCGGTAATCATAGTTATACGGAAGAGTTCAAGAAGACCAAACCGCTCACCGTTAACGTGATTGTGATTTGAACTCGTATCTTATTCGCATTCCGAATTTGGTACGATCAGTTATTATTTTGGCGGAAATACGCTCGAAAAAAATAACTGATAATATGCATCATGAGTAACATTCATCTCTATGAATGTTATTCTTGAAGCGTTTTTTTTTTTTTTTTTTTTTTTTTTTTATGTGAAGTTTTTTAAAAAATTTAGCCCGATTTAGAGTTTAGGGTTTAGTCCCTAAACCCAAAACCCTAAATCTTAAACTTAAAATAGTCCAAAACGTTAAAAAAGTGGCTATAACTTTCGGATTTTTCGGCAAATCCGAGACCGGATCGGGATAAAAACCGGTTTTTATCCCGAAAAAATCCGATTTATAACGGCTATATGGATCCGGTTAGAACCAGATCGGATCCAATATCCGATTCCGGATTTTTCTGGATCCAGTTTAGATTCTTTTGTCGGATCAAATTTGGATCGGTTTGTCGTGCACCTCTAGTCCATAGTTCAAACATTGACCAGAAACTAAACCACGGAAGAAAAAAACGTAGAAAGCTGATCCAGGTAAAACAAAAAATGAGTTATTTGGTCGACCTTACATATGAACCGTTAACATACAGATTATAAGGTACACTCAAAATAAAATCATTGTGTTGCATTTATCACCCTATTCTCCGCTTGGATGACATATCACACAGTATGTTTAAGCAGCCTCAACGTAATCATACTTTTATTACAATGAATACACAAAAAAGTTAATCAAATGGTTCAGTTAAAATACTGCTTGTAAAACTAAACTTTTTAATTGGTTGTCGGAGGTGGGGGTCAGGGGACTAGCCCTGTCCTAACATAACAAATAATCAAAATCTTAGTACATCTGTAAAAAGAGACATATCCGAACCCGACACGAATGTTATCTTAGTCCGCCTTTATAGTCACACCAACTTCAGCGGGTCGTATAATTCGTTCATGCAGTGTGTATCCCGCCTGCAAAAAAAAAAAAAAAAAAAAAAATTTAAAAAAACACCACACTGCTTAGTTTGCACATACAAGTCTTTCACTCTTCAAAAGTAAGGGATGGAATGTGAAGTGTTTTTTATTTTATCGTAACTGCTTTGGGAACCTACCTTGAGCACAACTGCAACAGTGTCAGGGGTCTTGGTAGGATCTGGCACTTGAAATACTGCATTATGCCTATTTGGATCAAATTCCTCATTCATAGGGTCATACTTTTCGACTCCATATTTCTTGAAAACCTGAGAAGCCAACAAATATCGTCAGCCAAATCTTGTATGATATTTAAAAAATATGGCAAAGACTGATTCTTTTATACTGCAGAACTCGGGAAAACTCGTCGGTTAAAAATTCGGGCAGAGTAATCGGTTCAAACTCAGTCAAATTCTGTCAACCATTGATGAACGCGAATTACTCGGCAAGGCTCAAGATAACTCAGAAAATAGGTCAAAACTCGGACAAAATCGGTCAAAGTCAAGCGTGGTCCACATCCAATTACTCACCAAGTACTACCGGACTTTCCGATTACTCACTAAAAAATCCCGATCGAGTACTCCAGGAGTAAAGACTTTTAAAACCTTTATACTAGTTGATATTAGAACATCTGTACAGATGGACTTGAAGGAGAGGGGGGCAATACAATTTCAACAATTTTATGAGATAAGCAGGTTAAATAAGAAAACTCAAACATGCTCCAAGTATTTTGAAATTTGACCTACATAAAAAAAGGTTGATGAGTCAAGCCAACCCAACACGTTTTTTTACCAGTTACCCAAACAGCTCATTTTGCCAACACATGATTAAAAGGATTATGTTACCTCCGATAACTGTTTTTCAGTCATCTCAACACCTTCAAGCAGTGTTTTCAAAAGTGGAACAGCTCCTGCACTGTCTGTAGATGTATCAACCTTAGCAAAACTCTCTTTCACGACTGAAGAAGCCCTATCGAGATTATCCGCAACATCCAGTAAGCTCTTGGCAAAATTCTGTAGCAAAAAATGCATAAAAGTCAATTAAAGAGCATAGAATGTAAGTAATGACACAATATATCCAATATTTAACCTGTATTGCAAACTTTTTTGAGTTCTCAGCATCTCTTTTTGTCCTGTCCATGAGGTTTTCCGTATCTGCATACGTTCGCAGAACTTTATCTTTCATTTTTGCAATCTCTTCTTCCTTTGTCTTCAAAAGTTCTTCTTTTTCAGTCACGAGTTTATACAGATCCTCCATAGTCAACTCTTCCTCACCTGAGATTGACTCAGAATAATATGGATCCAATAAGCACAATTCATAGGTAAAAAAGGGACAGGTCATAATGATCAAAAATGGTTCAGTCCAAAAGAGTCGAGCAGTGTTGGAGCAATCCACCAACCCTTTTTTGTCCAGTTTTTTAAACTTACAATATTTGTATTAGATTAAATATGATTACATAACTAAATTAGTTTCTACATAAATAAATGGATATAGGACATTGTAAAGCATAATGGAGAGCATTTTCCAGTTCAGGTTATTAATTTTTACTGTAAAGCATCTGAATTACATATTTAGCTAATTTTGACCTGTTTAACCCGTTCAACGAGTTTCATTTTTGGTTTGTTTTAAATTCAGCCCGTTACCAGATAGATACGTATTAACTCATTTCCACATAAATGAACTGAAATTACTATCACAGATGCTAATCCAAAGAAATTGGACTATCAATAACAAACCTAGTCCTTCGACATTAGAGCTTGCATTTTGTTTTGCATCATCAGAAGTCGTGTCTCCGTTTTCAGAAGATTTCTTCTCATTAGATTCCTGAGATGCAGATGACGAGAACCCAAATTTCTGAAAGGTAGATGAGCTAAGAGAAGCCTTATGTAATAAGGATACTTGACCTGATATCACCTGCAACATATATATATATATATATATAACAATATTAATATGCCTATAAACCACAAAACAATGCAACAATTCGTACAGCTAGATTTTACAAGTGCGATAATCATGAATGATTGATAGTTAAACAGCACAGCACAGTATGCTAGACATACAAACTAGTTTGACCGAAACATATAATAATGATCATTTACCAATATTACTTCAACTAAAGAAGTTGACTTATTAATAGTAAATTGTGTGGGAAGCTTATTGCATTCAAAATAAGCACCAAAGCTGGATCTGATCGCAAATAGACTTTACTTCCTTCTTAAAATTAACTCAAAAAGAGCTTTTTAGCTTTCAAATAAAACAATATGCCATAAGCTTGATAAAATGCCAACCAAGATAGGTAAATTTGATGCGAAATCACTAGTCAGATAACTGAATAGCTACTTATCCCATATAGACTTTACTTCATTTACAAAATTAACTTCTCAAGTGCTTTGAAGAGGTGTCGGGTCTCAAAGTTAATTATCGTAAGAGAAGTCTTTATGGTGTCGGGGCCTCAAATGATGACATTGTTAGAATGGCTGGTAAAATGAATTGTGTTCCCGGGATCCTTCCTTTCTCTCATCTTGGTCTCCCACTTGGGTCAAATATGAATAAAGCACAAGCTTGGCAACCGGTTGTTGAAAGATTCAAAAAACGGTTATCGAATTGGAAAGCAAAGTCCATCTCATTTGGGGGTCGTTTAACTTTGGTGAAATCGGTTCTTAACTCCTTATTCCGCGCTCCGGCTAGTGTGATCAAGCTACTTGAACCTCCAAGGCTGTATGCTTTAGAAAGTAAAAAAGATGCGCGAGTAAGTGACAGATTGAAACAGACTGAGTTTGGCAGAGTTTGGCATCGGATTACAGTGGGCTTGGGCCAGACCTCCACGAGGCAGAACAGCCCAACACTTGATCAATTTGTCTTCTGCCGTGGCACAAGTGTGGTTTACATGTGGAACAGGTGATAATTGGAAATGGATTCTGGATAACGAAGGCATTTTCAAGACAAAAAAGCTTGCTTTTTTAATAGATGATCTCAAACTCGTGATCAATCCTCCGATTATTAAGACATCACGTAATATAAATATTCCTCATAAAGTGGAAGAATTCGTCTGGAGAGCAATCAGGAAGCGTCTTCCGGTTCGGGTTGAACTCGATAAACGTAATATTGATTTGAACTCGGTCCTTTGCCCAATATGCTCCACTGTACCAGAATCAGTGGAACATGCACTTTTTCTATGAAAGAAGGTCGCAGGTGTGTGGTCAGGTTTTCTGAATTGGTGGAACATAAACGTTGGTTTCTTCCAAGGTTTCGTGACATTATTCAATGATAGTACGGGTAATCTAGCTTCTAAGCTTGGAACATTCATATGGCAGGGGGCCAAATGATGAAGGCCCGTAATGATGAAGTTTTTGGTAATCGCGTGTGGGATGGGTCAAAACTCAAAAATATTATCTGATGCGCAAGTGCTTGGCTTCAAATGGATTTCGAGGCGTCTAAAAAAGACTTTTATGGATTGGCACCAATGGATTATTAACCCGGGAGTCTACGTCGAACGGGTGTCGCTTAGGAATACGTAATAATGCCTATTGTTTGTATTGTATTTTATAGCTAGTCCACTTTATAGTTGTGTTGTTTGTTTTCGGCTCCTTCGTGGTCGTGTTTTGTTTCGGTTGTAGATATTGTATAGTTTTTAATGCAATGCTTGCTTTAAAAAAAAAAATCATTATGAGCTTTTTAGCTTTCAAATGACACAAAATAACAAGATCGGCAATTTCAGGAAGAATCACTACTCAGATTAGCTGCTAATAAAACCTTATAATACAACCACACCATCAGTAAATGAGGACGTATGATTCACGTAATAAACCCTTAATAAACCTTATTATACCACGCATAAACCCTACATAAACCTTATAATACAACCACGCCTAAACCCTAAATAAACCCTAGCTGGTATACAGAACAGACATATATCAAACAAATCCTAGGATGATAATTCAATTAATAAAATTACCTTATTCGGTGAACTAGTAACGGAGTGAAAACGAAGTCTAGGGCTTAAAATCGAGAGATGGTAATCAGGTCGGCCGTGAAGGAATTGGTATCGATTAACGACGGTTCTTGCAATGCGTGAGGTGATTCTGCCAACTACCATATCTTAATTACTGTTAGCAATTGGTAATCTTGTAATTAATACAAGAGAAATTGATTGAAGTATATATTTATCTACGAGATATGAAGACCTATTTGTAGGGTTTTTTGTGCTTGCGAAGAAAGAAAGGAAAATATTGAAAGGGCGGGTCTATGATTTAACTACGTTTATAGAGAGAGATAGAATGGATATAAAACTTTCATATTGGTACTTCACAAATCTCTACCCAATTCGTTACTGATTTGTCAAGAAAACTAATCTTCTAAACCCCACAGGTTAGGGTGTGTTTGGCTAACGAGCTTACGAGAGCTTATGAGAACTTATATGAACTTGAACTTATGATTTTAATAAGTTACAAGTCATATGTTTTGTTTAGTAAAATAAAAAAAGTAAAGCTTATAGAAAAAAGAAGCTCTACAAAAAGAACCTCTTGAAACTAGCTTTTGAAATAAAAAAGAGCTTATGAGAGATAAGTTTACTAATATACCCTTTATTATATTAGTTTACATTTTATATATGATTCCTTTTAAGTCATTTCACAAATATATGCTCCAGCTCTAGTTATTTTACCAAACACTTATAAAACACAATAAGCTCCAGCTTCCAGCTTTAAAATAAGCTTCAACTCCAGCCATAAGCTCCAACTCCAGCTACAAGCTCCAGCACCAACTACTTTCGTCCAAACACACCCTTATTCTTATTTAATTAGAGAAATTTTCTAAACGTAAAACTAAATTTTGTTATGATCTGTTAAGTGAACTTTTAATAGGCGTTAAGTAACCACGTTTAAATGAAGGAAGCATGTGTGGCACGTGAGCAACTAAACAACGGGCTAAACAGATTGCACGCGCGAAGCACGTGCATCTTCCCCAATTCCTGCAATTGAATTGTTGTAATAAGAATTAGACGCGTTGTTGTTTCTGTTAGCTTAAATAGGTTGTCAATTCCAGTTAGTGGCAGTTATCAAATTGTAATTGTACTTTTCTATCTTCAATTGTAACCCTAGACTTACGTATTTTGTAATAAAGTTTCAACTCCATTGTTGTTCTTGAGCTCAAGCTTTAAGGTTGATTCTTAATTGTTTAACTGCGATTTAATAGTCCAGGGTAAACATAACATTGGTATCAGAGCTTAATTCTGCGAATTTGTGTTCGATTTACAGGAATTATGGTGGCCGCAACTCGTAATAGCTCTGGCGAGGAAAATCCAGTGGAATTTATGAAGACAACACTCGGTAATCTGATTAAGATCATCGCCGATATGAATACACAGTTAAATAAGAGAAAAGTACAATTACAATTCGATAACTGCCACTAACTGAAATTGACAACCTATTTAAGCTAACAGAAACAACAACGCGTCTAATTCTTGTTACAAAAATTCAATTGCAGGAATTGTGGAACATGAACGTGCTTCGCGCGTGCAATCTGTTTAGCCCGTTATTCAGCTGCTCATGTGCCACACATGCTTCCTTCGTTTAAATGGTTCACGTGCCACGCACGTGGTTACTTAACGTGTGACAACCCTCATTTTTCCATTCTTGAAAAGACTAAATTACCCTTAGGGTTTGTGATGACCCGGAAAATTTTGACTAATTTTAAACCAAACTTTCGATACGATTTAATATTTTGACACGATAAGCAAAGTCTGTAAGGTTAAGTCTCAAAATTTTGAACTATTTTCATATATGCAATTACCCTTCGACCGCTTCCGACGATTCACGAATAATTAATTGTAAATAGATATGTGTGTATATATATAAATGGTAATTGGAAATATAATTTGAAATATTATATATTATTGCTGTTAAATTTAATTATGTAAAATAAAATAAAAATAGGATATTATAATAACTATTATTTAAAACATATCTATATATAAATAATGTATATAAAAGTAAAATAAATAAATATTAAATGATTGTAATACTCGTTTGATGTTCCGATTGATATTAAGCAAGTTAAATTCAAACTTATATGATTTTAAAAATAAACGGTGATTCGAAAATAAGTGATATAAATTATAGGCTTATTAGAAATGTATTTAGGATCTAATTATTAAATTTTAACACTTTTTATATTTTACATGGGATCGAGCGCGGATAGTGATTTAAATTTTATTTAATAATTTTAAACAATTAATGACCGTTTTTATAAAATAATGATTAGAGTAAATATTTATAAATTTGAGATTTTTAGGAAGACCTTTATCCGACACTAATGATCAACGGAGCACGAATTTCAGTCTGTGAATGAAATAGTAAATGACGGCTAACAATTTAATACGTTCAAATCCTAAATTATATTATAATGGAATACTGTGCATTCTGTTTTCAATCTCTTTCACTTCACCTTTCTTTTCAAGTTGTTATACTGTTTTGATAATTGATTTCTTTTGTTGAATATTATATACATATAGTATATCTTTCATGATTTATATATATATATATATATATATATATATATATATATATATATATATATATATATATATATATATATATATATATATATATATATATATAACATATGCATATACAATGCAAGGATATTCATTAATCACACCCACCACCAGAGAATTGTATCCATCATTCTTTCTTGTTGACTAATAAACAAAACTAAACACCCCAACATGGTTTACTACCCGTCTGTTATGTGTTGCTCGAACCAAACTTGCATCACTTCTCCAACCCATCACCATCTCACCTATCAATCACCATATAACCCAACATCAACACAATCTAAACCATGGAATACAAATACACCTACTCGTAGTCACTATTATCAATTATATCGAAATTCTAAACCTTTAAGCAATCACCTCTAGACGATCACCATCATATTACCTTTTACCACGATTATTGTTTTGTTTTGATCGAACGACGAAGAACACCACCAGCTGCAACTATTTTCTTCTGTTTTTCCCTGGTAAATCGAACCCCTTTACTGCTGTTATTCTTCATGTTTTCCTTTACGAACACCACTTCGATCATCATCTCCTCCACTAGACCACCACCCTCATCATTTAATGGAAACCCATTTAAACATTAACACTATCGACCCATAAAGCACCATCGACAATGTCCATAACCACTACTCTATTGTGAACGCCACCCAACCACTAACTCGACAACCATCTTCCTCTACCGCCACCCTACAACTCAAACTGTCACCACCAAACGCCACCATCAACCATCAACCATCACCTATTACCACCATCACAAAGCCACCCTTTGTAACAACCCGACCCATTATACAACCGAAAACAGACCTCAAAAAAAAAAAAAAAATTTGAAGCAGGCCTGTCCAGGAATGGTGCGCAGCGCGCATCCCTTCCTGTGCGCGGCGCGCACAGGGCCTGGCAGCCTGCTGTCCGGATTTGTCATTTTCCAGATAATGATCTCCCACTTCCCGACATATTTAGACGAAACGATTTTCACAACATGTTATAATAGTTAAAACTCACACGATTCAATAATAAAATGAGTTTTTACAAAACGGGGCCCACATCGGCCATTTTACGAGTTTCGTTCAAAACATACAAGTTCTACCATAAGAGTTTAAATTCCAAACGACACTATGAGCATGGTGTTTGGGGTTAAACTACCCAAATCTCGGTCAAAATCCAAAAGCTATAACATCCAAAAGCGTCCCCTAACAACAAGCGGGATCTCTAATCCAATCGAATGCCCTTACCCTTATCAACGCCGGAGTCTATAAAAAGATAAACAACGAGAGGGTAAGCAAAGCTTAGTGAATGCAATAATTATACACATACATATATAATATACCTACTTGCAAACACTCAAACACATACCGAATACATGCTAGAGCAACATAAATAGCTTATCTTCAATACGAGGCTACCAACCTCCAATACTACAAGCTAGCATAACAATCGCATAAATATATATAACTCGAACAATATAATATGCTTTCGCTTACAACACAATAACCATGGTTAACCAATCGTACAAGGGAATGGCGCTCGCGAAAATGCCATCGGTGTTCATAACATCCGTTAGTGTACTTAACACCTCGTATCACTAAACCCTAGGGTGGCACCTTAACACCTCGGTACTTCACCCCGAGTGGAATCTTAACACCTTGATGCTTTACTCTTTCTTTTACGGAGTGGCGTCTTAACACCTCGACACTTCACTCCTAGGTGGCATCTTAACACCTCGATGCTTCACCCGTCAATTACTTAGAGTGGCATCTTAACACCTCGATGCTTCACTCTGAGTGGCGTCTTAACACCTCGACACTTCACTCATCACGTGAAATGTGGTGTCTTAGCACCTCGACACTTCACATCTCACGCTACAACAAATAGATACATTATATACCTACGCATATAATTATTCCACTCACCTTAACGATTCGGTGACGGTTTTATACCTCCGTAAGCTTTAAAGCAAAGTACCTAATATAATAAGTACTTCAATCAAAACATAATCTAGTTGGACTAAATACCAACAATTCACTTATGTGCATTTAATGACTTAATGCATTAAATGCCCCATTTTCACCAAAATCGTCCTTAAGGGTCAAGACCACCACTAATCACTTAAAAGCTAGTGATTAGGTCCAACAACACTAACTATAACATAATAAGGGTAATTCATACCCATAATCCCCAACTAGGTCAATCATTAACCCCTTTGACTCATTTAAAGTCAACACACCCATTTCGGGTCATCCACTAACCCAACTAACACCCATTTACCAATTAGCTAGGTGTGCTAGTAATTAACTAACCAATTAGGACTCATAAGCATCAATTACCACTTTGAAACCCTAGGTTAGTTACCATTGAGTCTTCATGACTCAATCTTACCCAAGAACACCCAAAATCATCAAATATGGGTTTTATGTTCAACACTATCCCAAACCCTAACCCTTACACAATTTAAAACAAGGAAATCAAGATTAGAGCTTACCACTACAACCACAACGTAGCTAGTGAGTAGATGAACGACTTTAATACCCGCACTTTGGCCCGAGAACAATTTCTTCCTCTTGGATTTAAGCTTTCTCACACAAGAAATCACACACTCTCTCTAAAATTAAAGTGAAGAAGATAAGGTTGTTGAAAATGGAGTGAATGACACCTCAAGATCTGACCTACAGGCCTCCAACTCGTCCACAGGTGAAATTACCAAAAAGTCCATCAAAATATCTAATTAAAACAAGCAGAGGCCGGCTACAGTGAGGAGTGCGCCACGCGCACCCCTATGTGTGCGCTGAGTGCACCCAACCCAGATCGCTCGCTGTCTTCTGTTTAACTGCACAATCATTCTCACACTTTATGTACTCTATTTACACTGCTGTACAATGAAGATTAGGGTCTTACACCCTTACAACACCCATTTATTTTTGTTGTTTCTGTTTCTAATCGAGCTGCTATTGGACACCATTTTCGTTAATCACCATGAACAACCATCACCTTAAACCTCCATGATCTTCTCCCTCTCTCTCCTCTCTCTTTTCCTTCTTCTTCGATAACACCATCACCAAACCACCAAGAACTCCATCGTTACTATTATTTCTGTTTTTGTTTTGCTACTGAAAAGTAACCGTAAACCACCACCACCACCATTGAAGAACCATCGAACCCACAACCTGCTGCTGCTACAACATTTTTATTTCTTGTTTTTAGTCTAAACGATCAACAAAACCGATACTTTCTGTTATCCTTTAAAAATCGACCAAAACCACGTCATATTCGAACCGTACTACTGTTGTTTTTATTTCTATTATCATTTCTGTTTCTTATGATCCTGACAACAAGAACCCACATACAACAAATACACGATTATATAATTGAATTAGTGTAAATGGACTACTAATGGGCTATTACTTAGGCTACTATGTTTCGGTTACCTATTTGGGCCAAACCCAATTTTATTTAGGATGATCATAATTGTGATTTTATGTTGAAGCCGAGAGTAATGATCGAGGATGATAAAATTGATGAGTGAAGGTAATATGATAATGGTGATGTGATGAATCTTATGATGATGATTGTATTTATGAAGATTGATATGGCCGAAATGGACGATTTTTAATTACGCGGTGTCGTCAGGCCGCGGCTCGCCAGGATCAGCCACTCGTGGGAGATGGTACTATTTTAAATTTATATTTAGCGGGGCCTAAATCTTACTACTCCTTATAAGTAAGGGAAGTATGACCTAGAGTCGTATTTTTGAGATATCAGTAACATCGAACCTATATTTTAGCCTAAGATAGTTAGGGAGTAGTGGATATTTATTTTGGGATTTTCTAGTTTATAAGACAGGTAAAGTAAATGCGATAAAATTTGTAATTCAGATAAGGTTAAAGTAAGTGCATACTATGATTTCATCAGTTATGTTGCCGAGATTATGGAATGCTGGCTCATGAATAGGCAGAGGCCTTGTATTCATTACACTAGTCCTAAACGCCCCTGTCATAAGACATGTCACTGGGTACTGCGTTAGGCTTGAAGATTCTGAATAGACAGCAACGTCCCTTACCCCCGACACCCGTGCAGTCTGACTACAGGCATACAAGTTCAGACGACTCATCCAATTGAGCGACTCGGTTGGGTGACGTATTAACATTCCAAAATGGTCTAAACTTTCTTAAGCTTAATAGAATACATGGTTTACCATATCCGAGAGACGTGATGTGTTTCAATGCTTTCGTTAATGATTGGTAAAAGATAGTTAGGCCCTTAAAAAGAGTTCAACCATAAAGAACACCATGGCCAAGTCAAGTTGACTTCCATGAACACGTTCGGTTATCCTAACGGTCCAATCCTTTATGTGTCTAAACAAACATTTCCTTAATTAACTAAGAATCCCTCAAGCGGGGTGCAATGCTTGAGACCACGTTATGGTGCAGTGTACTGGTCATCACTAACCGTGTTCCATGGCCTTACTTATCAGAGGTACAACTTACAATAACCGATGTGCTTCAGCGTGCACGTACGAAGTTTATATGCTTGGTGACTATACTAGCATGGTCTAGGATCGACAATGTACTAAGGGTCTAGTCAGATGTTTCACTACGAAAGAGTCCTCGGTCAGAATCTAAATCTTGATAGACTTACTACAACCGGTATACCTCGGTCGATCTTACATTGTATCCGACAGACTTCTCTTACCAAGGGGTGACACAGATAGTGTACTCTGAATCAGGGTTCGCGACTTCCCAATAACAGAGCCTATAACTACGTTCTATTAGTTGGAAAAGCGATTGAGTTTAAAGCATAATCGGAAAGCATTTCAACAGCATACACAAACCATAATATTATTTCGGCATTATAACTGCTTACATCATAGCATATACTAAAGATAACTACTCGCTAATCATGGCAATAATATCATAAAACATTAGATAAGATAAAGGATAGAAGTACCAGTAGATTAAACGAGTTTCGATTACAAAAGTGACAACTTCAAGACTCCAGACCGCTCCTAATACAATCTTCAGCGTTCTTCTCCGGGTACTAGGTTTCCCGCACGGAGTCGAAGGCCTTAAGAGTATGACTAATATTGTACAAGAGAGAGAAAGAAGTGAATTGAAGTGTGTGTTGGAATGAATGACAAAGACCCTTTAAATAGACTAGGAAAATGCCAAAATACAGCTGGCAGGCCGTATGGCAGGCCGGATGGCAGGACGTATTTGGCAGGCTGTATTGCTGGTAGGCCGTATGGTGAAGGCACTTGGTGGGGCGTATCTGGCAGGCCGTATCCATAGAGGCAGGCCGTATGGCAGGCCGTATGATGAAGGCACTTGGTGGGGTATATCTGGCAAGCCGTATCCATAGAGGCAGGCCGTATGGCAAGCCGTATGGTGTGCTGGTCATCCTTGATTCCCTGGATCGTAACTTGATTTCTTGTCTTTCACCGTTTTCGCTCTAGAATCTTCGTTTTAGCTCCGATTCTCTTGATTCTTTTTGCACCGCCTTCGTAATTACTTGTTCTTCAATTCTAACCAACGAAGTAGGTATTTTTCCGACAAAGTTCGAATCTTTCTTGTTTTTGGGCCTTAATACCGGGGTGAAAACGTGACTTTTTAGCCGATATCAAATATCCCACACTTAGACTTTGCTTGTCCTCAAGCAAACTCTCATTTTTTTTAAGAATCTTTTCGGTGTTTCTTTTCTAATAGCCTAAGCAGTTTGCTTTTATTATAAGAGCAAAAAGATAAGGTGAGTCATCTATGTTAGGATTGAAATTATCTCTGCAAGCATGCGAGGAGGTTACATGACATATGCTAGCTTTCACGGGTTACTCAAATCACTCAAGTGTTTAGGGTTTCCTATAGATCTAAGAAATGAAGTACGCTCATAGCCAGTCATGCAGCACCCATCGTCATAGGCTTGATAAAGACTCAAATCCTTGCTGCTAACGCGAGAACGGTAGTAATCTCAGCTTAATAGGTCATTTGTCAATGATGGAAAAGGAATTTTGGAGTGGTAGTGAAGTTGTTTTTGAAGGGTGAGAAAAGGGTAGTGTAGTCTTTATAAAGACTTTTATTCGGATAGATAGGAGTGCTGAAGTATTTTGAGAAGCACTTTTGAACTTTTTTCTTCATTTGATAATCATTTTCGGTCGAGTTCTCTTCGGCATTTCTCTTATGTAGTTCTGCTCCTTTTTTCAGAACTTGAAAATATCATCAAATTTTTTTATTTTTTTTGGAGACTTTATCTCGAGAAACTTTTTGCTGGTAAACTTTTTCAAGACCTTTGCCATGATACTTGAGAGGTTTATAATATCGGGTTTTCGGAAGGAATCTCATTTTCTGGATTTTTTGAGAGATAGTAAAGGTGATATGGATGTGGTGGTGGAGTAGAAGCAGTGGAGGTGCGGAAGGTTTATGTTTGACAAATGGCTAGCTATTTACAACCGAATCGCGTTTCGCTGCTTGGAGATGTAGATCTAAAGCAAGTTCTGATTCTGAGCACAGACATTGGCACTCTCAACGAAAAATAGTGAAGCATTAAAGATAAATGCTGGTCTTATTTTGGGTGTCTCACCATAATCAATTTAGGTCGATAATGCCTTAGTCATGCAATGCTCTATTAGAGATTTCAATCTAACAAGAATTCTACCTTACTTAAGCCTTATTTTTATTGACAAACGTTTTAGGTTTTCAAAAATACTCTTTCGAAAAGGGTTTCTTTTGCAAAAATTTTGAAATTTGGCTTAAGGACTTGGAATCTTCGTGATGGTTTATTATAATACAGCATAAAAAGATACCAACATCCCACGCTTAGACGAACATTGCCCTCAATGTTCCTAGTGTACCACACTTAGGAGTTGAAGATTTGGGAGTATTTGTCTAGTGTTTTTATTGGGTGTTATCCCACACTTAGTGAAAAGCTAGGACGTGGCATATTTTGAATCTTGAGCTAGTAGCGAAAAGAAAGAAATACCCCTAGCAGATGCGGCTAGCTTTCTTGCTTCTTTATCGGCTCATTTGTCATCCTTTATTCTTCTACTCTACTTTATTGCACGGGTTGCCTCCGGAGAAGCGTTTTTGTTTAAGGTCGTTGGCTCGACCATAGTGATGCTTCAAAAAGCAAACATTCCTCGCTGATGGTTGTGATCTTGGTCTTCTTGAGAGAATGTAAGTCTTGATGGATAAGTCCTGAGAAAGTGTCGGACCAATAGTGGTAACAAGTCCGGTACTTCTCTTGAAGATCTTCTGAAAGATAAGTAGTGCGCATTTTCGGCTCTTGATAAGTCTTGAAGTTCGATGAGAATATGATCCACAGCTTTGCTGGTTGACCCATGAATGTTAATCATAGAAGCAGTACTGGTGTTGATTATTTCTCTGATGGGATGCTCATTTCGGAGGTCTTCAAACGACGTAAGAAACTGTATCTTTAGAATCTCGAAGTCTTCGGAACGGTGATCTCCACAGTAGGAGTCGGTTGCTTTGCATAGATTAGTTAAGATACGAAGCTGGAAAGAAGTGAACAGCAATCCTGATCCGAGTAGTAGTTTCACCGTCTTTGAGTATATCTCCCGACATCCAGCTTTAAATGTGAAACTAGGATCTGTGGACTCGTGGAAGATACGTGATAGCTGCTTCGTAACATAGGTAGCAATGTTGACTCGATCTGGTTCAAGATGAGAGAACGGATTGTTTTGCCTTGCTTCCTCCATAACAGCATCTTGTAACTCTTTGATAATCAGATCAGCGTGGTGATCAATTGTTACGTAAATCACTAGTCTGTCTGGTGTGCTTTCGAAATTATCTCTATCCAGAAGAGCGAAAAGACTGTGAATATCCTCGATCATTTGCAAATCAGAGTGATAAGTCGGGCGTCCGATGGAAAGATCCATATGCTTCCAGATGAGAGTCAGTAGTGCTCGTTGGTTTCGTGAGAATGAAAGTGCAGATCCGGCTAAGGCGTTGTAAACACTAGAGTAAATGATCTTCTGATCTCGACAGAATCTTGTCTCAAGAATAGTGCGAACCACTGAATTATGCTCTCGTTGCCTTTCTTCGTGATAGATATGATCGTGAAGAGAATTGATAAAGTCTTGAATGCGTTCTTCTAGGATTTCAACGTCATTGTCTTCTCTTCGGAGATAGAGGTGGTGCTCTTCTCTGATAGCCATAATTCATTCTGTTAAGCGTAGTGAAAAGTCAATGGTTGACTTTCGGATGGCATCGAGAATGTCTTCAAATTCATCGATATCATTGATGAAGGTGATCATGTCTGCATGTGTGGATATAACTGGAATTCGATCTGAAGAAGAGTCTGGCTCCCCTTGATCTGCTTCAGTTGGAGAGTGTGAGTTAGTCAGAATGTCTTCATGATGCTCTTCCTCGTCATCATCAGTATCTGGTTCCTCTGAGGATGCGTCCGATGAACGGGTTTCTTCAGTATTCTGATTCTCCACTTTGATACTTATAGGATCAATTTCTATATCTTTAACCTCAGCCTTGTTGGTCTTCTTCTTAAAGCGAATGATTAAACTGTGATCTTCCGTCTCAAGCCTCATTATTTCTTCATGACGCTCAGTGCTTGGAACGGGTACTGTCGCAGTTTCTTTTACGTCTTCCATTTCCTCTTCCTCCTCAGATTCTTCCTCTTCCTCTATTTCTTCGCTGGGATCCTCTTCTTCCATTTCTGGGTCGTTTACAGACTGTGATTCGACACCCATTTCGATATCATTGGCTGGTGGTGACTCGTCATCGGAAGTGATCCGTCTGGTGGAAATAGCAAACATCTCTGCCTGTCCAGAAAGATTGGTTGGTCGGTTAATTTTGAAGGTAACGCTCTCCTCATGCGATCGTAAGATCATGGTTTGATTGTATACATCAATGACAGTCCTAGCCGTATTCATGAAAGGTCTTCCTAACACTATTGGGGTGTGTAGGTCTTCCTTGATATCCATTACTACGAAATCCGTAGGGTACAAGAATTTGTCGACTTTCACCAAGACGTTCTCAACTACGCCCTTAGGATACCGAATTGTATGATCGGCAAGTTGGATTTTCATTTTGGTTGGTGACAAGTCTCCTAACTCTAATCTATTGTAGAGAGAGTAGGGGATTAGGTTGATACTTGCTCCTAAATCTGCTAGCGCATGAATGGTTCCAGATTGGTAGATTGAACACGGGAAAACGAATCGGCCCGTATCTCCTAGCTTTGGTGGTAGAGAGTTTCTGAGTAATGCAGAGCATTCTTCACTCAGTGGAATTTTGTTAGTGTCTGGTATCCACTCCTTTGTAGAAAGAAGCCTTCGGATGTATCTCTTCTGGTTGGGAACTTTGGACATGGTGTCCAAGAATCTTCCATCAAGTTTGAGGAATCAAGCTTGGATGGTTCTTCTTGTAGCCTTCCAGGATAAGGTACGCGAACTGGAGTTTCAGGGGTCAGCTTCTAAGTATATGTCGATTTGTTCTTGAGCCTAGTTGACCTTCTCCGTGGTTCTTCCTCTGGGATTACGGAATCCATTTGCTTTGCCTCTTCTATGTGGGGATTTTGGATAGTATTACTTGGCAATCTTCCCTGCCGTCGGGTTTCAAGGCGTTGTGATAACTGTTCGAGCTGCGTTTCCAAACTTTTAAGCAGGGCCAATTGATTTCTCATTAGTATCTCCATCTGATCTTGTCTGGTTGCAGTTCTCTGATTTAGCTGTTGTTGTCCTTGGATGAACTGAGTTAACTGATCATCAGCTCCGAGAGTGGGGTTAGTTGCTTTTGTAATCTGGGTGGTAGGGGAATTTTCCTCAGCTGGGGGACCAGTGAGTGGAAGTGGTTGATCGTAGGTCAATTGAGATTGTTGGGCTGGATAAGGTAGATAGCGATAGCGAAAAGGTTGATTGCTTCGCTGAAATTGATTAACCCTTGGTGGTTGATTGCATCCGGGATTTGGTGGATGAGCTAGGTATTGAACGTAACAGACTGAACCGTCAGGGTTTTCGTACTCAACTTGATAATCTTCAGTAGGTTGCGAGTTGGTACAATTAACACAAGCCTGAGCTTGGTTAACCTGCTGCGGCTGCGTCTTCAATTCTACGAGTTGTTTAGCAAGGGATTCCATCTTGTCCGTGAGGGATTTGATGGCCTCCGTTTGATTGTTAAGTGCAGAGAGTGGGGCAGATGATGAAGTTGTTTCACCACTGTTCCAGTCATGATGATGCATTGTCATGTTTTCGAGTAATTCCCATGCTTCGTCTGCAGTTTGGTTCATCAGATTCCCTTGAGCTGTTGCATCGATCGTCGTCCTATGATTTACCATAAGACCATTATAGAAGGTGCAGATTTGGGCTGACCGTTCTAGCTGGTGATTAGGGCATTTCTTCAGCAGGGTTTTGAAACGCTCCCATGCAGTGTAAAGAGATTCATCATAACTTTGTTTGAAGTTAATGATGTCATTCTTCAGCTTGGTTTGTTTAGAAGGGGGGAAATATTTGGTTAGGAATTTAGTAGCCATCTCCGTCCATGACGTGATGGAATCTTTTTCCAGTCCTTCGAACCAAGTTTGAGCATGATGAGTGAGAGAATAGGGGAACAAGTATAGCCGAACTATATCTTGTCCTATCCCTGGCTGTTTGTAGGAGTTCGAAAGAGATATGAATTTATCAAGGTGAGAATTAGGATCGTCATTCGGTAATCCATGAAACTGACAGCTATTCTGAATGAGCTGGATAATGTGATGTTTTAACTCGAACGAGTGTCCTTGAATCTCTAGAAATCTGATTGGTCCTCCTCGACCTTCAATCGAGGGTTTGGTATTTTCTGCTAAAGTAACGCGTAACGCCATTTGGTTTCTGATTCGTGCTTCCTTGCGTGCTTTATAGATTATTGCGTCTGGATCAGGTACGAATAACAACAGCCCTGGTCTAGATCAGGTTTGGGTCATACACTAGGTATGCCTTTTTTTTTTTATATTTTTGCAGATAAGCTAAATTATAATAAGCTAAACTAAACTAAGTTAATCTAATTCTAAGGTAATCTAATTTAATTTAAGGTAATCTAATCTAAGGTAGTCTAAAGTAATCTAAAGTAATTCAATTAATTACTAACTATCCTATGGTGGAATATGCTTTTGGTTCTGGCTACTGATTCCCTGGTATTTCGGTAACAGAGCTTTGCACAAACTATTCAACAAACCAAGTGGCCAGGCCGACTACAGAGAGGCAGGATCCTTTTGGTCCCAATATAATTGGCGACTGTTCGGAAAATCCAATAACCAAGTCCGTGTATAATTGTCTTTCTTAGACACCACTAAATGCTTGTGAATAAGTTTGATAGAGAGCAGTATTACCTGATACCAGTTCCCCGGCAGCGGCGCCAAAAACTAGGTACTCTCCTGATATGGCCGAAACGGACGGTTTTTAATTGCGCGGTGTCGTCAGGTCGCGACTCGCCAGGATCAGCCACTCGTGGGAGAGGGTACTGTTTTAAATTTATATTTAGCGGGGCCTAAATCTTACTACTCCTTATAAGTAAGGGAAGTATGACCTAGAGTCGTATTTTTGAGATATTAGAAATATCGAACCTATATTTTAGCCTAAGATAGTTAGGGAGTAGTGGATATTTATTTTGGGATTTTCTAGTTTATAAGACGGGTAAAGTAAATGCGATAAAATTTGTAATTTAGATAAGGTTAAAGTAAGTGCATACTGTGATTTCGTCAGTTATGTTGCCGAGATTATGGATTGCTGGCTCATGAATAGGCAGAGGCCTTGTATTCATTACACTAGTCCTAAACGCCCCTGTCATAAGACATGTCACTGGCTACTGCGTTAGGCTTGAAGATTCTGAATAGACAGCAACGTCCCTTACCCCCGACACCTGTGCAGTCTGACTACAGGCATACACGTTCAGACGGCTCATCCAATTGAGCGACTCGGTTGGGTGACATATTAACATTTCAAAATGGTCTAAACTTTCTTAAGCGTAATAGAATACATGGTTTATCATATTCGAGAGACGTGATGTGTTTCAATGCTTTCGTTAATGATTGGTAAAAGATAGTTAGGCCCTTAAAAAGAGTTCAACCATAAAGAACACCATGGCCAAGTCAAGTTGACTTCCATGAACACGTTCGGTTATCCTAACTGTCAAATCCTTTATGTGTCTAAATAAACATTTTCTTAATTAACTAAGAATCCCTGCTTGAGACCGCGTTATGGTGCAGCGTACTGGTCAACACTAACCGTGTTACATGGCCTTACTTAGCAGAGGTACAGCTTACAACAACCGCTGTGCTTCAGCGTGCACGTACGAAGTTTATATGCTTGGTGACTACACTAGCATGGTCTAGGAACGACAATGTACTAAGGGCCTAGTCAGATATTTCACTACGAAAGAGTCCTCAGTCGGAATCCAAAGCTTGATAGACTTACTACAACCGGTGTGCCTCGGTCGATCTTACGTTGTATCCGATAGACTTCTCTTACCAAGGGATGACACAGATAGTGTACTCTGAATCGGGGTTCGTGACTTCCCAATAACAAAGCCTATAACTACGTTCTATTAGTTGGAAAAGCGATTGAGTTTAAAGCATAATCGGAAATCATTTCGACAGCATACACAAACCATAATATTATTTCGGCATTATAACTGCTTACATCATAGCATACACTAAAGATAACTACTTGCTAATCATGGCAATAATATCATAAAACATTATATAAGATAAAGGATAGAAGTACCAGTAGATTAAACGAGTTTCGAATACAAAAGTGACAACTTCAAGACTCCAGACCGCTCCTAATACAATCTTCAGCGTTCTTCTCCGGGTACTAGGTTTCCCGCACGGAGTCGAAGGCCTTGAGAGTATGACTAATATTGTACAAGAGAGAGAAAGAAGTGAATTGAAGTGTGATGTGGTAGCGTGGGGGTACGTGATAGTACTATATTTTACTATGAAATACGTTACAAATTACACAAGTTTTAATTATTTATTTACAAATGGGATATACCTAAACCTTGCTACAACACTATAGGCAGTGTACCTAATCGTAGAGTAGTATAGTTTTTAGTAAGTCCGGTTCGTTCCACAGGGAGCTGGCTTATTTCACACTATATTTTAAACAATTATATTCGTACAAAATATATTATATTAATAATATATAAAAGGGGGTTTTACCGTTTAATGACCGGTTTGTCGATTTTATATTTTAAGCGAAGCGTAAAGTAAATGACGATATTTAACTAACAATATAAAATAAATAACAATAATTAAAATGACAATAAATAAAAGTACGAGGAAAAATGAAATAAAATATATTATGCTTATTTAAACTTCCGTAACCATGATGGTTGACGTGTTGATTTTAGTTTTATGCCCATGGGTTAATTGTCCTTTGTCCTGGATTATTTAATATGTCCGTCTGGTTTTGTCCATAACAGTCCATCGGTCATAAATTTAAAGTGCGAGTGTCCTCATCAATTTATTCTTATACCCGAAGTCAAATATTCCAACTAATTGGGGACTTAAACTGTAACAAGGTTTTAATACTTTGTTTAATAATTACACCAGGATATCGACTGCGTGTAACCCAAGGTTTTAATACTTTGTTATCAATTATGCCAAGTGTCCTTGTACATAATTTCACCCCTGTTTTAATAATTCCATAGACTATTAATCCATTCCCGTGTCCGGTTAAATGAACGATTATTCGTACATATAAATACCCCGCCCATCGTGTCCGATCGAGTGTATATGGTTATTTATAGGTACATCCAATTGTAAATATTTATATTAAAATTAATAAACTATCATTTAGTTAAACAAATATAAAGCCCATTAATAGCCCATAGTCTAATTTCCACAAGTGTCGTTCTTTTGTCCAAACCCCAATTATGGTACAAAGCCCAATTACCCAATTTTAATATTTTTAGCCCAACATCATGATTACTTCGTCTTAAATAAGCATAATAATAACTTAAGTACGAGACATTAATTTAAAAAGGAGAACATAGCTTACATTGATTATTTATCGCGTAGTGTTACACGGACAGGGCTCCGACTTTAAAAACCCGTAAAATAACCTTTACATAACCCGAACTAATCTAATATAAAACTAATCTATACTATATATATATATATATATATATATATATATATATATATATATATATATATATATATATATATATATATATATATATATATATATATATATATATATATATATATATTTATTTATTTATTTATTACAGAGTATTATTATTATTATTATTTATATCTTTTTTGCTCGCAGAATTCGTGACCTTTTATAGGCATTTTGGAATTTGGCAGCTCCGCGAGTCGTGGAGTTTTTGGCCTTCAAACTCCGCGAGTCGTGGAGTTTTTGGCCTTCAAACTCCGCGAGTCGTAGAGTTTGAAAATCCAGCTCAGGATCATTTGTCTCATAGCTTGTCGACATAATTTTTAAATATATATAATATATAAATAATTTATATAATTATTTAAATATTATATTATATTCTTGTGCATAGTTGACTTGTAATTTTTGGTCCGTTGCGTCGGGCGTTGATAGTTGACTCATGTCCCGGTTCCGGATTTTCGAACGTCCTTGCGTACAATTTAATATCTTGTACTTTGCATTTTGTAACTTGTACTCTTGTCATTTTTAGACGTTTCTCATCAATAAATTGAACCTTTTGAATTGTATCTTGTACATTTGAGCTTTTTGGACGTTTGTGTCTTCAAATCTTCGTTTTCGCCTTTTGTCTTCGCACTTATTTATTTAAACAATTACAATGAAAATATAATACAATTACATATGAAAACCTATTATTTAGGAGGGATATTGCTATAAAATATATGTTCCTTTTTAGCCTTATCAAATATCCCCACACTTGAGCGTTGCTTGTCCTCAAGCAATACAGAACTTGAAATAAAAACATACATGAATCACTTTTTTATTCTCACACTTTATACATCAGTGATTTTGATACGGCGGTATATTCAATAATAGTAACGATAGAACCATGGTTAAAAGTGGGTGTGTCATCTACAGTTGCCTCGAGTTTAGGTCAACGACACTGGCAATCAAATAGCCGATTTACTTTCGGTTTCCAAAGCAAAGTGCACATTTGAAAGGCGGTTTACAGTCCCACATGACTATGAAAATTTAGATCCGTTAGGAAATTGGATCTTTATGAAAACATTTGATCTTTTGAAAATTCAATCTAGCTTTTACCCTAGACAAGTTTTCCGGAATAACCCTTCACCGGTGTTTGCAAAATATTTTTGTGGGTTGTGTGGGTTTCAGATTTAAAAATTTTAGCTCAACACTTGTGGTTTTGTGTTACCCACTTGCTAACCTTGTATTAGGAAAGCAACACGTCCAGTTTACTTGTCCCGTATATTACCTTTCGGCAAACTACCGTCCGGTTGTAAAGGAAAGCGATGAACAAGAAACTGTTAAGGCAATGTCTAATGACATGCATTTGATTATGGTCCAAAAACGTGTCAGATGCTATTACTATCCTTGGTAGGAGCAATAGTAAAGATCATCCTAAAAATTTTCCGGTCTGGCACAAGGTCCTGTCTTCGACCATGCTATGCAACCACCGTTCTTACGGTTGACACCTGATTTGGTTCAGGTGACCTAATGAATTCCAGGTGAATTCCTAGGATTTTACGTTCAATGGTAATGAACGCATTGAAAATGGGTTTTCAAAAAACAAATCGGTTTTAATTTTTGATCAAAATGTTTTCTCGTTCAAGCTCGAGTTTAGATATCATTGAATTCCATGAGTTTGTAATTCTCAATCTTTAAGGTCAATCTTAAGGATTGAGTAATATCAGTCTTAAAAGCTGATTTTTGATCTTTTAAGGAGATTATCCTTTCTGGGGATCTGATTCATTAGTCTTATCAAGCTAATTTGCACGGTGCCCCCCATTGTACGAGATAAATCCTTCTCATGGTTAGGATAAATCTGACCACTTGGCGACCCTATTTGATGCTGAGGTCCTTGGATTTTCTGCTGATTTTAGAGATGACTTTTCTAGATTTTTCGTCAACCTACAGCTGGTCTGGACGACAACTTCCTGACCTAAATCAAGAAGCGCGTGTCTTTTTCGGAAGACTTTACTTCCTTTTAATGATGGAATTGATTCATCGTGTAGATCCATCTTTTCTTTCAAATATATTACAGTAAATCGGGTAAAACTGATTAAAATCATCCAAAACAAAAGTTCCTGAAATAACTTTACAGAAACATGTGATAGATAGTTTTTAATTTAATAACTTGGTACATTCTCCCCACACTTAGTTTCTTTCTTTGCCTTTTTATTCTCCTTTATTCCATTTTAAATGAATTCAATCGTTTTAGGGTGTTTATCAATTTATGTCCTTTCCGAGGTAACGATAATTTCGGTATTAACACCTAGTTTTCATCGTTCATAAATATGTATAAACATGATTTTAACTTCATTTAGTTGAAATTTTTTCAAATTTTCACAAAATTTGGCAAATAAACCAAGTGTAAACCCGAGAGAATTTATAACCCTTCCCCACACTTGAGATCATGCAATGCCCTCATTTGCATGAAATCAGACTATAATTATAAATTCACGAGGGTGATAAGTGTAGAAAAGTGATTAAAAATACCCAATTTGTAATTACAAAGCTCGTCGAACGATAGATGGCGCGCCTCATCGTTCATTCCTTCTTGTTTTATCACACATGCTTTTTTTTTTTCAAAAACGGCTGCTTTTCTGAATTGTTTACTAATATTTGAAAAAGCGTCTTTTACCCTAATCATGCATTTTTATTAGCGAGTTATGCACTAACTCGAACCCCTAATTTAACGTTAAGTGGGGTTAGACTTCCCCACACTTAGCTGACGACATGTGAATTCGGTAGAATAAGTTCCACGAATTAAAATAGTGAGCCAGTTATTTACATCTCGGGTGGTATATATTATATCAATGGGTTTAAAGTTTAGACCCACCCGATCGTCACTACCTAATTCTTTTTTAAGTGTAGCTTTTAGTAAATAGATATGTCTCTTTTCTGGTTCTTGGTCAAATGGATCGATATACATCGACATACTTATTTCTATAGGGTGGACAATTCCTAATATTTTCTTCCTTTTATTCTCGTGATCAAAGTTTTCACCTCTATTACCCGATTGGGTGAAATCCGAGGTGTCATTATCTGTTACAGCTTGTAGTTCATCTTTGGTAGATGACTTGTCTATTGAGAATATTGAGTTGGAAGGTTGTGGAATGGTGAATTTCGGGATCGAAGTAAATTCTTCTTCATTAATGGTACTTATTGGTCCCACCATTTTGGTCTCGGGGGTAAAATTTTCAACGTTATCATTTTTCCATGAGTACCAATTTGTCACCCTTACTTCTTCTTCATTCATTGATGGATCGATGATTTTGTCGGTAGAGGCTAATGTGTCGATATGTTGTGAAATTGGTAAGACTGAATAAAAAGTATCATCGGGATAGTTGGTGATTTCGGAGCTCTCGAATTCATCAAAATTCGATGATATGAGATTTTCTTGCACAATACTCCTCAGATCAACAGGTGTGTAATCTGATAGAGTTTCAGCTTGCCGATTTACAAACTCTCTCATTTGTTCATTTAGAGCATCGAGTTCTTCGAGTTTGATTTTTATATTGTCTAAAGAATTTTTGGACACATAATTTTCCTCGTCTACTGGTTGTTGAGTTTGGATATATTCTTGAGAATAATCCCAATTTAAATTGTATTCTTCATAATCATTCCATTCAGGTTCCGTGGGTGCGTAATTTTCCACGGGAACGTAATAATAACATTCCCATGTTGAGTGATAATCTCCACAGATTTCACAACCAGTTATTGTTTCGTCATTCGTGATCCAAGATTGACCGAACGAATTGTCATCAACACCCGTTTGAGAGTATTGATTTAATTGATTTTGGATATCAAAAAGAGTTTCCATAGCCTTGTTTTCAAAATTTTCCATTTTATTGCGATGGCCAAATTTTAGCTACAATGTGGTGCATTTACTAATTATCCTATTAGTTATAAAAATAGAAAAACTTATATAAGTTGTCCAATTAAAAGACTTTTCTGCTTTTGCCCACGTTTCGAATAGCCAAAAGATGCAGCAGGGAGCCAGAACCCTTTAAATCGGAAGCTCACAACTCAGCCACTAACAAATCCAACTATTACTACGAAGCAGAAAATTTGGATGTCTATCAATTTAACCGCTTAAAATAATTTTTCGTTTTGAATTATTAGAGAAGAAGTAGAGAAAATTTCTAAGTCCTAAAACTAGCGTGGCGAGAAATGAGAAAGAAAAAGAGTGCGTGTCGAAAAACGTCGAAAAATAAAAATAAGAAAGAAAAACGTCTAAACTTAAAAGTCTAAAAATTAAATCTAAAAAGTTACGCCTAAAGGTATTAAAGCTTAAAGGAATTCTATATCCAAAACGGCAATAACTTAAAAGGCACTAAAATTTAAAACGGCGTCGTAAAATTCTAAAGCGCCTAAATCTTAATCTAAAGAAAAAGCACTTAAGGGATTTTACGGCAAAGCCTAAAAATCTAGAAATAAAAATAAGCTACGGTAAAATATTAAATTTAAAACTAGCTACGAACAATAAAAATACAAATATTATGCTAAAAACAATTAAAAATAAACAAAAAAAATAAAAATAAACTTAAAGTTGTAAAAAGTACAATTTTTATAAAAATATTATTTTTATATTTTTATTTTATAAAAGTATTAATTTTTATATATAATAAAACTAATTAAAAGTAATTATTACAAATTTAATTAAAACTAAAAATTAAATATTAAATTAATTAAACCTAATTAGGGTTTTAAAATAATAATAATTAATAATATTCCGTAATAAATGCGAAGTAGGGTTCCTGGGTGCGCCTGTCAGGGTGGCTCCGCGAGTCGCGGTGCCACGTAGCAGAAAATCTCCGCAAGTCGCGGAGTTTGCAAGAAGTTTTTTTTTTTTTAAATTTTATATTGTTTTTCTAAAATGATATATAAATATATTTATACAAAAATAAATTAAAAATATAGCGTTTCGCCGAAGTCCCCGGCAGCGGCGCCAAAAACTTGATGTTATGCGAGGTGGTGTATAAAATAGTTATATTTTTATTGCGAATTACTATTAAATACGATACAATTTTACACAAGTTTTAATTATTTATTTACAAATGGGATATACCTAAACCTAAACTATAGGCAGTGTACCTAATCGTAGAGTAGTATTGTTTTTAGTAAGTCCGGTTCGTTCTACAGGGAGCTGGCTTATTTCACACTATATTTTAAACAATTATATTCGTACAAAATATATTATATTAATAATATATAAAAGGGGGTTTTACCGTTTAATGACCGGTTTGTCGATTTTATATTTTAAGCGAAGCGTAAAGTAAATGACGATATTTAACTAACAATATAAAATAAATAACAATAATTAAAATGACAATAAATAAAAGTACGAGGAAAAATGAAATAAAATATATTATGCTTATTTAAACTTCCGTAACCATGATGGTTGACGTGTTGATTTTAGTTTTATGCCCATGGGTTAATTGTCCTTTGTCCTGGATTATTTAATATGTCCGTCTGGTTTTTGTCCATAACAGTCCATCGGTCATAAATTTAAAGTGCGAGTGTCCTCGTCAATTTATTCTTATACCCGAAGTCAAATATTCCAACTAATTGGGGACTTAAACTGTAACAAGGTTTTAATACTTTGTTTAATAATTACACCAGAATATCTACTGCGTGTAACCCAAGGTTTTAATACTTTGTTATCAATTATGCCAAGTGTCCTTGTACATAATTTCACCCCTGTTTTAATAATTCCATAGACTATTAATCCATTCTCGTGTCCGGTTAAATGAACAATTATTCGTACATATAAATACCCCGCCCATCGTGTCCGATCGAGTGTATATGGTTATTTATAGGTACATCCAATTGTAAATCTTTATATTAAAATTAACAAACTATCATTTAGTTAAACAGATATAAAGCCCATTAATAGCCCATAGTCTAATTTCCACAAGTGTCGTTCTTTTGTCCAAACCCCAATTATGGTACAAAGCCCAATTACCCAATTTTAATATTTTTAGCCCAACATCATGATTACTTCGTCTTAAATAAGCATAATAATAACTTAAGTACGAGACATTAATTTAAAAAGGAGAACATAGCTTACATTGATTATTTATCGCGTAGTGTTACACGGACAGAGCTCCGACTTTAAAAACTCGTAAAATAACCTTTACATAACCCGAACTAATCTAATATAAAATTAATCTATACTATATATATATATATATATATATATATATATATATATATATATATATATATATATATATATATATATATATATATATATTTATTACAGAGTATTATTATTATTATTTATATCTTTTTTACTCGCAGAATTCGTGACCTTTTATAGGCATTTTGGAATTTGGCAGCTCCGCGAGTCGTGGAGTTTTTGGCCTTCAAACTCCGCGAGTCGTGAATTTTGAAAATCCAGCTCAGGATCATTTGTCTCATAGCTTGTCGACATAATTTTTAAATATATATAATATATAAATAATTTATATAATTATTTAAATATTATATTATATTCTTGTGCATAGTTGACTTGTAATTTTTGGTCCGTTGCGTCGGGCGTTGATAGTTGACTCATGTCCCGGTTCCGGATTTTCGAACGTCCTTGCGTACAATTTAATATCTTGTACTTTACGTTTTGTAACTTGTACTCTTGTCATTTTTAGACGTTTCTCATCAATAAATTGAACCTTTTGAATTGTATCTTGTACATTTGAGCTTTTTGGACGTTTGTGTCTTCAAATCTTCGTTTTTGCCTTTTGTCTTCGCACTTATTTATTTAAACAATTACAATGAAAATATAATACAATTACATATGAAAACCTATTATTTAGGAGGGATATTGCTATGAAATATATGTTCCTTTTTAGCCTTATCAAAGTGTGTGTTGGAATGAATGACAAAGACCCTTTAAATAGACTAGGAAAATGCCAAAATAAGGCCGGCAGGCCGTATGGCAGGCCGGATGGCAGGACGTATTTGGCAGGCCGTATTGCTGGTAGTTCGTATGGTGAAGGCACTTGGTGGGGCGTATCTGGCAGGCCGTATCCATAGAGACAGGCTGTATGGCAGGCCGTATGGCAAGCCGTATGGTGTGTTGGTCAGCCTTGATTCCCTGGATCGTAACTTGATTTCTTGTCTTTCACCGTTTTCGCTCTAGAATCTTCGTTTTAGCTCCGATTCTCTTGATTCTTTTTGCACCGCCTTCGATAATTACTTGTTCTTCAATTCTAACCGACGAAGTGGGTATTTTGCCGACAAAGTTCGAATCTTTCTTGTTTTTGGGCCTTAATACCGGGGTGAAAACGTGACTTTTTAGCCGATATTAAAGATGATGAACACAGATTAAGGGTTAAATAAAATTAATGTGGGAATAAAAGCAGAAAAACGGATTAGCTCAAATGGTTGGGCATGTTTGGTTTAACCGAGAGTTCTTGGGTTCGATCCTGGGCTATGGCATTTATTTCTTTTTAAGCTTGTTTTAAAGGTAGACTTATTATTATTATTATTATTATTATTATTATTATTATTATTATTATTATTATTATTATTATTATTATTATTATTATTATTATTATTGTTGTTGTTATTATTGTTGTTATTATTATTATTATTATTATTATTATTATTATTATTGTTAAGTTAATTATTATTATTACTATCATTAATATCATTTATATTATTATCATTATTATTATTACTAGTATTATAATTTAGGTATTATTATTAGTAAGACTATAGTTATTATTATTAGTATTAGTATTAACATGATTTTAAGATTATTATTATTATTATTATTATTATTATTATTATTATTATTATTATTATTATTATTATTATTATTATTATTATTATTATTAACATTAGTATTAGTATTATCATTAAGAATATTATTAGTAGTATTATTATTATTAAAATTATCATTATCATTATTATTATATTACAACAAATGAAGATTTTGTACATAAAATATACTTATTACATATACTATAATTATATTAATATTTCATATAACTACATATTAAAAATATTAACATTATTTATATAAAAACTTACATATAGTAAACTATTGATTTTTTTAAATATAATACTAATCATATATATAAATATATATAGATATATTAATATAACTAAGTGTATAAGATATTAATTATTTTAAATATATATATATATATATATATATATATATATATATATATATATATATATATATATACAAAATAAATGTATATAACATATAATTTTAAGATATAATATATAAATAAAATATATATTGGAATTCAGTACAAATTCTGTATAAACTACAACACTAAATATATAAATATTATATAATTAATAGATGGAATTATTTGATTACCATTATATGTGTTAATATATATATAAATGATATAGGTTCGTGAATCCGAGGCCAACCCCGTAATTGTTTAGTTCAATCGTATGCATATTTTTACTACAAATATCGTATTGAGTTTCATTGCTCCCTTTTAAATGCTTTTACAATATATATTTTTGGGACTTAGAATACATGCGTTGCTTTTATAAATGTTTGACGAAATAGACACAAGTACTCAAAACTACATTCTATGGTTGGATTATTAGACCGAATATCGCCCCTTTTAGCTTGGTAGCCTAAGAATTAGTGTTTATTATAATTGCCACTAATTGACGCGAATCCTAAATATAGATCTATCGGGCCCAACAACCCTATCCGGGTTACGGATGCTTTAGTACTTTGATTTTTCATATTCGATGAGAGTCCCAGAATGATGGGGATATTCTAGATGCATTTTGTTAAGGTCGGTTACCAGGTGTTCACCATATGAATGATTTTTATGCAGATTGCGAAATGCCTGTATGATGTTTATGAAAAATGAAATCTTGTGGTCTATTAAAATTATGGAAATGATTGATTATGATAAACTAATGAACTCACCAACCTTTTGGTTGACACTTTTAAGTATGTTTATTCTCAGGTATGAAAGAAATCTTCCGCTATGCATTTGCTCATTTTAAAGATATTACATGGAGTCGTTCATGACATATTTCAAAAGACGTTGCATTCAAGTCATTTGAGTTCAAAAAATATTGTTATTAAATAAATGACAGATTAGTCATTTATATTTAGGAAACATGATAATATCATTGGTATGCATATTTGTAAACTTTCGTTAAAATGAAAGTTTGTCTTTTAAAAGAATGCAATGTTTTGTAAAACGTATCATATAGAGGTTAGTAACTCGCAATGGGACCAGATGTTAATGACTTCGTCCAGGTGGATTTGGACGGGCTATCACGGGGTTCTCTTGTTTGTTCTGTGTATTAACTTTAGGGTTTTTATCTGATCACAATTAATGAACGATAATTAATTATATTAATTATATTAAAAAATGAAAATATTATTATTAAAAATAAAAAAATCGAATATATATATATATATATATATATAATAAATAAAATATAATTTAAATAAAAACCTAGAACCTTCTTTAAAAAGATAAGATTGTATTTAATTTGGAAACTAATTTATTTATTTATTTATATTTCGCCGATAATAATAATGAAGATAAATACAAAATAAAATCTAGAATATTCTTAAGAATAAATATGGAAAGTATAAAAATTAATTTTTTTATTTAATTTTCATTAAAATTTCGGCCTACCCTTTTTATATATGGAAATAATATTTTTTTTATTTTATTTTATTTAATTAAATAACTTATTCTCCAAGTAACTCACACCCTATAAATAAAACCCCATCTCTCACTTTTTCTTTGCAAATAAATCTGTAAATCCTCTCAAAAACTCTCTAATATTATTAAGGTACTTTTCATAATTTTCTTTTTATTTATTTTATTTTATTTTATTTTATTTTAGATATTCTAGCCGATATACTATTTTATTTTTATCAAAATCGAAAATTAAACCTAAAACTTAATATTAATACTTTACAATTAGTATTATGTATTAAAATATGATGAAAATTATTTTTATAATTTTTAAATTCTGATTTATATTTATTAACAATTAAAAACTAAAATTTAACAATATTATATCTATACGGTTTAATTATTAGTTAATAATTACAATTATTGAGAATTAATTTATCAAAGTTTTATATCAGTTTAATAACATGTTTATAAGTATTTTTCTGACCAAAACTTATTTTATATAATTATATTACAATTTATTAGTTATTATTATTATTATTATTATTATTTATTAACGGAAATGAGGATAAATAAAGAATAAATAGTTAAAAATCGATTTTTTCTTCTTTTTTGGGGTAAAAGGTTACCCCGATGAATATTATTAAAAAATAATAAAGAATGGTTACAAGTGAAGCACAATGACAACAGGAAAGCCCTGAAGTCCTCAAAAGACAACCAACGGCAACAAGCCACACCACCCACGCAAACCTAACGACCTAAAACACAGCCAAAAGATTTACAATACATGAAGTTTCCAAGTATCTCTAATTCGAGCCACATTAGGCAACTGTTTGAATAGAATCGTAATGAGCTTCAACCGAACATTGGACACAATAGCATCAAACACCTGTTTTTCCGTTTGAAACACCTTTTTGAAAATCCTGCAGTTTCGTTTATGCCACAATCCATAAATTGTTGCGGCTAAACACAACTTAAACACCAAAATATGAGCCAGGTTACGAGAAGCCAACGGAGAAATATGGTCCACTATCACACGCCAGTCATTACTACAAACATTCAACAAAACCATCTGTTGCATCATGTTCCAGACCAACACAGAGAATGGGCAATTAAAAAATAAATGTGGATGCGAGTCCGGGCATCCCTTACAAAAAGCACATAGCGAGTTTGAACCATATCTAATATCCCATGGTTTCAATTTGTCCTGCGTTTTTAATCTCTCGCCAATAACAAGCCATAATAAAAAAGAGTGTTTAGGGATACCTTGCGAGAACCACACCACATCATACCACGACACCTTAACACTTCTCGGCCGAAAGGAATCCCACGCGTTATGAACAGAGAAGCCCAACGTAACCTCATTCTCTTTCTTCCAGCCATACTGATCGGTCATATCACCAAGTAGAGGGAGCTGAATTGAATTAATAGTTGGATAATTTTCATACCAATCTGATGGCCAAGCAAACCCATCATGACCAATAAGCTCTCGAATCACAGTTTTAGAATTCCAACCAGCACGCATTATATCTCGAGTAGATATAAAATTAGCTAGCGGACCAACTGATGACCAATCATCAAACCATGCGGAACCAAGGTTACCATCACCAATACAACAGATAATAAATTTTTGGATCAGTGGGCGTATGTTCAAGATTTTCTCCAACTCCAAGACGCCCCCGCCTTTAATTGAACATCCCATAAGTGCCTAGCTGCAAGCTTATATTCATGGGTCCATCGAACCCACAAAGTCGGTTTCAGAGTGAGAAGGTGCCAAATGTGAGTTGCCATTAGCGCAACATTCCAATTTTTTAACCTCTTTATGCCCAAACCACCTTCATCCTTCGGCAAACAAACATCATCCCACTTGACTTTGGCTTTCCCTTTTTTCATTGGTTCTTGACACCATAGGAACCCATGAATCAATTTCTCAATATCCTTGATGATTTGATCCGGAAGAATGAATACCGAACACCAATAAATTTGCATAGAAGTAAGGATAAAAATCGATTTTTATTATCATTAACTGATGAAAATTCGTAATATAATAGATCTAATGAAAATATAATTTTTATAAATTTATTTGATCAGTTAAATAATTATTATGTATTTATTATTGAATCGGCTAGTATATATATAATGAAAAGTCTATATAAATTGTTGTAAACCTTTTAAACAGTAAAAATATTTTTATAGATTATAAGAGTGATATAAAAGTTTCTAAAGTCAAAAAAATAATTTATATATCATTATATATATTTATACTCTATTTATTTGTTTACGATCATTATATATATATATATATATATATATATATATATATATATATATATATATATATATATATATATATATATATATATATATATATATATATATAGTGATAGGATCAAGAGGGAAGTAACCATTCGGGGGGAAGCGGGGGGAAGCAAAAACTTTTTTTTTCGTTTTTTGAAAAAACTTTGTTCACGAACATTATAGATGAGATGAAAATATGAACATTTAGTAGAGACACTTTGTGATAAATATTTTTATTTTGGTGGGAAAACGCTCGAAGAAGTAATATAACAATTATCGTGTTTTTCGAGCGTATTTTGAGGTTTTAGCTATTGGGGTTTAGATATTAGGGTTTAGATATTAGGGTTTATAGGATTTAGATATTAGGGTTTAGAAATTTAGGGTTTAGGGTTTAGATTTAGGGTTTAGATTTAGGATTTAGATTGAGTTTTTAACATGAACGATTTAAAGTTTAGGGTTTAGGGTTTGGTGTTTTGGGTTTATAGAATAAACCTAAAACACCAAACCCTAAACCCTAAACCCAAAACTATAAATCGGGCTAAATTTTACTTCACAAAACATGAAAAAAAAAACGTTCATATTCTTCACAAACAATATTATCTTAAATGTTATTTTTGTCGATCGTTTTCCCGCCTAAATAATAACATTCATCACGAAGTGTCTCTTCTAAATGTTCATATTTTTGTGTGATCTTGATGCCGGAAAAAATTTCAAAAAAAAAGGAAATTTTTTTTTTTGCTTCCCCCCGATTGGTTACTTCCCCATTGATCCTGCCCCTATATATATATATATATATATATATATATATATATATATATATATATATATATATATATAAGGATAAAAATTATTTAAAATATCAAAAACAGTAATAAAATTATTAAAACTATCTGGAACAGTGTTAGGACATATAAAAATAATTTTTGTAATTTTTGGAATATTATTTATAATTCAATCGGAATTATGTATTATTTAAACATAAAAACAATGTAAAATTCATAATAAATATTTTTAACAGTAATAAAAATATATACAAAATTTTTATGAGTTTTTAAAACCTATATAGACCTGCGAAAATTATAAAACCATTTATTTAGATCGAATAGGTATTTTATCTATAATTAACCCCATTTTAATGCAAATTGAGAACTAAAAAAATAGGGATAAATACAAAAACATGTTGAAATTTATTTTTTATAATTTTCTACTGTATAACACACCTAAATAAGTTTATTAAAATTCTATATATAATTATTTGTATATTTAAGGTATTTATCTACATTATTATATGTTAATAAGATAATTAAGGAAATCAATTTGAAATATAAATAAATAATGGGATAAGATTTTATCTAAAAAATTTATATGATTATTTTACATATCTAGATTTGTAAAAAATAATATATATTATTTTGAGATAATTTTGAAGTTTATCTAGATTTAAGTAATTGGATAAGATTGAAATACATAATAAGATAATTACAAATAATAAATAAAGATTCATGATAATTATATTTATTATATATTATATAATAAATACTAAATATAATATTAATTATTTATAATACTTGAATTATTATTATACTATAACATTTAAATGTAAGTAAATATTAATTAATATTATACTAATAAACTATAAAGTATAGTATAAATAATATTATGACCTGTCGTATTCCTATACGCACGTAACAAGTGAAGGTTATGATCAAAAGATAACGTATGACTTATACGCACTCACCGCTACTTACGGTCAAGTGGATGACGTCTAGGTTGCCATGATGAAAATAAATTTTGGATTAAACGAAAGGTTGTAGAATTATAGTGCAACTGAAAGTTCCTGACCCCCGGTTACATCTGGTCATCCCGACTTACTTGATAGCAACGAGTTTTGGAAAAGTTGTACAACATCTTAATGTGGAGGATTATAACCCGAACTTTCTAAAAGTAGAAACCTACTTTAAATGAAGACTTTCTAAAAGTATAAACTCTTATCATAAATCATCACTATTAATATAATCATTATATTAGTAAACATACTCCTTGTCTGTTAGACAAATTTCTGATTAAGTCTATACATCTCTAGGTTGAGGTCTCTGCCATTCGTTTCTCGCTTATATTTCCGATTGTGGATATTTTTCACTGTGCTATTATTAAGGTGAACTTCATAGCCCCGATTTTACATATTTATTAAATTTTATAAATCTTGGGGTGAGACACATGCTTACTTTTAAATGATTTACAAATTAGACACAAGTGCCTAAACTTTTTGATATGCAACTTCGTGAGACTTTGTTAACTTGTATTCTTACATGCAAATCCCCACCATAATATCGTTAATTGCTGGAATTGAAATGTTGCAAACTTAATTATTGTGAGTAGGCGTATTGAGAGTGACGTCTTTACCCATTGACCGATCGTCAAGGGGGTACATAATAATGATTACCGACACACGCGCAGTGTCAGGGGTTTATGTTTAGCTCGATATTATAACTCATGGCATATTGATATTTTGATGTTTTGAACTAAATCTTGTGGTCTAAACTTATTGATTGTATAAACCTATGATGTTCACTCAACCATTGTATTGACACTATTAAGCATGCTTGTCTCGGGTGATGATTAGCTTATGTGCTGCTTGATGATTGCTTAGCTAGCTGTTTGCATTGGAGTCTACAAATTCATAACTTATCATTCATTAAACGATTGTTATTTACATTGGATTTATTATGTAAAACTTTATTTCCACTGCAATACAAATGTTGTTTTTATAAAACATCTCATTTAGAGTCATTCTCGCTTATATACTCGTGTGATAATATTAAAATGTCATATTTACCCCCGACCCTATTTGGGGGTGTGACAGAGTGGTATCAGAGCCATGTTGTTATAGAGAACCCATGATTGCATTCTATGTGTGCCTTATGTGCTAGTTATGATGCCTTAGCAATCTTTAGGACTATAACCTTTCCTGACTTAGTTTAAGTGACTTTCTTATTTGTTTATATTCTTTCTTTAGTTTTAAGTGAGTTTAGTTATTCATATTCTTGCCTTAGTTTTAAGTACTATCCTCATTTCTATGTTTTCCTTACTATGCTCTCCTTCCATCTTGCCTTCACACCGTACTTTAGAATCTACCTAGTATTCTTTCTTCTTTTAGGATGTCATTCATGACTTCTGAATTTTGCGACATTTCCATGACATCTATTACGGTCATGATATGTACCGTGGTGCCTTGGGTTGCGAACCAGAAAACGTCATTCTGAACTTGTGAAGATTCTCTCCGTGCTATCCTTAGTGCTTTGGGAAAATGTTTTAGGTTATGGATTCTGTAAAATGGCAATTAAGTTTTAAGCCCTTAGGAAGTTTTCTAATAGATAAAATTTTGTAGTTTGAATAACGTGTCTTGACCTTATCGGGTGATATTGAAGTGGAAATGTGAATTAGTGAAATATAATGACGCCTGACCAACATGATTATATAACAGTAATTCATATAGAAATTCCAATATCATGACATATGGAATAGAAAGTGAATCAAAGAAAAATTCCCAAGCCATTCATTCGAAAATCTCAATGATATTACATGAAGGTTTGTAGATATACGAAGAGCTCGTTTTAACCAAATTATCTATCTCATACCCATGAGTAGATTAACAATCCTCATATACCATAAAGGTTGTAAAGCTTTGCATTCTTTCTTTCTTAAACAACCGATATCTTTATCTTTGACGCTTAATATTCACACTCCTTCAATGGAAGGAAGGATGCATATTCTTAAGTGATCTGAAGTGACACCCCCGAAATTTCTTTGAAGCATGCCTCTTGTTATCTGTAATTACGCTCCTGGTGTAGATTTTCATAAACCCATTAGGAAACCCGTCGAAGATAAGCGACAACCACTCGCAAGGATTTAATTTGAATTTTCAAGCGTCGATTCTTATAAACACCACATTCACCTAAGCATTCACCTACTACACCATTATGGCATTATATGCTCCTGATACATCACCACCATCACCTGATCATGACCCTCCGACTAAAGACGCTGCTTACCATGGTAGAACTTTCTAACGGGTATCTTTTGATTACCACATAAATCAAAAGAATCCCATCATACTCTAGCGTATCCACATTTCAGGCCAGTAAAGGGCGTAGTATCTATATATATTTCCCTCACAATATTGGAAAACAAGTGATCCCTCACACGCTCCATATGATCAAGGGTAGCATTGATATGATTATCATTACGTTACTTAAGGTCAAACATCGCTTAATTTGTTGTACCTAAACAATAAGTCGTGACCTTTGAAGCGTTAACCGTTTACCTGGAAAATCTTACGATTTAGCCTCGGTGTTAAAAGCATGTTAGTTGTATCATTAAATGATCATATAGTAATGGTTCTAACAATAGGCAAGTGACACCATGTCCTTACATCGCCCTTACTCATTAGGGAAAATCATACCATTCTGGCAATAATCACAGATTTAGCGAAAACTTGATAAATCGATTTTAAATGATCATCACATAGTCGAAAGTCACTGCATTAGCTTGTCTTCATACCTGTCTATGTGAACATCAGATTATTCATGCTCAAGTTATTCTGAAATCTTTGTGAATGACGGACTAAATCCATGAGTATATAATAAGGGTACTTACACCTAGCCTTCTGAATCCAATATTAGTCATGACCTGCTGGCATTTCAAAGTCAACAGGGGATTAATTTCACGTTCTCATACTCTACCATTCATATCTCACTTGACAGCAACAGCTTCACACATGAACATTTTGAATTCCAAGAACTTATAATAGTCATTAACCACATTTAAATTCAATAGTTTTCATTAACTCATAACATTTTTGCTTAAATATCACCTGAAATTTTCAAAAATCATTCAGTTGGTCTTCATCAATCTTTTTCCAACTCATAACCTCCGAAATATGAAAATTCTATTTACCAAAATTTCACAGACACTATTTTACTGTGCGATCCACTCGAAATTTTATAAAATTTTTTTTATTTACTGCCATTTATGCAAATTTTATAAATCGTATATATTTACAAAATAAAGTAAATAAAATGTACCTTTACTTATTTTGACTAGTACATATCAAATTATACCTTCACTTTTACAAATCAGTTCTTTTACATTTGAATTCAAAAGTTATTTTACTTAAAATAGTACACGTTGCACATAACTCTAGTTTTACTAAGAACTTCGTTTCACATCAAAATGTCTCAAACTTTTCCAAAATTACTTTGACTTATTATATAAAAATTTTCGTATTACTTCACACTATGATTGGATCACATTTCTTCTTATCCTTCGTTCAAGAACAAAACATACCTCTTGCGCTCATCAACTACTCTTTTAAGGTTGGCTGTGGCATAAATGCGGGCTGTGAAATCAGTGTCTAAGATACGCACAGTGGTCACACCTATCCTTAAGGGAGGCTTACACTGGTATCACGAATAGAGATTTCACTAAGCTCGTCTGAGAACACTACTACATTTCAGCTCATATAGTGCCCCTCATTTAGACGTGATTACCAAATATCACGTCTAATTAAACATAAGGAACACGTCTAATTAAGATTAAACTTAATATAAAAACGGAACACGTCTTAATAATTGATGCAACACGTCTAATTAAGCAATCGGGACACGTCTAATTAAATTTACTAGTCAAAAATACGGAACACGTCTAAACAACAGAAGGTGCACGTCTAATTGCAAACCAGCAACACGTCTAAATAAGTATAACACCTCTAATTGGTTACCACATCTAATTAGTTTTACCGGGAACACGTCTAGTTGACAACACGTCTAATTAATCTACCTAAGATGCACACAACATCACAAGGAACACGTCTAATTATGCTATCACGTCTAAATACTTACCAGGCACACGTCTAAGTAACCTAACACGTCTAATTTGTCATATAACCCCCGTAGTACATTAACGGAAGTTAGTTTTCTGTAAATATGACCCCATAAACACGTATACACATGCGTATGTACACTTAATACCCCTTCTGGTGTGTTTGCAGGCGTAACAGGTAATTTGGTAACTACGATTGATGTTGATGAAATCATGACATTTTGGAAAAAGGGTTGGTTGGATTGCAGCATTATATTTTCCTTCATGATGTAAGTACATTTATGTTATCTTTTGCACATGTTTTCATATTCATATAGGTTACATCGACAGTAACATGTTTTCATATGTATCATATTTTACTTATGCACATGTTTGACTATAGTTTAAGTTGAACGGTAACATCATTTGGCCTTTTACTTCATATTTGTTAGGGGTCTACACAACTTTATGAAAATAGCCTTTACCAAACCATATGGGTTAATTAACCCTTATTCGATCCAAGGCAAATTGATTGAATCTGGCAAAAATGATGTGATAGACTACTTGAAGACCGCCTTCAAATCCACTTATGATTATTTCTTCGCACAATATGTTTAGAAGTATGTAAGTCTTCAAATTATATCATTACTAATATATATTACAATGCTTATATGTATTTTTTCTTCTAAATGAACGTTGTTTTTGTTTTTCTAGAGGCCACTGGGTGTTATTTTTTGTATCGCTAAAAGAGAACAAAGGAATTATACTTGATTCACTGAATAGGAAACAACAGAAGACGATAAACAATTATCTACTCACAGATTGAATAAATCAGTAAGACAGCTTTGTTTATTTTAATTAATTGTTTATTTAAATAATATTTTAAATAACAGTATTCTGCATTAACTGTTAATTATTTGTATTTTTATCTAATTTTCAATAGGGCTAGGGGTCCTTTGAAATGCGAAGTAGTCAAGGTATGTACAAATATCTATAGTCTTATGTTAATGTTGAGGTTCATATGTTTATGTTAATGTTATTGTATACATTTTACATGTTAAACGCGTTTGCAATTGTCATGCAGTGCAATCAACAACCAGGCAGTTGGGAGTGCAGTTACTATGTCCTCAGTTGGATGTATTCGATCGCAAGTGGTGGTATAAAGAGAGAATTTCGTATTGACGAAGTAAGTTGTTGGTATTGTGAAAAATTACTAAATTATTTCTGTTTGTATATTTTTAAATATAACTTATACTTTATTATATATGTTAATATAAAATATATAATAAACTATATATTGGGAATCTATTTGAAATCTACAGCTTTCGTGGGATGAACGTTGCCTTTCTACCATCGATCTAGACGATATTTTTGAAAGATGGCATTTGTGGAGTCCTTTTTGATCTCATGTGACGACCTGAAAATTTCTGACCAAATTTAAACTTAACCTTTATATGTTTCCGACACGATAAGCGGAATTTGTAATGTTGAATCTTAAAAAGTTTGGAACTACATTCATGTAATCAATTACCCTTTGACCGTGTTCGACGAATCAAGAACAATTATGTGTATATAGATATGTATATATAATATATAATATTAACTGAAAACATTAACAAAGTATTAGATATATGATATTTTACATGAACATATTTGTTTCGATATATTTATCGACAGAATTAAGAGATAATATCAAATGATTGAATTATCAGATACATTATGATATGATTACGGGCCTATGTTATGAGGTCCACTGTGATTTAAGAAATCTATTCTTTTTGACAACTCATTACTTAACCAGTATGATAAAGATAACGATATTTATATTTTATTTTATTAAATATATATAACGATTTAAATTAATATTATATATTTTTATACGCGTATTATACGTACATAGTTTTATACTTTTACTATACTTTAACTTTACCTTTACTTTACTTTTACTTTACTTTAACTTTAATAATTCATACTTTAATAATTCACTTTAATAATTCATACTTTAATAATTCACTTTAATAATTCATACTTTAATAATTCACTTTAATAATTCATACTTTAATAATTCACTTTAATAATTCATACTTTAATAATTCACTTTAATAATTCAAAAATCTATTATAAATAGAATTCAATAGGTTTCATTATTTCATAGAAACTTGAAAATATATTTCTCTAAACTCTCTCAATCGAATTACATATATATATATATATATTTATTTAGTACTATTTCAAGATATTATTAGTATACATAAAATACTACGACGGAGTTATATTCAGACGATTTCAAAATAAGTTTTCAAATGGGATATAGCTAAGGAAATTATGGGTTATAGCTATGAAGGTTATGGGTATTGATCGAGGGTATTGCTCGTGAGGTCAACCTAACGTTTATCATTTTTGTTGCGTCTACGTACTTTCCTGCAATATTGAATCACAATATTGATATGTGAGCATTCATATCTTATCTTTTATATATTAATAGTGTATCCCTGACTAGTGCTCGAGTATATATGATTATGCATGTTTGTATGCTTAGTTTCGTCGTTAAATAGTTTATGATAAATCACGAATTTGATACATATGCTACTGAGATAAGTTATATGATATGCATGTCGTTGAAAAGCTGAAGAAAAAAATTAATAACTTTTCATTTAGAAATCGTGTGGTTTCGATGAACGGATTAAAAGATATGGTCAACTGAATTATCATTAATTTTAATATTATTATTAAAACGATTATTATAACTGTTATCAGTTGATGTTATTACTAAAATTATCTTTATTACTAAAAATTAATATTTTTATCGAAACTATCATTTTATTATTTTTATCATTATTATTATTATCAATATTATTTTATCAAATAAATATGCGTACAAAGATATTTTTACCACACGTAATGTAATTACATTAATAATACATACCACTATATTTTTATGATATTAAGTGAATTTTATAAATTTTATTACTTGAGATATATAAAAGTATATTTTTATCATATATGAATTTTAATATAAATTTTTATTTATTAATAAATGACTTGTATTATTTAGTATAATAAGATCTGATAAATATATTTAAATATATAAAACTACTATATATAAGTTATATAATAAACATGTATAGATTTTGAAAGTCATTTTGGGTCAAGTTGACTTTTGTTGACTTTTACATGTCGGTCTCGAGCATTAGGATTGTGATACACTACGACTTGACCTAAATTGTTAGACAGATATTGACCAACATATAAATATATATACTTAATATAGGTTCGTGAATCCGAGACAAACCCTGCACTTGTTCAGTGCCGTCATATACATAATTGCTACGAAATACAGTATTGTGAGTTTCATTTGCTCCCTTTTTATATATATTTTTGGGCTGAGAATACATGCGCTGATTTATAAATGTTTTACGAAATAGGCCCAAGTACTAAAACTAATTCTATGTGGGTTTAAACCAGAAATATACCCTTAGCTTGGTAACATTAAACTACTTGTCTATGTACGGTAGGCGCGAATCCTAAAGATAGATCTATTGGGTCTGACAAACCCCATCCTGACTATGGGATGCTTTAGTACTTCGAGGTTATTTTAAACACACCTGATCTGGTGTACTCCAGAGGGTAAAACATGAACGTTAAGGCTTGTTACCGGGTGCCTACAACTTATAGAATACTTTTATACACTTGCGAGTGTACAGATATTTATAGAAACTGAAATCTTGTGGTCTATTACTATTACGGAAATGATGGATTATGATAAACTAATGAACTCACCAACCTTTTGGTTGACACTTTAAAGCATGTTTATTCTCAGGTATTAAAGAAATCTTCTGCTGTGCATTAGCTCATTTTAAGGATATTACTTGGAGTCATTCAAGACATACTTTGAAAGACGTTGCATTCGAGTCGTTGAGTTCATCAAGATTAATATTAAGTAAATTATAGTTGGATGTAATATGAAATGGTATGCATGCCGTCAATTTTTGATGTAAAGAAAGTTTGTGTTTTAAAAACGAATGCAATGTTTGTGAAACGTATCATATAGAGGTCAAATACCTCGCGATTTAATCAACTATTGTGAATCGTTTATAATGTATATGAACGGGTCCTTTCAGTTGGTATCAGAGCGGTGGTCTTAGCGAACCAGGTCTTGCATTAGTGTGTCTAATTGATAGTTGTTAAGATGCATTAGTGAGTCTGGACTTCGACCGTGTCTGCATGTCAAAATTTTTGCTTATCATTTTTAGTCAGAAATCATCTACTTACCATCCTTAGGAAATTACCTGCTTATCATTCTTAAGTCTAGACGCGTTTTTCGACATTTATAGACGAATTAATAGTGTATAGACGAATTCTTATCTTAGCATATCTGTTACTGTGAACTTTGACTGACATCTTTCAAAGATTCCTCCGTAATTTATGGGATTTTGGTATTATATATACATATGTAAATTATGTATTGAAGAATACCAAATCTAAATTCTACAATCTATTTCATACCAAAAAAATTCTTTCCCTGATCATACAAGATGGATCCCTCAACCAGTTCGAGTTCCTCGGATTCCGACAGCTATGCCGATATGGATTTCCACATGAGCTCCGAAAGCAGCGTGACCGGAATGAATCAACCAATTAGCCATCATCTATTCTGGATGAATTGGGGATGGGTTCGTAATCTACTTAACCATTGGAGACAAGAAGAAGGCGATCCCTTTCATCCACCACATTGCCCTCTTGGCAATGAACCTGAAGCACTTACCGGTGAACCTGTCCGAAACACCATTTTCTCTCTCATTTCCAGAGTATCTCGTCATGATTGTATACTACACCAAATTCTAGATCTTATTTATCTGCTCGTCCGAACCGACAATTACCCCGGTATAATAGAAGAAGTCAACGAGCTTCGCGCTCGGGTAGTGGCTTTGGAGAATATGGTGCAAAGGTTACAAACACCAGCAGCAGCACCAACAGCATAACCAGTACCACCATCAACAACATCAACAGTACCATTACCACCACCAACAACAACCGCATCGCAAACCTCAACTTCACAATCTGTCCCATGAGCATCGACGTCATACGCCATGTAGATACCAAGGAATACCACAACGATGAAGTATTGATTCATAACTTCATTGGGGAAACATTCTACGGCGATTATGTAATTTCTAAAGTTTAGAAATTATCTATCCTCGTCTTAACCATAAATCAAATGAGTTTAATTTAATATTAACTCATTAAATCAATATTACATCTGAAGAAATATACACACATATATTTCCATAAAGACTGTAATAAAATTCTTTTGTACAAAATATTAATTGTGAATTTTTTTTAACGGGTAGGTAATACCCGAGAGATATATAAATTCACAATTAATATGTTACATTCTTCGAATCTGATTCAGCAAATCATCCATTATACTCCCTACTTTCACAACAATATACATTCTTTTATAAAAATCAAAACAACCATACTCATTCAAAATCTAATTACATATTCTGATTTTGAAATCTCAGAATTCGATTCAAGATATAACCGAAATCGTCACTCTTAAATTCCTACATCTTTCAAAACTATACTTTGACTTCAAAACTGTCCTAGAACCTCATTTCTATTCATGGAACTCACAAAAATATTTGTATCATTCAAAATCTTAGAACATCATATGTATATTAACAATTACAATATGTGTTCAAACACTTCGAAATTCCTAAAGAGATGCGAGATGATGATCCAACCACATATTACCCACTGTCATGCATCTGAAAAGCTCTCAAAACCAAAGTTATAGTTTAACATGTATCCATGTCAGATCCTTTGATATTTATTACCAAATATAATTTTTTCAATCTCTTTCCAAAATAGACAGTTTTGTCACAGCTCCAGCAAATCACCTTCATTTGTTTATACGAATAAACCTTATTATAACAATTACCTCTTCATCATTGTTACCGGGGAACCTTTCATATCTCGCCACATTAGCAGTAAACTTATCAACAACTTCATTAACCTTCGACTTAAGCCTCTCCGAAAAGCCACTATACTTATTCATTAAAACCCCATCATGTACTCACCTACATCCTGTAACAATAATTGTCACACCAACTACTGGGAATTAGCAATCAGTATTTTGAATTTCGCGACAATTTTACGTCAAAAGTTATACATATAACGTCTATATCCTAGACTTACATACTTCGAATGTGAATTTTCTGAAAAACATCCCAAACCATGAACTAGTTCTCTGAAATTGGAAAAATGCTGATGAAGCAGCAAAAACTGTAAACGACTTTAACAGTCAAAAGTTTGATGATAAAGAATAGTATGGTGGTAAAGCTGAGAAAAAGAGAAGGTTTGAAACTGGAAAACGGATTGAGCAGACCATGAAGGAGGCTGTGGACAAATCACAAAGACTAAACCTGCCTTCAAAGGATCCAAATGATTCAGTGTCTACTGAACTCGTTAGCAAACAACTTACTTCTTATTCTAAACCTTCACAGACAAATCTTCTTCATCATCCATATTATCGTATCTTTTATTATAATATCTTCGATATTCCTGAAGATATTTTCACAACTATTCTTATCTGAAATCTTTTATCTCTTCGCAATATCTGCGTTACAACATAAAAAGAAACTGTGTTAGTTTCTAAATTCTAAAAAAAAAAAAATTTGAATTTAAAATAGGAATGTTTTTGAAGTAGTGTTGGGAACTGAAGCATGAGTTAGTATAATATAATAACACTTGATCAACGTGATTATATTACAGTAAGTCATGCTGAGTTTCTAATGGAACGTGATGATTCACAGAACATACCGTCATCATGTACTGTTTATACGACTCTTACATTCTACCCAATTTCCAAACATATTAAGAACATATCATCTTGATAGCTCTATATTTTCGGATATTCTGGTAATTTGCCAAATCAAGATCGTGCCATTATGATTTTCTTCTTGGAACATTAACTATGTTCATCCAAAAATTCATATCTACGAATTCTGGACCATTATCCGCTTGACTTAAGGTCAGAAAGAGAAAACGAAAGCATGAAGCTCCGAAATATAATGGAGAATATAAAGCCCGATAACAACCCCGAAATTACAAACCGTGTATATCAATGCGTATAGCAATATAAAGACACGGGAGAATGAAAAACACAATAACCCCAAGGTAATGGTAGAAGAAAATAACTTCCTCCGGTGGTAGATGAAAAAGAAGAATGACATATATGAAAGTTAAGAGTATATCAAGAATCAATACTGGATGAAGCATAATAACGAATGCTTTAAAGTATGAATTGGGGAGAAAGACTAGAAGGTGTGAGATGTGGAAATAAAGAAACGAAGGGGGTGGAATTATAGTAAAATATCAGACAGAGAAATCGAGACAGATTATCGCATTTAATCAAAGAAGATCCTGATTTCCTTAATCGTCGAAGAACCAAATATTATTGCAAAGATTTTCTTTAAATCCCATGAATTTCGAAAATCAATCATAACTACGTCATCGGTTAAAATGAATATACGTTTACTCATTTCACTCTCTTGCGATAGCTTCACTTATACTCTTCGCGTAATCAAATTATTTTATCTATATTACTCAATGATGATAAAACTCTATTTATCAACTCATATTCATCATGAAAACATTTTTATAGTTAGCCATGACGACCTCGATCAAATTTCGGGACGAAATTTCTTTAACGGGTAGGTACTGTGACGACCCGAAAATTTCTGACCAAATTTAAACTTAACCTTTATATGTTTCCGACACGATAAGCAGAATTTGTAATGTTGAATCTTAAAAAGTTTGGAACTACATTCATGTAATCAATTACCCTTTGACCGTGTTCGACGATTCACAAACAATTATGTGTATATAGATATGTATATATAATATATAATATTAACTGAAAACATTAACAAAGTATTAGATATATGATACTTTACATGAACATATTTGTTTCGATATATTTATCGACAGAATTAAGAGATAATATCAAATGATTGAATTATCAGATACATTATGATATGATTACGGGCCTATGTTATGAGGTCCACTGTGATTTAAGAAATCTATTCTTTTTGACAACTCATTACTTAACCAGTATGATAAAGATAACGATATTTATATTTTATTTTATTAAATATATATAACGATTTAAATTAATATTATATATTTTTATATGCGTATTATACGTACATAGTTTTATAGTTTTACCATACTTTAACTTTACCTTTACTTTACTTTACTTTTACTTTACTTTAACTTTAATAATTCATACTTTAATAATTCACTTTAATAGTTCATACTTTAATAATTCACTTTAATAATTCATACTTTAATAATTCACTTTAATAATTCATACTTTAATAATTCACTTTAATAATTCATACTTTAATAATTCACTTTAATAATTCATAATTTAATAATTCACTTTAATAATTCAAAAATCTATTATAAATAGAATTCAATAGATTTCATTATTTCATAGAAACTTGAAAATATATTTCTCTAAACTCTCTCAATCGAATTACATATATATATATATATATATATATATATATATATATATATATATATATATATATACTTAGTACTATTTCAAGATATTATTAGTATACATAAAATACTACGACGGAGTTATATTCAGACGATTTCAAAATAAGTTTTCAAATGGGATATAGCTAAGAAAATTATGGGTTATAGCTATGAAGGTTATGGGTATTGATCGAGGGTATTGCTCGTGAGGTCAACCTAACGTTTATCATTTTTGTTGCGTCTACGTACTTTCCTGCAATATTGAATCACAATATTGATACGTGAGCATTCATATCTTATCTTTTATATATTAATAGTGTATCCCTGACTAGTGCTCGAGTATATATGATTATGCATGTTTGTATGCTTAGTTTCGTCGTTAAATAGTTTATGATAAATCACGAATTTGATACATATGCTACTGAGATAAGTTATATGATATGCATGTCGTTGAAAAGCTGAAGAAAAAAATTAATAACTTTTCATTTAGAAATCGTGTGGTTTCGATGAACGGATTAAAAGATATGGTCAACTGAATTATCATTAATTTTAATATTATTATTAAAACGATTATTATAACTGTTATCAGTTGATGTTATTACTAAAATTATCTTTATTACTAAAAATTAATATTTTTATTGAAATTATCATTTTATTATTTTTATCATTATTATTATTATCAATATTATTTTATCAAATAAATATGCGTACAAAGATATTTTTACCACACGTAATGTAATTACATTAATAATACATACCACTATATTTTTATGATATTAAGTGAATTTTATAAATTTTATTACTTGAGATATATAAAAGTATATTTTTATCATATATGAATTTTAATATAAATTTTTATTTATTAATAAATGACTTGTATTATTTAGTATAATAAGATCTGATAAATATATTTAAATATATAAAACTACTATATATAAGTTATATAATAAACATGTATAGATTTTGAAAGTCATTTTGGGTCAAGTTGACTTTTGTTGACTTTTGCATGTCGGTCTCGAGCATTAGGATTGTGATACACTACGACTTGACCTAAATTGTTAGACAGATATTGACCAACATATAAATATATATACTTAATATAGGTTCGTGAATCCGAGACAAACCCTGCACTTGTTCAGTGCCGTCATATACATAATTACTACGAAATACAGTATTGTGAGTTTCATTTGCTCCCTTTTTATATATATTTTTGGGCTGAGAATACATGCGCTGATTTATAAATGTTTTACGAAATAGGCCCAAGTACTAAAACTAATTATATGTGGGTTTAAACCAGAAATATACCCTTAGCTTGGTAACATTAAACTACTTGTCTATGTACGGTAGGCGCGAATCCTAAAGATAGATCTATTGGGTCTGACAAACCCCATCCTGACTATGGGATGCTTTAGTACTTCGAGGTTATTTTAAACACACCTGATCTGGTGTACTTCAGAGGGTAAAACATGAACGTTAAGGCTTGTTACCGGGTGCCTACAACTTATAGAATACTTTTATACACTTGCGAGTGTACGGATATTTATAGAAACTGAAATCTTGTGGTCTATTACTATTACGGAAATGATGGATTATGATAAACTAATGAACTCACCAACCTTTTGGTTGACACTTTAAAGCATGTTTATTCTCAGGTATTAAAGAAATCTTCCACTGTGCATTAGCTCATTTTAAGGATATTACTTGGAGTCATTCAAGACATACTTTGAAAGACGTTGCATTCGAGTCGTTGAGTTCATCAAGATTAATATTAAGTCAATTATAGTTGGATGTAATATGAAATGGTATGCATGCCGTCAATTTTTGATGTAAAGAAAGTTTGTCTTTTAAAAACGAATGCAATGTTTGTGAAACGTATCATATAGAGGTCAAATACCTCGCGATTTAATCAACTATTGTGAATCGTTTATAATGTATATGAACGGGTCCTTTCATCTCAACAGGGTATGTTATAATGGTTGTATAATTATAAGTTAAATTAACTGTTTGTATTACTATTTGCACTGATCAAGAATCATTTTGCATATCAAGTTTGCATTAATTGATGTCATATTTGGATGTTTATGTAGGTTTATAGCAAAATGACATACTTGGATGCATACAAAATGGGCAGAATGCTAGTTGGTCGTGATATATATTTGGTGCAAAGACCTTCGTTTTTCTATGTTTAAAGTATATTAACGATAGATGTAATTTGTATTACATTTTGTTAGATATAGGTACAAATCAAATACATTATGTCAATTGTATAGTTGAGTATGGTGTAACAATTTTAATTTGTCTATCTGTAGAATGTTTATACATTTATTTATAATCATGTAATAATTTTTTCAGTTAAACCACTTTTACAACACATTTTAATTGCCAGCAGAAACTTACCTAGCTAACACGTCTAATTGGTAACTTGCAAACACGTCTAATTGCTAACACGTCTAATTGATAGTCTGTTGTATTTTGGCGTGAAATTTGAATGGTAGTTAATATTAGCGACTATTTAAAAATTTAAAAATTTAATATTATATTCTGATATTTAAAAAATTTGGAAAAAAAATGGCGGACACAAGTTAATACGGGACACGACTAATTGGGTTTTCAAATTCATCAAGAACACGTCTAGTTCTTACTAACAACAAGACTAATTACACTAACGAAACACGTCCAAATGGCTTTTGACCACGTCTATTTTAAGTAATGGAACACGTCTAACTTACATAACGGACCACGTCTAATTGAGATAACGAAATACGTCTAACTACCTACCGTCTAACCTCTGTTGAACACGTCTATTTGTTGAGATTCGACACGTCTATATAAGTTTATTAGACCGGTGCAAGGAACCGGTGTAATTGGCAATATCAATTAGAGCTGTGCCATTTAGACGTGTCATTCAACACGTCTACATGGCCTTTTACACACGTCCAAATATCCCGTTCTGTAGTAGTGGAAGTTTCTACTTCCGATATTTCACGGCTAAACCACAACACACTCATAAACATCAAATTCTATGATTTAATATCTTTTTGGCACAAGGAAGCATTTTTTGGAGATTTCCTCACATGTGGAAACAATTCTTTATAGCTAATGATTCACATCTGCACTTAAGCTCATAAGTGAATGATAGATCGACTCGCCATCTGTGCGAGAATGTCTTTCTCATTAAGAGATCACACCTTTTCGTGCAGTTTTCTATCAGAAATATAATTTATAATCCTCGCTATCCTCTCAAAAGGAGTTACCTTAAACGTTTATGGCGTTTATCTGGTTACTTTAAATATTTCTTCCTTCGTGGGTTGCAACTAAATGTTATCCTAGTCAAGTTTCGATCCCTGATTCGACATGTAACTGAAATCATGATCATAAAGTTACATTCTACAACGTGCTACCAAAAACTATTCCCAAGGATAAGTTCGCATGTATTATAATATTCTGAACGATATCTTTCATTAATCACTCATACCATTCTGAGGGCATTTTAGTAATTATGGCTTGCTTTGCATGTAAGCCTGATTAGTGACTCCTCAGCTAACATATCATTTTGTCTATTCACATTAGACATTTCTTGAAAACCAAAGGTATCATGTGTATGGTTACCTTCCGGAATTTGGAGTTGGTACCATCTTTAACAAACACAAGCCATGCGTCAAACTTCATGGCTCTGATCTCCACAAACTCCTATCTGTTTGTCTACCCTAGAGTTGCGGCATAAACGCTCATGGTTTTAAATGAGCTTGGTAATGTCTCTGAAATTTCATGTATCCGAATTACTGAAATGCGTAAATAGCATTATGATCTTCTCTTTTTGAGGAAATCTATTCGAATGAAACTCTAGTTATTCCTTTGGATTGCTTTCGCATTGATAATAAAATGCACTTCAAAGAAGAACTTGTACAAGTTATGGGTCATAAGATTCAAACGCTTAGAACATGGCAATATTTCCATAGAATGGATCCGTTGGAATTCACGCGATGGCCCCGAGCGTATCTGGGAACGTGAGTACCAAATGAAACGGAAATATTCCCATCTCTTCTCAAACGATAATGCATCCGAGAAGTCTACCCAAAACTTCGGGACGAAGTTTTCTTTTACGGGGGGATACTGTGACAACCCTCATTTTTCCATTCTTAAAAAGACTAAATTACCCTTAGGGTTCTCTTGTTTGTTCTGTGTATTAACTTTAGGGTTGTTATCTGATCACAATTAATGAACGATAATTAATTATATTAACTATATTAAAAACCAAAAATATTATTATTAAAAATAAAAAAAATCGGATATATATATATATATAATAAATAAAAGATAATTTAAATAAAAATCTAGAACCTGCTTTAAAAAGATAAGATTGTATTTAATTTGGAAACTAATTTTTTTATTTTTTTATTTTCGCAGATAATAATAAAGAAGATAAATATAAAATAAAATCTAGAATATTCTTAAGAATAAATATGGAAAGTATAAAAATTAATTTTTTTATTTAATTTTCATTAAAAATTCGGCCTACCCTTTTTATATATAGAAATAATATTTTTTATATTTTATTTTATTTAATTAAATAACTTATTCGTCAAGTAACTCACACCCTATAAATAAAACCCCATCCCTTACTTTTTCTTTGCAAATAAATCTGGAAATCCTCTCAAAAACTCTTTAATATTATTAAGGTACTTTTCATAATTTTCTTTTTATTTATTTTGTTTTATTTTATTTTATTTTAGATATTCTAGCCGATATACTATTTTTTTTATCAAAATCGAAAATTAAACCTAAAAATTAATATTAATACTTTACAATTAGTATTATGTATTAAAATATGATGAAAAATTATTTTTATAATTTTTAAAGTCTGATTTATATTTATTAACAATTAAAAACTAAAATTTAATAATATTATATCTATACGGTTTAATTATTAGTTAATAATTACAATTATTGAGAATTAATTTATCAAAGTTTTATATCAGTTTAATAACATGTTTATAAGTATTTTTCTGATCAAAACTGAAAGGACCCGTTCATATACATTATAAACGATTCACAATAGTTGATTTCATTGCGAGGTATTTGACCTCTATATGATACATTTTACAAACATTGCATTCGTTTTTAAAAGACAATCTTTCTTTACATCAAAAATTGACAGGCATGCATACCATTTCATATTATCCACTATCCAACTATAAATTGATTTAATAATAATCTTTGATGAACTCAATGACTCGAATGCAACGTTCTTCGAAATATGCTATGAAAGACTCCAAGTAATATCTTTAAAATGAGCAAATGCACAGCGGAAGATTTCTTTAACACCTGAGAATAAACATGCTTTAAAGTGTCAACCAAAAGGTTGGTGAGTTCATTAGTTTATCATAATCATTTATTTCTATCATTTTAATAGACCACAAGAATTTCATTTCCAGTTCTCATAAATATACGTCCCATGCATAGAGACAAAAAAATAATTATTCATATGGTGAACACCTGGTAACCGACATTAACTAGATACATATAAGAATATCCCCTATCATTCCGGGATCCTCCTTCGGACATGATATAATTTCGAAGTACTAAAGCATCCGGTACTTTGGATGGGGTTTGTTAGGCCCAATAGATCTATCTTTAGGATTCGCGTCAATTAGGGTGTCTGTTCCCTAATTCTTAGATTACCAGACTTAATAAAAAGGGGCATATTCGATTTCGATAATTCAACCATATAATGTAGTTTTGATTACTTGTGTCTATTTCGTAAAACATTTATAAAAGTTGCGCATGTATTCTCAGCCCAAAAATATAAAGGGTAAAAAGGCAAATGAAACTCACCATACTGTATTTCGTAGTAAAAATACATATAACGTCATTGAACAAGTGCAAGGTTGCCCTCGGATTCACGAACCTAAATTAATTATATATATTTATGTGTTGGTCAATATTTGTCTAACAAATTAAGTCAAGTCATAGTGTACCACAATCCTAATGCTCGAGACTAATATGCAAAAGTCAACAAAAGTAAATTTGACTCAAAATAATTTCCAAAAATCTATACATGATTAATATATAGTTTAAATATCGTCGTTTTATATTTTTAAATATTTTTAAAAGATTTATTAGAGTAAATAATATAATTTATTTATTAATAAATAAAATTTTATATTATATTTATATAATAAAATATACTTTTATATATATTAAGTAATAAAATTTATAGGGTTCATTTAATATTATAAAGATAATATGATAGATATTATTAAAGTAAGTTATTACACGTAGTAAAATATGTTTGTATCAAATATTTATTTGATAAAATAATATCTATAATGATAGTAAGTAAAAGTTGTATTATTTTGTAATAATAATTATTATTATAAAAATATCAATATTTATAATTACTAAGATGACATTATGATAAAACGATAATTCTAATTATGATAACTTTAATATTTACGATAATTTTTAATATTATCTTTAAAATAATAATTCTATTTAAAATAATAATAATAATAATAATGATATTTTATAGTAACAATGACATTTCTATTAAAATGATAATTTTTATTAAAATGATAGTTTTAATACTAACGATAATTTTAATAATTTTAATAATAATAGTAATGATAAAAATAATAAGAACGATAATTTTATCTAAATCAATATCTTATAATATTTTAATTTCATCATGATACTCTTACCCATTATTTCCTAATCGTTTCGTTTAATAGCTTTTAATCGTCTTTTATATCGTGTTCGTAATAATGATAATAATAGTAATCAAAATAATTAGGTGTTACAAATATTTGTTTTAATTACACTAATATTAATAATGATAGTTACTATAACATTATTAACGATAATACTAATAATTATCTTAATGATAATATAGTAATAATAATAATAACAATAACCATTTTTAAATAATGATATATATATTAATAATGGTAATAATAATAATAATACCAATAATAATAATAATAATAATAATAATAATAATAATAATAATTGGATAATAATAATAATAATAATACTAATTATAACTTTAACGATAATAACGATAGTAATAATAATAAAAAATAACAATTTTTAATGATAAATCCTTTTATTGATAAAGATAATAATAATAATAATAATAATAAGATAAAACTAGAACGACGATAATAACGACGATAATAATGATCATTTTTAATAATAATACAAAAATTCGATGGACTATAACTTCAAATTCGTTCATCGAAATCATTCGATATCTAAATGAAAAGTTCTTAATTTTTCGCTAGCTTTTCAACGACATGCATATCTTATACCTTATCTCAGTCGCATATATAACTTATTCAGGATTCAACATAACCTAACTAAAGGCAATATCAAAAGTACAAACATGCATAATCCTATATACTCGAGCACTAGTCAGGGATACACTATTAGTATGTAAAAGTTAAATTATGAGTACTCACGTATCAATATTGAGATTCAATATTGCAGGAAAGGTACGTAGACGCAACGGAGATGATAAACTCTATATTGATCTCACGAGCATACCCATGAACCATACCCAATCACCTCCATAGCTATAACCCATAATTTCCTTAATCCAATCCCACTCGAAAAACAATTTCGAAATCACTCGGACAGCACTCTGACGTAATATTTTATGTATACTAATAATATCTTGAAATAATACGGAGTAAATATATATATATATGTAAATCGATTGAGAGAGTTTAGAGAAAAATATTTTCAAGTTTCTTATGAAATAATGAAACCTATTGAATTCAATTTATAATAGATTTTTGAATTATTAAAGTGAATTATTAAAGTATGAATTATTAAAGTGAATTATTAAAGTATGAATTATTAAAGTATGAATTATTAAAGTGAATTATTAAAGTATGAATTATTAAAGTGAATTATTAAAGTATGAATTATTAAAGTGAATTATTAAAGTATGAATTATTAAAGTGAATTATTAAAGTATGAATTATTAAAGTGAATTATTAAAGTTAAAGTAAAGTAAAAATAAAGTAAAGGTAAAGTTTAAGTATAGTAAAAGTATAAAACTATGTACGCATAATACGCGTATAAATATATATAATATTAATTTAAATCGTTATATATATTTAATAAAATAAAATATAAATATAGTTATCTTTATCATACTGGTTAAGTAATGAGTTGTCAAAAGTGGTTCTAGATATTTATAAAAGTTATATACGTTTTAATAATAAAGTTCTTTTTAAACTGAAAACATTTTTGTACGTTTGAAACTAAATCAAATAAATATAATAATTTTGTTTTCCAAAACCAAATATATTTTTAAGAATCATTTTGTTTAAAGGTTAAAATAATGGAAATCGTTATATCATAAAATGTTTTAGAAAAGTAGAATCATATATGTTCATAATAGGTTTCAAGTTTTTAAATTACAGTTTGTTGGTGAAGCATGGGATAAAGTTCAAAGGTTAAATAAACGTATGAAATCATCTTAATGAAAAATGTCGAGTTACATAACTTGTCGATATCCAACATCTAAGTTATTTACACTTCACGTTCTTACTTATAAATCACTTTATCATTTTCCGAATGTTGTCAAAAAGAATAGATTTCTTAAATCATAGTGAATCTCATAACATAGACCCGTAATCATATCATAATGTATCTGATAAATCAATCATTTGATATTATCTTCTAATTCCATCGATAAACATATTGAAACAAATACGTTCATGTAAAGTATTATACGTTTAATACTTTATTAATATTCTCAAGTTATAATATATATATATACACATATATATACATATTTATTTATATATAACGGTTCGTGAATCGTCGGAATTTGGTCGAGGTTATAATGAATGTATGAACACAATTTAAAATTCTTGAGATTTAAGTTAACAAACTTTGCTTATCGTGTCGGAATAATATAAAGATAAAGTTTAAATTTGGTTGGAAATTTCCGGGTTGTCACAGTACCTACCCGTTAAAGAAATTTCGTCTCGAAATTTGAGTGGAAGGTCGTGAATGATAATAAGTATGTTTTCATGATGCATACAGGCTGAAAATTAGAGTTTTATCATCAACGAATAATTTGGATAAACAATCCATTTATATGAAGAGTACGAATGAAGCTAACATAGAAGAGTGAAATGAGTAAGTGTAGATTCATCTTATCATTTGACGTAGATATGATTGATTTCCAGATTTCAAGGGATTTGAAGAAAATCTTTGTAATAAGATTTGATTCTCCGGTAACAAAAGGAATTAGGATCTGCTTTAAATGCGATCGTCCATTTTAATTCTTCTGTCGGAGATTTTCTTATAAATTCACCTCCTTTGTTTTCTTACAACTCACACCTTCTGTTGATGCATTTTATGCAAGTCCCTAGACATCTACCCACGTCCATTGCAGGTACAACAGTTTACAGGCCACCATGATCGTTCGTTATTATCCTATCCGTGTTTGTATGTGGTTACAGCAACTACAGGAACGAGATTTGGATGTTTGACTATGTTAGACTTAGTCAGACGTCCGAGTGAAGCCTCACTCGTACGGCTGATAGGCTCATACGCACGGTTGATGCTGAGCTAAGTCACAATTACAACCTAAATGAGAAGACACGAGTGAGTGATCACCCGTACGGCTGATGAAGCCAACTCGTATGTGTGATGGATGAATCGTACGGGTGAGTCAACAGCAGGGGTATATAAAGTCTTATGTTCTTCATTTTAGGTTAAGAATCTCATTTGTTACACACACTCAGATAAGGTGAGCTCCTCCGATTCTCTCTCAACCCAAATCACCCAGGTGGTGAATAATAGCTCTAGGTGTTGATCTAATCACACTTGATTTAGTTGTGGTATGACTAAATTAATCCCAAAAAGGTTAACCTATTCACTAGAGGGTTTGATTCACTTATTCCGTCATTGTGTGAGTTAAATCTGTTGATTTCTAAGTTCCTAGTCATGTTTCATCACCTTCTATTCTTTCACCCTCAACTCATATTTTAAAGTATTCATCAATATGCTCCATCCAGTTCTGATTCTCGATATACTTATAACTTTCATATCGGTCATTCTTCTTTTTCATCTACCGCCGGAAGAATCTATTTACTTCTACTATACTCGTGGGTTTATAGTGTTTCTAGTTCTCCCGTGTCTTTATATTGCTATATGCATCGATATATATGGTTTATAATTTTTGATTTGTCGTTGGGCTTTATATATTCCCTTATATTTCAAAGTCTTTGTTTCTATCTTCTATAATCATTGTCATCCACAGTTAATGCTCTCTTTTATTTGCTGCAATTTATACCCCAATTTCTATTTTGGAGTTTTGTCCTTTTGTTTCTTCTTCTTGCGATTAAGCACCGCTTGTAATGGTCCAGAATTCACAGATATGAATTTCAGAATGAACATTGTTAATGTTCTAGGAAGGAAATTGTGATGGCACGATCTTGACTTGTCAAATTACTAGAATACCTTGGAAAATGCCGAATCATCAAGAAATATTTTCTTGATATTTTAGAGGTTAAATAGAATACAAGAGTCGTATAACATGGCACATGATGATGTTATGATCTGTGAATCATCACGTTCCATTTAGAAACTCAGCATGAATTACTGTAATATAATCACGTTGATCAAGTGTCATTATATTATATAACTCATGCTTCAGTTTCCAATACTACTTCAAAAACATTCATATTTTAAACTCAAAGGTTTACAGAGTATAGGAACTAAACAGTTTCCTTTTTGATGTAATACAGATAGCGCAAAGAGATAAATGATTCCAGATAAGAATAGTTATGGAAATATCTTCAGAAATATGGAGGATATTTATAATGAAAGATACAATGATATCTTAGAATTTCTAATATCAGAGGATGATGAAGAATATTGTCTGTAAGGGTTTAGTGTCAAGAGCAAGGTATTCGTTAATGACTTCAGCAGACACTGAATCATTTAGATTCTTTGAAGGCAGGTTCAGTCTTTGTGATTTGTCCACAGCCTCCTTCATACTTTGCTCAGTCCGTTTTCTAGTTCCAAAACTTCTCTATTTCTGAGCTTTGTTAATACACTAATCTTTATCATCAAACTTTTTACTGCTAAGGTCGTTTATAGTTTTTGTTGCTTCATCAGCATTTCGAGAACTAGTTAGCGGTTCAGAGTGTTTTTCAAAAACTTCACATTCGAAGTATGTAAGCCTTGGAAATAGACGTTATGTATAACTGTTGGCGTCAACATGCTGTGAGATTTCACAATACTGATTGCTAATTCCCAATGATTCGTATGGTAATTCTCTTTACAAGAGGTAGATGAGTAAATGATGAGGTTTCGATAAATATAAAGATTCTTCGAATGGCCAAGATCAGTGAAGTTGTTGGTAAGTTTATTGCTAATGTGGTGGAATATGAAAGGTTCTCCGGTAACAAAAGGGTAATCACATATATCAAAATTATGATAAGGCTACTCCGAATGAAAAAATTGAAGTTGTCTTGTTGGAGCTGTGATATAATTTGCTACTTTGCAAAGGAATTGCAAGGTTATTTTGGCTAATAAATGCCAAGAGATCTGACACATATATGTGTTGAATTATGACTTTGGTTTCGAGAACTTTTTAAGTACATAACTGTGGGTAATATGTGGTTGGATCATCATCTCGATTGCTCATTATTTGAAGTGTCTTCAGAGATTTTCGAAGGGTTTAAACACAGATTGTAATTGTTTGTATACATTTGATGTTCTAACACACTTTTGAAGTCAAAGTATAGCTTTGAAAGATGTAGGAATCTAAAAGTGATGGTACCGGTTATATCTCGAATTGAATTCTGAGATTTTAAAATCAGAATATGTAATTGGGTTTGAATGAGTATGGTTGTTTTGATTTCTATGAAAGAAAGTATATTATTGTGAAAGTAGGAAGTATAATTGATAATTTGCTTAATCCGATTCGAAGAATGTAACATATTAATTGTGAATTTATATATATCTCTCGGATATTACCTACCCGTTAAAAAATTTTCACAATTAATATTTTGTACATAAGAATTTTATTACAGTCTTTATGAAAATATATATGTATATATTCTCCTCAGATGTAACATAGATTTTAATGAGTTAATACTAAATTAAACTCATTCGATTTACGGTTGGAACTAGAATTGAATAATTCCTTGAAGGCTTTAGAGGTTACATAAGTATTTCTTCAATAATATTGAAATTATGAATCAATACTTCGTTATTTGTTGAGATGTGATGTTGGTTTTCGTTAAATTCTTGTGAACTTCGCAAAGTACGAATGATGTTATCTGAAAAGTTTCGGTTACATCAATGATGAAGTGTAAAATCAAATATATACTTGATTTATTAGGAATTGGAACTTGTTGAATTGAGACAGAGATTGTAGTTAATGATGGTTAAGTTGCGGGCGAGGGACATACATTATTGCATATTTGTAATATGAATTAACAGAGTAGTTAAGATTCACACATAATAGCTTAGCACGGAAAGATTTATTTTTTTTATTTCAAAATATATATATATATATAAAATATATATATAATTTCTTCAGAGGGAATGAGTTAATTCTTCATAACTTGTTGATACAATATACACGTTATTGATTTGTAATGATGTCCACAGTGATTCTTGAACTGACGGAGTTTGTGATGTTATAGGTGTTGTTGATTCTGACGTTGACTGTACTGACGATGCTGGTGACGTTGACGGTACTGTTGATGCTGTTGGTAAAACAAGTTTAACTTGTTAATCACACACCATTTTTGTCAGGGTTTCTACTCTTCCTTCTATCATTTTGGTTCGCTTAACTGATTTATGGTTAGGGTTAGATTAGATAATCTCTAAGACTTTAGAGATTATATAATCGCCGCGGAATGTTTCTCCAATGAAGTTATGAATTAATACTTCGTCAGTTATTGTTGTTGGTGCTCCTTGGTATCTATGGTGCGTATGACGTTGATGCTCGTGGGACAGATTGTGAAGTTGAAGTTTACAACGCGGTTGTGGTTGGAGGTGGTAATGGTACTGTTGGCGTTGATGATGGTGGTACTGGTTATGCTGCTGGTGCTGCTGCTGCTGGTGTTTGTAATCTCTGCACCATATTCTCCAAAGCCACTACCCGAGCGCGAAGTTCGTTGACTTCTTCTATTATTCCAGGATGATTGTCGGTCGGAACGAGCGGATAAATAAAATCTAGAATTTGATGTAGTATATAATCGTGACGAGATACCCTGGAAATGAGAGAGAAAATGGTGTCTCTAACAGGTTCGCCGGTAAGTGCTTCAGGTTCTTCGCCAAGAGGGCAATGTGGTAGATGGAAAGGATCGCCTTCTTCTTGTTTCCAATGATTGAGGAGGCTACAAATCCATCCCCAATTCATCCAGAATAGGTGATGACTGATTGTTTGAACCATTCCGGTCACACTGCTTTCGGAGCTTGAGTGAGATTCCATTTCAGAATCCGAGTGACTTGAACTGATGACAAATTCCATTTCGTACGATTGGATAAAGGATTTTTGATATAAAATGATTTTTCGGCTATCGGGTGGTATTCTATTTACATAGGATATCTATATATAGAGATCAAAAGATTTCATAGATTACGGAGGAATTTGCGGGATATGTCAGGCAAAGTTTAAAGTAACAGATACGATAAGATATGATTTAGCAGATACGCTAAGATATGAATTTTGTCTATACACTACTCATGCAATTAATGTAGCAAGATGTGTCTAGACTAATAATGATAAGCAGGTAATTTCCTATGGATGATAAGCAGATGATTTCCGACTAGAAATGATAAGCAAAACTTTTGACATGCAGACACGGTCGAAGTCCAGACTCACTAATGCATCCTAACGACTTATCAGTTAGACACACTAATGCAGACCTGGTTCGCTAAGACCACCGCTCTGATACCAACTGAAAGGACCCGTTCATATACATTATAAACGATTCACAATAGTTGATTACATTGCGAGGTATTTGACCTCTATATGATACATTTTACAAACATTGCATTCGTTTTTAAAAGACAATCTTTCTTTACATCAAAAATTGACAGGCATGCATACCATTTCATATTATCCACTATCCAACTATAAATTGATTTAATAATAATCTTTGATGAACTCAATGACTCGAATGCAACGTTCTTCGAAATATGCTATGAAAGACTCCAAGTAATATCTTTAAAATGAGCAAATGCACAGCGGAAGATTTCTTTAACACCTGAGAATAAACATGCTTTAAAGTGTCAACCAAAAGGTTGGTGAGTTCATTAGTTTATCATAATCATTTATTTTCATCATTTTAATAGACCACAAGAATTTCATTTCCAGTTCTCATAAATATACGTCCCATGCATAGAGACAAAAAAATAATTATTCATATGGTGAACACCTGGTAACCGACATTAACTAGATACATATAAGAATATCCCCTATCATTTCGGGATCCTCCTTCGGACATGATATAATTTCGAAGTACTAAAGCATCCGGTACTTTGGATGGGGTTTGTTAGACCCAATAGATCTATCTTTAGGATTCGCGTCAATTAGGGTGTCTGTTCCCTAATTCTTAGATTACCAGACTTAATAAAAAGGGGCATATTCGATTTCGATAATTCAACCATATAATGTAGTTTTGATTACTTGTGTCTATTTCGTAAAACATTTATAAAAGTTGCGCATGTATTCTCAGCCCAAAAATATAAAGGGTAAAAAGGCAAATGAAACTCACCATACTGTATTTCGTAGTAAAAATACATATAACGTCATTGAACAAGTGCAAGGTTGGCCTCGGATTCACGAACCTAAATTAATTATATATATTTATGTGTTGGTCAATATTTGTCTAACAAATTAGGTCAAGTCATAGTGTACCACAATCCTAATGCTCGAGACTAATATGCAAAAGTCAACAAAAGTAAATTTGACTCAAAATAATTTCCAAAAATCTATACATGATTAATATATAGTTTAAATATCGTCGTTTTATATTTTTAAATATTTTTAAAAGATTTATTAGAGTAAATAATATAATTTATTTATTAATAAATAAAATTTTATATTATATTTATATAATAAAATATACTTTTATATATATTAAGTAATAAAATTTATAGGGTTCATTTAATATTATAAAGATAATATGATAGATATTATTAAAGTAAGTTATTACACGTAGTAAAATATGTTTGTATCAAATATTTATTTGATAAAATAATATCTATAATGATAGTAAGTAAAAGTTGTATTATTTTGTAATAATAATTATTATTATAAAAATATCAATATTTATAATTACTAAGATGACATTATGATAAAACGATAATTCTAATTATGATAACTTTAATATTTACGATAATTTTTAATATTATCTTTAAAATAATAATTCTATTTAAAATAATAATAATAATAATGATATTTTATAGTAACAATGACATTTCTATTAAAATGATAATTTTTATTAAAATGATAGTTTTAATACTAACGATAATTTTAATAATTTTAATAATAATAGTAATGATAAAAATAATAAGAACGATAATTTTATCTAAATCAATATCTTATAATATTTTAATTTCATCATGATACTCTTACCCATTATTTCCTAATCGTTTCGTTTAATAGCTTTTAATCGTCTTTTATATCGTGTTCGTGATAATGATAATAATAGTAATCAAAATAATTAGGTGTTACAAATATTTGTTTTAATTACACTAATATTAATAATGATAGTTACTATAACATTATTAACGATAATACTAATAATTATCTTAATGATAATATAGTAATAATAATAATAACAATAACCATTTTTAAATAATGATATATATATTAATAATGATAATAATAATAATAATACCAATAATAATAATAATAATAATAATAATAATAATAATAATAATAATAATAATAATAATAATAATTGGATAATAATAATAATACTAATTATAACTTTAACGATAATAACGATAGTAATAATAATAAAAAATAACAATTTTTAATGATAAATCCTTTTATTGATAAAGATAATAATAATAATAATAATAAGATAAAACTAGAACGACGATAATAACGACGATAATAATGATCATTTTTAATAATAATACAAAAATTCGATGGACTATAACTTCAAATCCGTTCATCGAAATCATTCGATATCTAAATGAAAAGTTCTTAATTTTTCACTAGCTTTTCAACGACATGCATATCTTATACCTTATCTCAGTCGCATATATAACTAATTCAGGATTCAACATAACCTAACTAAAGGCAATATCAAAAGTACAAACATGCATAATCCTATATACTCGAGCACTAGTCAGGGATACACTATTAGTATGTATCAATATTGAGATTCAATATTGCAGGAAAGGTACGTAGACGCAACAGAGATGATAAACTCTATATTGATCTCACGAGCATACCCATGAACCATACCCAATCACCTCCATAGCTATAACCCATAATTTCCTTAATCCAATCCCACTCGAAAAACAATTTCGAAATCACTCGGACAGCACTCTGACGTAATATTTTATGTATACTAATAATATCTTGAAATAATACGGAGTAAATATATATATATATATATATATATATATATATATATATATATATATATATATGTAAATCGATTGAGAGAGTTTAGAGAAAAATATTTTCAAGTTTCTTATGAAATAATGAAACCTATTGAATTCTATTTATAATAGATTTTTGAATTATTAAAGTGAATTATTAAAGTATGAATTATTAAAGTGAATTATTAAAGTATGAATTATTAAAGTGAATTATTAAAGTATGAATTATTAAAGTGAATTATTAAAGTATGAATTATTAAAGTGAATTATTAAAGTATGAATTATTAAAGTGAATTATTAAAGTATGAATTATTAAAGTGAATTATTAAAGTTAAAGTAAAGTAAAAATAAAGTAAAGGTAAAGTTTAAGTATAGTAAAAGTATAAAACTATGTACGCATAATACGCGTATAAATATATATAATATTAATTTAAATCGTTATATATATTTAATAAAATAAAATATAAATATCGTTATCTTTATCATACTGGTTAAGTAATGAGTTGTCAAAAGTGGTTCTAGATATTTATAAAAGTTATATACGTTTTAATAATAAAGTTCTTTTTAAACTGAAAACGTTTTTGTACGTTTGAAACTAAATCAAATAAATATAATAATTTTGTTTTCCAAAACCAAATATATTTTTAAGAATAATTTTGTTTAAAGGTTAAAATAATGGAAATCGTTATATCATAAAATGTTTTAGAAAAGTAGAATCATATATGTTCATAATAGGTTTCAAGTTTTTAAATTACAGTTTGTTGGTGAAGCATGGGATAAAGTTCAAAGGTTAAATAAACGTATGAAATCATCTTAATGAAAAATGTCGAGTTACATAACTTGTCGATATCCAACATCTAAGTTATTTACACTTCACGTTCTTACTTATAAATCACTTTACCATTTTCCGAATGTTGTCAAAAAGAATAGATTTCTTAAATCACAGTGAATCTCATAACATAGACCCGTAATCATATCATAATGTATCTGATAAATCAATCATTTGATATTATCTTCTAATTCCATCGATAAACATATTGAAACAAATACGTTCATGTAAAGTATTATACGTTTAATACTTTATTAATATTCTCAAGTTATAATATATATATACACATATATATACATATTTATTTATATATAACGGTTCGTGAATCGTCGGAATTTGGTCGAGGTTATAATGAATGTATGAACACAATTTAAAATTCTTGAGATTTAACTTAACAAACTTTGCTTATCGTGTCGGAATAATATAAAGATAAAGTTTAAATTTGGTTGGAAATTTCCGGGTTGTCACAAAAACTTATTTTATATAATTATATTACAATTTATTATATTATTATTATTATTTATTAAACCAAATGAGGATAAATAAAGAATAAATAGTTAAAAAACGATTTTTATTATCATTAACTGATGAAAATTCGTAATATAATAGATCTGATAAAAATATAATTTTTACAAATTTATTTGATCAGTTAAATAATTATTATGTATTTATTATTGAATCGGCTAGTATATATATAATGAAAAGTCTATATAAATTGTTGTACACCTTTAAAAACAGTAAAAATATTTTTATAGATTATAAAAGTGATATAAAAGTTTTTAAATTCGAAAATATAATTTATATATCATTATATATATTTATACTTTATTTATTTGTATACCGATCGCTATATATATATATATATATATATATATATATATATATATATATATATATATATATATATAAAAGGATAAAAATTATATAAAATATAAAAATGGTAATAAAATTATTAAAACTATTTGGAACAGTGTTAGGACATATAAAAATATTTTTTGTATTTTTTAGAATATTATTTATAATTAAATACGAATTATGTATTATTTAAACATAAAAACAATGTAAAATTCATAATAAATATTTTTAACAGTAATAAAAATATATACAAAATTTTTCTGAGTTTATAAAACTTATATAGACCTATAAAAATTATAAAACCATTTATTTAGGTCGAATAGGTATTTTATCTATAATTAACCCCATTTTAATGCAAATTGAGAACTAAAAAAATAGGGATAAATATATAAACGTTTTGAAATTTATTTTTTATAATTCTACTGTATAACATACCTAAATAAGTTTATTAAAATTATATATATAATTATTTGTATATTTAAGGTATTTATCTACATTATTATATGTTAATAAGATAATTAAGGAAATCAATTTAAATTATAAATAAATAATGGGATAAGATTTTATCTAAAAATTTTATATGATTATTTTACTTATCTAGATTTGTAAAAAATAATATATATTATTTTGAGATAATTTTGAAGTTTATCTAGATTTAAGTAATTGGATAAGATTGAAATACATAATAAGATAATTACAAATAATAAATAAAGAATCATGATAATTATATTTATTATATATTATATAATAAATACTAAATATAATATTAATTATTTATAATACTTGAATTATTATTATACTATAACATTTAAATGTAAGTAAATATTAATTAATATTATACTAATAAATTATAAAGTATAGTATAAATAATATTATGACCTGTCGTATTCCTATACGCACGTAACAAGTGAAGGTTATGATCAAAAGATAACGTATGACTTATACGAACTCACTGCTACTTACGGTCAAGGGGATGATGTCTAGGTTGCCATGATGGGAATAAAGTTTTGGATTAAACGAAAGGTTGTAGACTTATAGTGCAACTGAAAGTTCCTGACCCCCAGTTACATCTGGTCATCCCGGCTTACTTGATAGCAACGATTTTTGAAAAAGTTGTACAACATCTTGATGTGGAGGATTATAACCCGAACTTTCTAAAAGTAAAAACCTACTTTAAATGAAAACTTTCTAAAAGTAGAAACTCTTATGATAAATTGTCACTATTAATATAATCATTATATTAGTAAACATACTCCTTGTCTGTTAGACAAATTTCTGATTAAGTCTATACATCTCCAGGTTGAGGTCTCTGCCATTCGTTTCTCGCTTCTATTTTCGATTGTGAATATTCTTCACTGTGCTATTATTAAGGTGAACTTCATAGCCCCGCTTTTACATATTTATTGAATTTTATAAATCTTGGGGTGAGACACATGCTTACTTTTAAATGATTTACAATTTAGACACAAGTGCCTAACTTTTTGATATGCAACTTCGTGAGACTTTGTTAACTTGTATTCTTACATGCAAATCCCTACAATAATATCGTTAATTGCTGGAATTGAAATGTTGCAAGCTTAATTATTGTGAGTAGGCCTATTGAGAGTGACGTCTCTACCCATTGACCGATCGTCAAGGGGGTACATAATAAGTGTCAGGGATTTATGTTTAGCTCGATATTATAACTCATGTCATATTGATATTTTGATGTTTTGAACTAAATCTTGTGGTCTAAACTTATTGATTGTATAAACCTATGATGTTCACTCAACCATTGTGTTGACATTATTAAGCATGCTTGTCTCAGGTGATGATTAGCTTATGTGCTGCTTGATGATTGCTTAGCTAGCTGATTGCATTGGAGTCCACAAATTAATAACTTATCATTCATTAAACGATTGTTATTTACATTGAATTTATTATGCAAAACTTTATTTCTGCTACAATACAAATGTTGTTTTTATTAAACATCTCATTTAGAGTCGTTTTCGCTTATATACTCGTGTGATGATATTGAAATGTCATATTTACCCCCGGCCCTATTTGGGGGTGTGACATAACGGCTATTAACAGTTCACTTAATAGATCCTAACAAATTTTTTAAAAAAATACATTGATTAAATAAAACATTACACTAATTTAATTTAAAACAACATTACAGTAAGAATTTCTCAACGATACAAAGTAAACATTGGTTGTTGGGTTGTGATCGTCAACTCTTAAATTGTGAACTTACTCCTTAACCTGCTCGCAACCCTATACACATTAGGCCATTACCAACCTTCAAGATTGTTTATTTTTATACCTACAATGAGTATCAGCTGTGTGTTTGCTTGTGTATTTGCTTGTGTATTTGCAAAAAGGCTTATAGGTTAACGGTATTTGAACAACTTTTAAACCAAAGAGGTAGGGGGTTCAACACCCGTTGTGGACATATTCATAGATAAATTCGTGTTGGGTGTCTGAGTTGTCGTCCTAAAAAAACGTATTAGTTGTGCATGCATCTCTGACATCTTAAGCAAACACACAAGCAACAATGGAAATATGGAACAATCATACACGAACCAAATATGACTGACTGCACATATATAACTTACATTCGAGTTTAATATAGGAACAAACAGCACAAGCAAAAAGAATGACGGAACAAATGACTACAATAGAAAATGAACCATAAACATAATACTCAACAGACTTGAAAAACATCATATACCTTTTTTTAGAACGTTAACCTCAAGCACCCTACATAATTTTACACGAATAATGTCCTAAGCAGGAGTCGAACGAACCCATGAGCTCAAATTCAGAGGGGTACCCGATGCCAGGTCAAAGGCCCTTTGGTAAAAAAAAACATCATATACCTTAGCACATGCTCCAAGCTAATTCATTCTTCCAACTTTTTTTGAACAAATCAGCACTCAACATCGCATTCACAGTGCATGATTGTGCGCATCACTTTTGGTGTAACGGACCCATGTAACGAAGTGGCTGCATTATTTCTTTCACGTTCACGTTAATTTTGTTGATTTTAGTTATGTTTTTATCATGAAAATGCTGATACTGATGGTTTTACCGAGCATCCATAAGACAAAACTCGAACACCGTTACCACAGCTCTGTTTTTCTCAAAGTACGTCACTGCAACAAATTTAAAACAGAATCATTAGTCATATTCAGTGCACATGGTCAACAATTTCGTCGGAGTTGTGCTTATAAATAGGTCAATTTGTGTTGTTATGTCTTATCTAAACAAGCCGAAATGATAAATTTAGCTGTTAAATGAAATGAGTCAAACGTGCTGAAATGCCACCAATGTGTATCTTTAATACATACATACATCCTTCTAAATGAGTTCTTTTTTCTAACAACAAACAAACACACCCTTTTTGTCCACGACGAGACTCGAACTCACAACCTCTAAGTTCTCTTGATACCGCTAGGCCAGAAGTTCTTTGGTTTCTAAATGAATTCTTTAAAGCATACATATTTTCATCTGAATAAGTAGTTCTTGTATTTTTACTTGTTTATAAAATCATTAGAAGCATATATGGGTGGCCAGAGAGAAAGGGTCGAAAACGGGAGGGGTAACCCGGTTAGGCTGCGCACATCTAAGTAAACATACTCCCCTTCACCGGGTAGCTTAAACTGGGACAACTTTATCCGTTTACTAGTTTATAAAATCAACTTTTATCTTATTTATGTGGACAAGTAGTTTTTTATACCAACCTAAAGTCCCCCGCTTTGACCAATTAGTCCATCTGTTACCTCTAGCATTTAATTTGATAATCTTTTGTTATTATGACAATTTCTAAGAAAGTTTAACCGATTTACCTAAGGCTTGTCGTTTTTCAAAAGATATTGTATTGTAAGCATATGCGGGTATAAGTTTACTACGGAGTATTATCCAAATCGTCTTCTTCAGTTCAGGTTACTTTATCTCCGGTTAGGAAATGGGTTAAAACCAGCCGCGAACTTATGAGGGGCAGCGTGGGGCGCCCGCCCCCAGTGGATTTACAATTTTTAGTGCAAATTTTTTCAATTTTTTGATTTTCCCCCGGTGGAAATTTTTTTTTTACTCCGAACCATTCAAATTTTGCCCCAAAACCTCCAATATTTTGCCCCAAAACGCTCGTATTTTGCCCCAAAACTCTCGTATTTTGTTCAAAAACTTTCAAATTTTGCTAAAAAAAACTTTATATTTCTCCCCAAAACCTCCATATTTTGCCCAAAAAAAAATTCATACGTTTTAAAAAAAAATTCGCCCCGGTAAAAAATTCCCCGAGTCCGCCACCGGTTAGAACTCACCTCAAGTGTAACTTTAGTTCTTTAACCTCCTACAAAAACTATTTTTTTGGAAAATAGTTATGATTATTTTGAACTAAATTAGTATTTGTGCACATTTTTAATTAAAAATCGTTACTAGAAAGTAGCTAGCATTGTTAGTTTCTGTTTTTAGCAACAAATTTATTTCAGTCAGCTATTATTAATACCTTCATTTTGCCTTCCAAATCAAGTCGCCTTTGATTGAAAATTTTTGAAGTTGGTTACTAATTTTGAAGTCCTAAAACAGGTCGATTACATATATTATCAATCAGATTAAAGTTGGCAGCTTTTCATTCAATTATCCCTTTTAATTAATTTATTTATTTTTCTGAAACCGAGTCATGGGTCAACTTAGCCCACATTTTTTACCCATAAGCAATCTTCCCAATTATAAAAAAAAAATGGCTACAGACACTGCAAGTTCACCGGATTTGAAAATACTGAGGTATACTAAAGTAGTATAGTTTATGTTTTAGGATTTTATGATAAAGACAAACAGATCATACTGTACTAAAGTGTCAACCAATTTACGCATTCACCGAGTCAAATCTAGTCATAACAAACGATCAAAATGTAATCAACTGAACCACTGATGATCCTAAAAGAAGATGTTGATATGGAAATAGGAAAAAGCAACATATAGCAACCAAATTCTAGACATAAAATAATCTCCTTATCATTTACCAATTCAATCTTTATAATCTTCCTTAAAATATCAATAATAACCTAAGGCGTTGAAACTGGCAAGATATGAATCTTGAAGTGTCACACTTTTTAGACAAACATCACTAAATCTACTTTAACAAATTGTACTGTACTACACTTGAAGCACATATAGTAGTAGTGTATAACTAAAAATAGCAGTGCAAGGTCCCTTATTTAAATATTTATGAGTTCAAAGTAAATCAATCAAAATTCATAAACAAAATTAACAAACAACAAGACAAAGAAACAGAACACGTACATCAAGTTGTGCAGTATAACGGTATAACCTGTTCGCACTATTTCACTTTCATCACAAAGTTTATCAAAGAACAAAAACCATCTGAGTCCATAAATCCTCAAAAACTGAGCAAGCGATCAACGACAATTGATTAACCATTCCTATACCCCTTGACTAAAGAGACCCACCATCCAGTTATACATAGAAGTATGTACATAACACTTGATAGATCAACAACATGAACAATGAAATTATAATGTTATTGAACAATAAATTGCAATTGCAATTATGCAAATTTGAGATATATTCATGTTGTTATCATGACAATTAAGAAGATAGGCACGAACAAACATAAGAAATGAAGCTAATACTAAAATTCAGCATTAACACAATTAACAAATACAGAGACTAATAAATTAAGTTTATTAGCAAGAACCGAGACCTCATTAAGCCTTGGAGCTTTTGGTATTTGATCATACATAGTTTACATGAATACAAGTATTACAGGAATCACAATAACAACACTCAACTTTAACAATGATACAATGGACTACTTCCCATTATTTTCTTGTTAAGTGTAGACAATGCGCAAGGTATTATAAATCGCGATATCGAATCTTCAAAGACGAAGCTCTGTGAAGTTAAATTCATCATTGTCAACAACAGGAGGTGGCAAATTCAAATCAATCGAAAGCACAAATTTCGGAAAAGATGACGAAACAATATCTCCAGTTTCTTCGTCAGCTTTTTCATCATCAACAACAGACGACGAAGAATCACAGTAATCACAACAATCATCTATCAGCACAGGTGAATGTTGTACACGCGCCACCACAATATCCGGCCGTGGCCCACTTAGAGTCTCAACGGTGCTACTCAAACTGCTGCAGGTAGGTCTTTGTTGAACAACAGACTGATACTCCGTTTGTTGATCGAAAAACGGATTATGAGGATGACGGACGTTAGGGTTTGGTTGACGAAAATTTAACGGAAAAGATAACGGAAAGTTAGTTTTGGCTTTATCTCCACGGAGATTACGTGCTGCGGTATCGTAAGCACGTGCCGCATCTTCAGCTGAATCGAAAGTACCGAGCCAAATCCTTGTTTTTCTTACCGAATCTCTAATTTCTGCTACGTATTTACCCCATGGTCGTTTTCTCACACCTCGAAACTTGATTTCGGTTGCTGATGTTGATTTAACGGTCGCCGGAGCTGCTGTTCTGCCGCCTCGCATGGCGGATTGAATTGAAGGAAAATAAAGCTAGAAATGGTTGATTGAAAGTTTGAAACTGTGAATTTTGTGTTAGATTATTTAAGTTTGTGATTGGGGAAGATGAATATGGATAGTGTTTTGATTGATTTTGGGGTTAGGGTTTACGTTTTTAGGTTTCAAATGAGTCGTTGTGATATGAACCCTAATTGGGAAGGTTCTGCCCCTTTCCCATTTCTTTATTTTTTTTGTTTTTTTTTTTTCTTGAAGAAAATAAAATATAATACGGTGTCATTGTGAGGTATGGTCAACCCAATCGGTCCAACCCATTTTGACTTGTATTATTGACCACGTGTGTTTTGTATGCTCCACGGAGTACTTGATTAGTTCATTTTGTTAATTACTAATACAGCCCAGAATTTAAATAAATTAGCTTAAGACTCGCGAATTCGCGAAATTTTTTTAAGGACGAATCAAAAATTGAATTGTCATAGTAATTATATTTTATATAATATTTATTAGGTTGTTAAGAAACTAAAACAGTATAAGTAGTAATGTTGAATTGCTGACAATAAAGCAAACAAGTTATAACCTGAAAAAAACAAATAACACAAAGTTAAAAACACTAATACTCGAAAAAACATTTTAGACAAAACATTATAGTGAAATCGTAATGTGATTACCTTTTGATTCACTCCAGGGTTGTTTGATTCAACAATATGACCAGGGCTGGTTCTAAGAGTTTTGTTGCCCGGTGCGAGGTGACAATAAGATGCCCCTATTAAGATTTATAAACTTACTACATGGAGTGTTTGAAATGATAGTTTATATTGCTCATTCTCACATTAATATCTTAAAAAATTCTCTGTATTGTATAGTGTAACACTTTAAAGAGACAAACTACGTTTAAAAATCATAATGATAATGATAATTCATATTATAAGTCAAGTCTGAAATCGATATTTTTAGAAAAATAATTTTAATATCAAAACTAAGTTCTTTTCTAGTTATAATAGTGTGACGTGATACTAGAAAAAGATTAGATTTCAAAAATATAATTTAACTTTTTACTAAATTATTACATACTCTATATAATTTATTAAAGAGGGCATTATAACTATAACTTATTATATCAATAAAGTAAAATATTATTTCATAATTAAGAGTTATCTAAATAAAAACTATTTCGTATAAATATATCACGTTTTGAAAGTCAGTAGATGTCCCCCATCATTTCACAATTACCAATTCATTGTTACTTAAAATATTCATATAGTTTCAAAAGATACATATAAATGCATTACATTCTTGTATTATAAAGTAATGTACACATCTTCTCCCTCCACTTCACTCCACATTTCCCTCCTTCTTTATTCTCATTTATCTCTTTACCCATTCTCTACAACTTGGTTATTTTAATATTATTATTTTTTACAGAAAAAAATCCAAACGCCATATTTGATGCATTTTCTAAATTGATGCCCAGTGCGATCGCACCTGCGGCCCTACCCCAGGTCCAGCTCTGAATATGACATATCAAGCACAAGGAGTCTCTATATGAAAATTAACAATAATCGTAACGTTTTAAAAAGGTACCTATGCCAACAAAGCAATTCACTCTAATTCACTTGACATATATTCACGCTTCCTAGAAATAATGCTCATTGTGCACTTATGAAATTGGTCCTTCTAAAGTTACTCAAGGCTTCTATATATACGTCCTCATTCAGCACCTACACCCATTAATACCTATAACTTAAGAGGGTGTTAAGTAGTATGTATCTAAAGAAAAAAATGGCTGCAAACTTGTTCGGGAACAACTATTGATAAATTTCAAAGATTTTAAGAATTGGGGATCATATATACATAATGAAATTAGCGTCCTTTCAAACAGAATTGAAATATAGGAATTTTGTTTTTAAAATAACCAAACCTAAATACGAAGGAGCATAAACCTAGATATTAGGGGTAGTGTCCATCTATACCATTAATTTATCCATTTTTTATCTGGCATATGTATAAATAAAAGAGTACTAAAATAAGATGAAACAAAAAAACACTTTAGGTTGGGGTAGTAATACTATACCATCATCCATCTATTCAACTTTTGATTAAGATGAAACATGTAACATTCCGTTTTTCATCATACATGTCCGACGTACATAATTGATCTTTAGAATGTTCATACTTGGTTGTATAATTGTATAAAGATGATTGTACGATACGTGTATGAAGGGTACCAAGCATGTACGTGTTGCTTGTTCGAATGTTGAAGAAATTTGGACGTTGTTTGAGTTACAAGTTGTGTACGTACCTTTTCGACCCCAAATAAAGTTTGAGTTGATGTTTCAAAACCTTACCATTATAAAGGAAATCTTATTACATTTCCAACGATATTTGATTCATCAAAAACGGAGTTACGGTAAAAAAGTTATGGCCAAAACAAGTTGCTGAAGTTCGGATGAAACAGGCAAACTCCGCGGCGCGACCAGAATCGCCACGGCGCGACAATTGCCTATAGTGAGGGTCAGAAAGCTTGAAAATGTGATCTAAAATCACCCTTTAGGCCACGGTTCCGCAGCGCGACAATAGGCACGATCTGATACTTTTCAGCCTTTTATTGAGTTAAATGAAGGGCAAAATTGGTATTTCACATATAGACGGGTTTTTGGCCATAAAACTGACCCCAACCTTATCCAAACCTCATTTCCTTCTCATTTCTTCCTTCCCATTCATTTGAAACCCTAGTGAGAGAGTAAGAGGTTTGATAATGCTAAAAACGAACATATATTTCATAGCATTATTCCTCAAGAAAGACAAGCTTTTAGTTGCAATTGTTCTATTTACAAGTGATATTCGTTTAAATAATAAAAGGTGAAGACAAAAGACAGATTCGACGAATTGAAGACGCAAACGACCAAAAAGCTCAAAAGTACAAAAGACAATCAAAAAGGTTCCAATTATTGATAAGAAACGCCTCGAAATTACAAGAGTACAAGATTCAAAACGCAAAGTACAAGATATTAAATTGTACGCAAGGACGTTCGAAAATCCGGAACCGGGACCAGAGTCAACTCTTAACGTTCGACGCAACGGACTAAAAATTACAAGTTAACTATGTATATAAATATAATATAATATATAATTAATTATATTAATTATATATATATATTATATTTATAAATAAAAACCGTCGGCAGAGAAAGACTCCAAAGTTGTGAGCTGTAATTTCAAACTCCGCGACTCGCGGAGTTTGAAGGCCAAAATGGCCGCGAGTCGCGGAGCCCCCAGTTTTGAAACTCCCTATAAAGCAAACCGAAATCTGATCATTTTCATCATCTTTTTCTTCTTCTTCTCATACGTAAAATATATATATATATTTATAATTTATATTTTAATTTTAATTATAATTCTAATAATAAGGGTATGTTAGCGAATGTTGTAAGGGTGTAAGTCGAAATTCTGTCCGTGTAACGCTACGCTATTTTTAATCATTGTAAGTTATGTTCAACCTTTTTACATTAATGTCTCGTAGCTAAGTTATTATTATGCTTATTTAAAACGAAGTAATCATGATGTTGGGCTAATTACTAAAATTGGGTAATTGGGCTTTGTACCATAATTGGGGTTTGGACAAAGGAACGACACTTGTGGAAATTAGACTATGGCCTATTAATGGGCTTTATATTTGTTTAACTAAATGATAGTTTGTTAATGTTAATATAAAGATTTACAATTGGGCGTCCCTATAAATTACCATATACACTCGATCGGACACGATGGGCGGGGTATTTATATGTACGAATAATCGTTCATTTAACCGGACACGGGAATGGATTAATAGCCACCAGAATAATTAAAACAGGGGTGAAATTATGTACAAAGAACACTTGGTATAATTGATAACAAAATATTAAAACCTTGGGTTACACTCAGTCAACATCCTGGTGTAATTATTAAACAAAGTATTAAAATCTTGTTACAGTTTAAATCCCCAATTAGTTGGAATATTTAACTTCGTGTATAAGGATAATTTGACGAGGACACTCGCACTTTATATTTATGACTGATGGACTGTTATGGACAAAAACCAGACGGACATATTAAATAATCCAGGACAAAGGACAATTAACCCATGGGCATAAAACTAAAATCAACACGTCAAACATCATGATTACGGATGTTTAAATAAGCATAATTCTTTTATTTCATATTTAATTTCCTTTATTTTATATTTAATTGCACTTCTAATTATCGCACTTTTATTTATTGTTATTTAATCGCACTTTTAATTATCGTACTTTTTAATTATCGCAATTTTATTTTATCGCACTTTTATGGCAATTTCATTATCGTTATTTATTTTACGCTTTAAATTAAGTCTTTTATTTATTTAATATTTTACATTAGGTTTTAACTGCGACTAAAGTTTTAAAATCGACAAACCGGTCATTAAACGGTAAAAACCCCCCTTTATAATAATAATATTACTTATATGTATGTTTGTATTTTTATAAAAGTAAATTAATATAGCGTTGAGCTTTGTTTAAAAAAGATTCCCTGTGGAACGAACCGGACTTACTAAAAACTACACTACTGTACGATTATGTACACTGCCTATAAGTGTTGTAGCAAGGTTTAAGTATATCCGTTCTCTAAATAAATAAATATCTTGTGTAAAAATGTATCGTATTTAATAGTATTTCCTGCTAAAATTAAAAAATATTTTATATACACCCCGCTGCACATCAAGTATTTTTGGCAATATTTTATATACACCCCGCTGCACATCAAGTATTTTTGGCGCCGCTGCCGGGGATCTCTCTTAAAAGCCGGAAGCGCAACGCTAATATAAAAAAAAAAGATTTTTAGTTTACTTTTATTAAAATTCGTTTTTGTAAAAAAAAAAAATGTTTTAAATATTCGAAAATATAAAAAGAAAAACAAAAATATAAATATTTATAGGAGTTTGATAAATATTTAAGTTTTATATAGTTTCTTTGTTTTTATAAAAACATAAGTTTTATTTAAGTATTTTGTTTTTATTTAAAAACATATAAATATAAAAAAAAATATATATATAAATCTAGTTTTAAGATTTTTATTTATAAAATTATAAAGTGATTCTATTTTTATTTAAGTTTTAAATATAAAGTTTTATTAATACACATATTTAAAAACAGAAAATAAAATAAATAAATAAATAAAGAAAAAACGCGTTGAAATTAAACCTGTCAGTTGAAATTCTGAACCCCGCGACTCGCGGGGTTTGATGCATTAAATACCGCAACTCGCGGAGGTATTCTGACACGCGACAGAAGCCCTAATCCTGCATTTATTACGGATTATTATTAACTATTATTATTATTAACCCTAATTATTATTATTATTATAATTAAGTTTATTTTTAATTTAAGTTTTATTTAATTTATATTTTAGTTAAATTAGTTTAATTAAATTGTAAAATTAATAGTTTAATAAAATAAATAATATAAAAATAATATTTTTATAAAAATTGTACTTTTTACAACTTTTTGTATATTTTTATATTTTGTCCCTTTTTAATCGTTGTAGCGTAATATTTGTATTTTTTCGCTCATATTTAATTTTAAACTTAGTTTTTGCCATAGTCATTTTTACTCCTAGATTTTTAGGCTTTGCCGTAAAATTCCTTAAGTACTTTTTCTTTAGACTAAGATTTAGGTACTTTAGAAATTTGCGACGCCTTTTTAAGTTTTAGTTTCTTTTTAAGTTATTTCCATTTGGGATTTAGTTTTTCTTGTAAGCTTTAATATTTTTAGACGACTTTTTACCTATGTATCAATTATCATTCCAATTAGTAATTTCAATTTGCGATTATAATTTTAAGTTAGTTGTAGTAATAAGGTTAGGTTAGTCAAGTATTTTTAAGTTTTTATAAGTTTCTTTTATTTTTCCGTCACCTTTTATTTTTTTCAACCATTTTTCTTTTTCGACCTTTTTCGACGAACTCTTTTTCTTTCTTATTTCTCGCTATTCTAGTTTTAGGACATAGATTTTTATTCTACTTCTTATCTAAATTTCTTAAAATTACGAAAATTTATTTTAAGTGGTTAAATTAATAGACATCAAAATTTTCTGGTTCGTAGTAATAGTTGGATTTGTACGTGGACCGGGTTATTGGAGCCAAACAGTCCTCAATTATATTGAGACCAAACGAATCCTGCCCCTCTGTTGCATCTTTTGGCTATTCGAAACGTGGGCAAAATCAGAAAAGTCTATTGATTGGATAACTTATTATAATTTTTCTTTCCTTTTTAAAACTAATAGGATATTCAGTGAATGCACCGAGCAAGACGTTCACCACCTTTTATACGTTCACCACCTGTAACTAGATCAAGACATTTAGCAAATATAACCGCCGTTGATTTTTCTTTAGAATCGTCATCCAGTAGACCAAGTACTTCAGTTCAAATTTCCGATAATCCATTTTTTTGAACCCAACCTCACAATTGAGAATCCGGAGAATATTCAGGAACGGTTCATAGATCCTGAACCATTAAACTTTCCTCCGGAGCCACAAATTATTCAAACAGAGATTGTTGAGGAACGAACCATTAAATCAGAATCATCTAGTGATACCGATTCAACAAATTCAATTATGGAGAATCTGGAACCTTTAAGTATGGAAGACCGAATGAGAGCTAAACGCACTGGCCAAGGTCACGCAATTACTCATCCAGACATTAATGTGCCAGATTATGAAATCAAAGGACAAATTCTTCACATGGTGACTAATCAATGCCAATTTAGTGGTGCGCCGAAGGAAGATCCAAATGAACATCTACGTACCTTTAATAGGATCTGCACACTATTTAAAATCCGAGAAGTGGAGGATGAACAGATATATATCATGTTATTTCCCTGGACTTTAAAGGAAGAAGCCAAAGATTGGTTGGAATCGTTACCTGAAGGGGCGATTGATACATGGGACGTTTTAGTTGACAAATTTCTTAAACAATTCTTTCCTGCATCTAAAGCCGTAAGACTTCAAGCAGAAATTGTTACGTTTACACAGAAACCAAATGAAACTCTATATGAGGCGTGGACAAGATATGGAAAGTTGTTAAGAGGATGTCCGCAACATGGTTTAGACACCTGTCAAATAGTACAAATATTCTACCAAGGATGCGACATCACTACAAGAAAAGACATAGATATAGCAGCTGGTGGTTCTATTATGAAGAAAACCGAAACTGATGCTTACAAAATTATTGATAACACTGCTTCCCACTCACATGAGTGGCACCAAGAAAAAGACATCGTTAGATCATCTAAAGCAGCTAGAGCCGATTCTAGCCATGACTTAGATTCCATTTCCGCAAAGATAGATGCTGTGGAGAGACGAATGGAAAAGATGACTAAAGATATTCACTCAATACGAATTAGTTGTGAGCAGTGTGGAGGACCACATTTGACAAAAGATTGTCTCAGTATTGAATTAACAATGGAACAAAGAGAGAATATTTCATACATAAACCAAAGGCCTGGAAATAATTATCAGAATAATTATCAACCGCCAAGACCGATTTACAATCAAAACCAGAATTATAACAGAAATATTCCATACAACAACCAACAAGGTCCTAGCAATCAACAAGTATCCAATAATACTTATAATCAGCAAAGACCTAATTTTCAAAACAAACCACCACAACAAACCGATGATAAAAAGCCGAATTTAGAAGATATGATGACGAAGCTAGTTGAAACTCAAACGCAGTTTTTCACATCTCAAAAACAAACCAATGAACAAAATGCTCAAGCATTTAGAAATCAACAAGCTTCTATTCAAAATCTGGAACAAGAAGTGAGTAACCTAGCAAGGTTAATAGGTGAAAAAAAACCGGGAAGTCTACCTAGTGATACAAATGCTAACCCCAGGAGTGAAACAGCTAAAGCCATTACCACAAGAAGTGGCACAACACTTAAACCACCTGAAATACCTGTAACTTCTGATGAAGCCATTCCTACTCCACAAGAACCACAACCTGATCAAGATAAGGAAAAAGAACCGGTAGTTGAAAAGGTTAATGAAAATAACACAGTTAAGGATAAACCTTATGTTAAACCATACCAACCACCACTTCCTTACCCGAGTAAAATGAAGAAAGAGAAACTTGAAGCCGAGCAATCCAAATTCTTGGATATGTTTAAACAGATAAATGTAAATCTTCCTTTCATTGATGTGATTTCAGGAATGCCTAGATATGCTAAATTCTTGAAAGATCTAATCTCAAATAGAAAGAAAATGGAAGAACTCTCGGCTGTTACTATGAATGCTAATTGTTCAGCAGTGCTGTTGAATAAGATACCAGAAAAATTATCTGATCCAGGAAGTTTCACAATTCCATGTTTTCTGGGTAGTCTTAGTTCAATAGAAGCATTGGCAGACTTAGGTGCTAGTATAAATCTAATGCCGTATTCACTATACACTAAACTAGACCTTGAAGAATTGAAACCAACCAGAATAAGCATACAACTAGCCGATAGATCAATAAAATATCCTAGAGGGATAATGGAGAACATGCTAGTTAAAGTTGGTACTTTAGTATTTCCAGTAGATTTTGTTGTTTTGGACATGGAAGAAGATTCTCAAGTTCCTCTCATATTAGGAAGACCATTCTTAAACACGGCTAAAGCAATGATAGACGTGTTCGGTAAGAAACTGGCCCTAAGTATAGAGGATGAGAGTGTTACCTTTTCAGTTGATAGAGCAATGCAACAACCACAATCTGCGGATGATACATGTTATTATATTCAAACTATAGATGCACATGCAGAATTATTAGAAGAATTTCCAGAATTACAAGGAACAGGAGAATGTTCTTTGGGAGAAGGTAATGAACCAATTGATGAAGCTGAAATGTTAGCTACACTAATAGCTAATGGATATGAACCAACAACAGAAGAAATTCAAATGCTAAAAGAAGAAGACAGATATCGATATAAATCATCGATAGAAGAACCTCCGAAATTAGAGTTAAAGCCACTTCCAAACCATTTGGAATACGCTTATTTACATGGTGAATCTGAATTACCTGCAATAATATCGTCTTCTCTTACTGAAAATGAGAAATCACAACTCATTTCTGTGTTGAAAGCTCATAAACCAGCCATTGCATGGAAGATTCATGATATTAAAGGAATAAGTCCTTCGTATTGCACACATAAAATCCTTATGGAAGAAGGTCATAAAACATATGTGCAACGCCAACGAAGACTAAATCCTAATATGCAAGATGTAGTTAAGAAAGAGATTATTAAACTGCTAGATGCAGGTCTAATTTATCCAATCTCTGATAGTCCATGGGTAAGCCCAGTTCAATGCGTACCTAAGAAGGGTGGCATGACTGTCATTACAAATGAGAAAAATGAGCTTATTCCTACTAGGACTGTAACAGGATGGCGTGTGTGTATTGATTATAGAAAATTAAATGACGCCACCAGAAAAGATCACTTTCCCTTACCTTTCATTGATCAAATGTTGGAAAGATTAGCCGGAAATAGTTACTATTGTTTTCTAGATGGATTTTCCGGATATTTTCAAATTCCAATAGCACCCGAAGATCAAGAGAAAACCACATTCACGTGCCCTTATGGTACTTTTGCTTACAAACGCATGCCATTTGGACTTTGCAACGCCCCTGCAACCTTTCAAAGGTGTATGATGGCGATTTTTCACGACATGATAGAAGAATGCATGGAAGTATTCATGGATGACTTTTCAGTCTTCGGTGATATATTTGAATCATGTTTAGTTAATCTTGAACGAATGCTAATTAGATGTGAACAATCAAATCTAGTACTTAATTGGGAGAAATGCCATTTCATGGTTAAAGAAGGCATCGTTCTTGGACATAAAATTTCAAAAGAAGGAATTGAAGTGGATAGAGCTAAAGTAGATGTAATTGCTAAACTTCCACATCCCACCAATGTTAGAGGAGTTAGGAGTTTTCTAGGGCATGCCGGTTTTTACCGACGTTTCATAAAAGATTTTTCTAAAATTGCCACTCCTATGAATAAACTCCTAGAAAAGGATGCTCCATTCATCTTTTCAGATGAGTGTATCAAATCTTTTAATATTCTTAAAGAGAAACTCACTAATGCACCGATCATGATAACACCAAATTGGAATCTACCATTTGAACTAATGTGCGATGCAAGTGATTTTGCAATGGGAGCCGTTTTAGGACAAAGGATTGAAAAACGATTTCAACCTATATATTATGCTAGTAAGACATTACAAGGAGCACAAACGAACTATACAACTACTGAAAAAGAACTCCTTGCTATTGTCTTTGCTTTTGACAAATTTCGATCATATCTCGTTCTAGCAAAAACGGTGGTCTATACCGACCATTCTGCTCTTAGATACCTATTTTCAAAACAAGATGCTAAACCAAGATTAATCCGTAGGATCTTACTCTTACAAGAGTTTGATATTGAAATCCGAGATAAAAGAGGAGCAGAAAATCTCGCCGCTGATCATCTTTCTCGTCTTGAAAATCCCGAATTAGAAGTTCTAAATGAATCAGCCATACAAGACAACTATCCTGATGAATATCTATTGAAGATAGATTATAAAGAAATCCCATGGTTTGCAGACTATGCAAATTATTTAGTATGTGGATTCCTTGAAAAAGGATTATCGTACCAAAGACGAAAGAAATTCTTCAGTGATATAAAACACTATTTTTGGGAAGATCCACATCTGTTTAAAAGTTGTCCCGATGGAATAATACGCCGATGTGTATTTGGAGATGAAGCTAGTAAAATATTAAACCATTGTCACACAGGACCAACAGGAGGGCATTATGGGCCTCAACTAACAGCAAGAAAAGTTTATGATGCTGGATTCTATTGGCCTACAATTTACAAAGACGCACACCTTCTTTGCAAATCCTGTGATGCATGTCAAAGGGCCGGAAAAATAAGTCAACGTGATGAAATGCCACAAAATGTCATCCAAGTATGTGAAGTATTTGACATTTGGGGTATTGACTTTATGGGTCCATTTCCAAAATCTCATAATAATCTATATATACTCGTAGCCATTGATTATGTATCTAAATGGGCGGAAGCACAAGCTCTCCCAACTAACGATGCACGAGTTGTAGTCAACTTTTTAAAACGTCTTTTTGCAAGGTTTGGAACACCGAAAGCTTTAATAAGTGATCGGGGTACTCATTTCTGTAATAATCAACTTGAGAAAGTTCTTAAAAGATATGGAGTAACTCATAAAATCTCCACCGCATATCATCCACAAACAAGTGGACAAGTTGAAAATACCAACCGAGCCTTAAAACGTATTCTAGAGAAAACCGTAGGATCAAATCCGAAGGAATGGACCATTAAATTGGAGGATGCACTCTGGGCTTTTAGAACTGCCTACAAAACTCCAATTGGAACCACACCTTTTAGACTTATTTATGGAAAAGCATGTCATCTTCCAGTAGAAATTGAACACAAAGCATTTTGGGCTTTGAAGACATGTAATCTTGATATACATGAAGCTGGACGTCTACGATTAAGTCAACTAAACGAATTAGAAGAATTAAGACATGAAGCATACGAAAATTCGTTAATCTATAAAGAAAGAACGAAGAAATGGCATGATAAAAGAATCAGAAGTTCAAAAGAATTTAAAGAAGGAGACAGAGTTCTTCTTTTCAATTCACGATTCAAGCTATTTCCTGAAAAATTGAAATCAAGATGGTCTGGACCATTCATAGTCAAAAGAGTTTTCCCATACGGAACGATAGAATTAATAAATTCAAATGGGATTGAATTTAAAGTTAATGGTCACAGAGTTAAACATTACATACATGGTCCGATGGAAGTCGACAACGAAGTTAATCACAATTTCGACACCACAGCTAACTAAGTGTGGGGAGAATCAAGTCTTTAAAGGATAATATGTATTTCTGTTAGAGTTAGATTGTCTGTTTTCATATAGTTCTCGAAAATGGAACCCGAATGGTCTTTCCCTAGCAGACTCTAAAGAACTAGTCTTCTCCCCCCATTCTGAATTTTTATTTTTTTTTAGGTTTTTACAAAATAAAGACTGCCTGTGAACTAAACCATGGTCTAATGCTACACGCTTTGATCACTAAACGTAATAATGACATACTACCGAGTGAATTAGTATCAGTAATCAGAGAAAGAATGGACGGAGTTAGAAAAGAATCCAGATGCGAAGATAATAAATTACAATTTGGTAAAGGAAAATCAAAATCCGCAGCGAAAAGAAGAGCACGACACCTAGAAAGATGTCACAAATGCGGAAAATGGTCACATGGAGGTGAATGTTCAAATAATCAAACCTATTCAAATACCGAATTTGTTACTTTATGCAGAGACGGACCGTTCATATGTTTAGAAGAAAAGACACTGAATGCTCGAGGTTACGCCTATGTAGCTATGGAAAACCAATTAAACCGACTATCTTATGAGTGGGATAGATCATATAACTAAGAAATCTATTTCACAGGTATGTCTGTACAGTTTTTATTTTTATTTTTATTTTTAACCTTTTGATAATAAACGCTAATTTGTTCGCTAAAAAGTATTAAATTGGTATTGAATAAAATTAGGTTTGGCGACCGAAATTATTGATATCATTCAAAAATTTATTACATCACTGCGAAATTTAACGTTTATTCTTAAGGTATAAATATCTTTAATCAATCAACCCAAAATATTTTAAAAATTCGTCATGAGTTAAATTAGGTCTTGGAACCGAAATTACTTTACCGAAAAGAGGGGCGCATATTTTTGATAATATTTGATTGATTAAAGTGGGATAAAAAGACAAAAAGATTTTTAATTTTATTTTTACCATGTTTTTAAAATTAATATATAAATCTTAAATTAATATTGTAAACTTTGTAAAAACAATATTTTTAAAATTGTAAATATTTGAAAAATTAATATAAGTTTGGTATGAATTTATAATATGAATTTTTAAATTAAGTCTGGTGTGAATTTTTAATTTTTAAAAAATATGAATTTTTAATTTTATGCATTTCAAATTTTAAGTTTGGTGTGAAATTTTAATATTAATTTTGAATTTTATATTTAAGTTGTGTGAATTTAAAAACAAAAATTTACTTTATCTCATTAAGTTAAAATATGATTTTTAAAATTCGTCGTAAGTTGAAGACTAGGTCTTTGAACCGAAATTGCTTTACCCGAGGGAGGGACGAGAACTTTTATTATCATTATTTTTAATCTTATTGAATTAAAGTATGCCAAAAACATTAAAAAAAAAAAAAAAATCTTAGCTTTTAAAACAATTGCTACAAAAAGACAAATTTTAAAATTGTGTCGAAGGACGGACTAGGACATCGATCCGAAACGACCTCGTCCTAAATAACAAGGGAAACAAAATTTTAAAAATTAAGTACTTAATTGTTTTATAAGTTAATGATTATAAAAAAAAAAAAAAAAATAGCAAACTCCGCGACTCGTGGAGTTTGAAGGGGAAATCTCCGCGAGTCGCGGGAGGACCAATTTACAGAAAAAAAATAAAACGCAAGAACAGCTCAAACCACACACCACAACTCAAAAATACTGCGAAAACTGCACGAAAAAACCCGAGAAAAAACCCCCAAAATCACAATTTTTAACCGTTAATCACCAAATCTTTTACTAAAATCATGTTGAGAAGGATGCTATCTAGGAATTACTCAAGAAAACGGTAAATTTCTACACCTAAACACCATTTAATCCGAAATTAGTGTTCTTGAGCCATTTTTTCCCCAATTTGATTTTGATGCTTTTTAGTGTAATTAGGCTTAAATTGTTTATGTATTATGCTTGTATAACTTAGATTGATGCTGTTTAACATGATTAGAAGCCTTAAACTTCAAATTTTGAGTAATCTAGGGTTTGTGTTCTTGAGCAAATTTGGGGCTTTTTGATATAAACAGGTTATGGCCGATTTTTGTCATGAATTGTTGCTAAATTAAGTAGTGTAACATGTTTAGGTAGTTAAATGATCCAAACTTTGAGCCTAAACATGATTTTGAGAATTAAAGTGGACTTTTTCAAGTCTAAAATTCATGAACTTGATTTTTGAAAGATAATGCCATTTGAGACTTGTTTAATTGCTAGTAATGATTATTTTGACATGTTATTTGAGTTGAATGATTATGAACTTGGCTAACATTTTCGTATATGCTTATTTGAAAAAGTGTAGATTTGATGAAAATATGAAAATAAGCTTAAGTTTAAATTGATAATGTCATTGTAATTATTTTGATTGATGATTTTGCTGACACTAATGCATATTTGTATGCACAAAATTTGTGTTTGATGTGTTTTGCAGACTGAAAGGGGTGAATCTTCATCCCAAGCCCGCAATGCTCCTGCTGAGAATGTGGAACAACAGGAGGTGGATAACTACTACAAGCAGGATATACCTCATCCAGTCATGACCTTTTCTGATATGCACTTGGAAGAGTTGCACCCGAACCTGAGATTTGACAGACTTTGGATAGATTATCCAAAATATCAAAGGGGTTTGCATACTCTTCATTCTAAGGTTGTTGAGGTACCGAGGGTCATAGAATGGGGACCCTTAGAAGCTGTAGAATTGGCCGGGCCAATTAGGGAATTACTTGTACAGAGGTATGGTAATTCTTCTTTTAATGACTGGGTACGTTTATTCACCATGCGTAGACCTGTATATAAAGTATGGTGTGAAGAATTTTTGTGTAGTATAGAGTTGAATGATCGGGTAGCTAGTTTAACCGATCGTTCTTTTATTAGATTTTTGTTAGGCGGTTCGATGCGCCACATGTCTTTACTAGACATGGCTCAGGCTTTACGTATATATACGCCTGAGGAGTTAGCATCTGCCGATTGTAGAGGGTTGATACTAAACGGTAGAAAGATAGATGAAAATTTTGATACACACGGTGTGTGGAGTCAAATGACAAGCCATCACCGTTTCAAAGGGGGAAATTACTCTTATTTGGATATAGATAGAGCCGAATTAAGAGTGATTCATAGGTTTTTAGCTAATTCGATTACACAAAGGGGTAAAAACAAGGAAAAAGTAAATGAACAGGATTTGTTTTACCATATGTGTATTCGAGACCCACAAAGCGCTGTAAGTATACCGTATTGTGTGGGTTATTATTTATCAGCTATGGTTCGGGGGATGCGACCGCATAGCATAATAGGAGGTGGTATTTTTATTACTTTGATTGGTGAATATCTCGGTGTGGATATAAGTCGGGGGGGATTATTAGTAGAAGAACCAGAACCCCGCGATACTATAGGTTTAAATTTATACCATGGTGCGAAAGTTTTGAAGAGGCGAAATAACGCCGCAGTACGATACCATGGTAGACATCCATAGGTGGAGAGAAACCAACAGCAAGGTAATGTAGGAGGGGGGAATGAGATGCAAGAAATGCAAAGGTTTATAGCTTCTCAGGAATACGAAAATGCTAGACAGAGAGCATTTGAAGATTGGCAAGTTCATCAGAACCAAATCATAGCTCATTGCCAACATATAGGTAGAAACTATATTCCTACACCGAAATCCATCTTCCCTCCCTGGTCTATAGAGATGCAGCCACCGTATCCTACGTATGACCCTGCCGAAGCATTCTATAGCACCTATGGTTATGCCTGGAACCCCTATTGGTACCAGTATCATCCCTAGTATACTTAGTTTTATTTATTTTGTAATTTGTAATTATTGATACGTTTAATACTTTTGTTAATATTGTAATCATTTTTATAATTATCTAACTTTTATTCTTAGATTTTAATAATTTTTGAATGTGGGGTAATATACCAAACTTCAAAAATATGTATATATGTTTGCAGTTTATCTTATGTACACAACAGGGTAAAACAACACATTTTCAAAGACTGGCATTAAGTTCAGCAAAAGCAACTAATTTTGACGACAAGATGCAAAATATATGTGAAATAACAACAAGACGGAATGAACAAATGATGTGCACCATTTATCATTCAGCAAACAAACGCCAATATATTTGGAAACTTTGGTAAAATTTAATCATTTTCACACAAATCACCCTCAATAATTTAAATTGTTACTGATTTCTTGCAAATGAGGGCATTGCAAGATCTTAAGTGTGGGAAGGGGTTAAATTCTTTCGGATTTTAAAAATTTTTACTTTATACACTTGGTTACCATTAAAAATACTAGTAAAGCAGTAGTTGTATTAGAATCTAGTGCTCTCTGATAATAAAGAACAGCCCTGGTCTTATATACTGACTACCCAATTCTAGTAAAATTTTTCAAAATTTTCAATTAAATGAACTAAAAATCATGTTTATACATATTTATGAACGATAAAACTAGGTTTTAACACCGAAATTATTGTTACCTCGGAAAGGACATAAATTGAGAAACAAACTAAAATATTAAAATTCATTTAAAATGGAATAGAGGACGATAAAAAGGAAAATAAAAGCCAAGTGTGGGAAAATTTACCAAGTTATCTTAAACATATATCACATATATCTGTAACAAATAACTGAAAATACTTTTGCTTTGGACTAAACTAAACTGTTTTACACGATGAAAGAAAAGAAAAGATGGATCTACACGATGAATCAATTCCATCATTAAAAGGAAGTAAAGTCTTCTGAAAAAGACACGCGCTTCTTGATTTAGGTCATGAAGTTGTCGTCCAGACCAGCTGTAGGTTGACGAAAAATCTAGAAAAGTCATCACTAAAATCAGCAGGAAATCCACGGACCTCAGCATTAAACAGGGTCGCCAAGTGGTCAGATTTATCCTAACCATGAGAAGGATTTATCTTGTACAATGGGGGGGCACCATGCAAATTAGCTGGATAAGACTAATGAATCAGATCCCCAGAAAGGATAATCTCCTTAAAGATTAAAAATCAGCTTTTAAGCCTGATATTACTCAATCCTAGAGATTGACCTTAAAGATTGAGAATTACAAACTCATGGAATTCAATGATATCTAAACTCGAGCTTGAACGAGAAAATATTTTGATCAAAATTACAAACCGATTTATTTTCTGAAAACCCTATTTTCAACGCGTTCATTACCATTGAATGTAAAATCCTAGGAATTCACCTGGAATTCATTAGGTTACCTGAACCAAATTGGGTGTTAACCGTAAGAACGGTGGTTGCATAGCATGGTCAAAGACAGGACCTTGTGCCATACCGAAAAATTATAAGGGTGAGCTTTACTATTGCTCCTACCAAGGATAGTAATTGCGTCCGACACGTTATAGACCATAATTAAAAGCATGTCAGGGGACATTGCCTTAACAGTTGCTTGTTCAACGCTTTCCTTTACAACCGGACGGTAGTTTACCGAAAGGTAATATACGGGACAAGTAAACTGGACGTGTTGCTTTCCAAATACAAGGTTAGCAAGTGGGTGACACAAAACCATAAGTTTTGAGCTAAAATTTTCAAATCTGAAACCCACCAAATCCACAAAAATATTTTGCAAACACCGGTAAAGGGTTATTCGGGAAACTTATCTAGGGTAAAAACTAGATTTAATTTTCAAAAGATCAAATGTTTTCATAAAGATCCAATTTCCTTAATGGATCTAAATTTTTATAGTCATGTGGGACTGTAAACCATATCGTTACTACCATTGTTTATACCGCCGTATAGAAAATCACTGATGTACAAAGTGTGAAGAATAAAGAAGTGATTCTAGTATTTCAAGACGATATTGCTTGAGGACAAGCAACGCTCAAGTGTGGGAATATTTGATAATGCTAAAAACGAACATATATTTCATAGCATTATTCCTCAAGAAAGACAAGCTTTTAGTTGCAATTGTTCTATTTACAAGTGATATTCGTTTAAATAATAAAAGGTGAAGACAAAAGACAGATTCGACGAATTGAAGACGCAAACGACCAAAAAGCTCAAAAGTACAAAAGACAATCAAAAAGGTTCCAATTATTGATAAGAAACGCCTCGAAATTACAAGAGTACAAGATTCAAAACGCAAAGTACAAGATATTAAATTGTACGCAAGGACGTTCGAAAATCCGGAACCGGGACCAGAGTCAACTCTTAACGCTCGACACAACGGACTAAAAATTACAAGTTAACTATGTATATAAATATAATATAATATATAATTAATTATATTAATTATATATATATTATATTTATAAATAAAAACCGTCGGCAGAGAAAGACTCCAAAGTTGTGAGCTGTAATTTCAAACTCCGCGACTCGCGGAGTTTGAAGGCCAAAATGGCCGCGAGTCGCGGAGCCCCCAGTTTTGAAACTCCCTATAAAGCAACCCGAAATCTGATCATTTTCATCATCTTTTTCTTCTTCTTCTCATACGTAAAATATATATATATATATATATATTTATAATTTATATTTTAATTTTAATTATAATTCTAATAATAAGGGTATGTTAGCGAATGTTGTAAGGGTGTAAGTCGAAATTCTGTCCGTGTAACGCTACGCTATTTTTAATCATTGTAAGTTATGTTCAACCTTTTTACATTAATGTCTCGTAGCTAAGTTATTATTATGCTTATTTAAAACGAAGTAATCATGATGTTGGGCTAATTACTAAAATTGGGTAATTGGGCTTTGTACCATAATTGGAGTTTGGACAAAGGAACGACACTTGTGGAAATTAGACTATGGGCTATTAATGGGTTTTATATTTGTTTAACTAAATGATAGTTTGATAATGTTAATATAAAGATTTACAATTGGGCATCCCTATAAATTACCATATACACTCGATCGGACACGATGGGCGGGGTATTTATATGTACGAATAATCGTTCATTTAACCGGACACGGGAATGGATTAATAGCCACTAGAATAATTAAAACATGGGTGAAATTATGTACAAAGAACACTTGGTATAATTGATAACAAAATATTAAAACCTTGGGTTACACTCAGTCGACATCCTGGTGTAATTATTAAACAAAGTATTAAAATCTTGTTTCAGTTTAAATCCCCAATTAGTTGGAATATTTAACTTCGGGTATAAGGATAATTTGACGAGGACACTCGCACTTTATATTTATGACTGATGGACTGTTATGGACAAAAACCAGACGGACATATTAAATAATCCAGGACAAAGGACAATTAACCCATGGGCATAAAACTAAAATCAACACGTCAAACATCATGATTACGGAAGTTTAAATAAGCATAATTCTTTTATTTCATATTTAATTTCCTTTATTTTATATTTAATTGCACTTCTAATTATCGCACTTTTATTTATTGTTATTTAATCGCACTTTTAATTATCGTACTTTTTAATTATCGCAATTTTATTTTATCGCACTTTTATTGCAATTTCATTATCGTTATTTATTTTACGCTTTAAATTAAGTCTTTTATTTATTTAATATTTTACATTAGGTTTTAACTGCGACTAAAGTTTTAAAATCGACAAACCGGTCATTAAACGGTAAAAACCCCCCTTTATAATAATAATATTACTTATATGTATGTTTGTATTTTTATAAAAGTAAATTAATATAGCGTTGAGCTTTGTTTAAAAAAGATTCCCTGTGGAACGAACAGGACTTACTAAAAACTACACTACTGTACGATTAGGTACACTGCCTATAAGTGTTGTAGCAAGGTTTAAGTATATCCGTTCTCTAAATAAATAAATATCTTGTGTAAAAATGTATCGTATTTAATAGTATTTCCTGCTAAAATAAAAAAATATTTTATATACACCCCGCTGCACATCAAGGTTCTAGAGAGAATCAAGGTTTTAGAGAAGAAGAAGGGTGATTCAAGTCGAGTCTCAAGAGTTAATGTTGTTTTCCTCGTTCACGGCAACATTGTGATAGTGATGGTAAGTTCTAACTCCGAAATTCATCTTTATGATTTGATATTCAAGTTAGGGTTTTGAGCTTGTTAGTTGTAAAACCCATTTAGATGATGAAGTGGGTTTATGGAAACTAGTTATTTTTGATACATGGCGGGTTTTGGGGTGATTGATGTTTTGGCCATGATTAGGCTTTGGTTTTGGGTGTAATCACTTAGTTTAGTGATTTTGGAAGTGTTGGAACCCTTTTGGGTGTATTTGGATTGACTAATTTTGAAATGGGTCAAAATTAGGGTTTATGTGTCAAATTGGGTAAGCTAAGTGTTTAACACTTGTGAGTTGGTTTAATTCGTGTATTAGGGCCATTTTCACTTGTGTTAGTGATTATTGGTTAGTTTGGGCATTTTTATGACTTTGGTCAAAATGGGTAAATTGAATTGGGTCAAACTTGATGATGACACTAGTTTTGGGCAAAGGGATGTTAAACACTTTTGTTAAGTGTTAAATGAAGTTTTTGAATAAAAAGTAATCGTTGGAAATGATTTCGGGTTAAAATTGGTATTTTGACCATAAAGTCAAACTTGGTCAACTATGAAACGGGTTTTTTGTGTAATATACGAGATAGTATGCGTTTAAAGGCTAAATTGTTGTATTTTGGTATTTCGGGAACGCGGAAACTTGTCTCGTTAGTTTTGGACCTTCGGGTGTCGTTAAAAGTATAAAAAGGTGTACTTTGCACTTTAGGTGTCTAAATATTGTGGAGGTAGGTATAAACCCTTGGTTAAGGGCTTTGTCATCGAATTCTCTTGTAGAGAATGTATGTTGATTGTGTGTATATCTATATGCGTATTATAGGTAAAAGCTTGCTCGGTTGCATTTGGAGACTACTTACATTATGACTTGTACGGGCATCTCGAGGTGAGTGGAATAATTATATGCGTAAGTATATAATATATTTATTTGAATACTATGGTATGAACCAAAGAGCCGGTAGTGCCATAGTATGTGCGAGTGTGCTACGATGTGAACCAAAGAGCAGGTAGCATCGTAGTACATGTGTTATGGCATGAACCAAAGCGCCGGTAGTGCCATAGCATGTACGAATGTGCTATGACCAAAGCGTTGGTAGCATCATGGCATATATATTGTAGTGTGAACCAAAGCGCCGGTAGCACTAAAGTATAAATTGTTAGAGTGTGAACCAAAGCGCCGGTAGCACCTTAGCGATTATTTGTTAGAGTGTGAACCAAAGAGCCGGTAGCACTTTAACATGAGTATGACTCAAGTTGTGATGTGAACCAAAGCGCCGGTAGCATCATGACTAATGTATATGGTGTGAACCAAAGCGCCGGTAGCACCATGATGCATGTATGGTTAACCATATGGTTGTGTATGTGTTGTAGTATAGCATATTTATATTGTTCGATTATATGCTAATGGTTATGCTAGTTGCGGGATTAGAGGTTTGTAGCTTTGTACTTGAGATGGTAAGCTAATTATATTACTAGAGTATATGCGGTATGTATGTAAGTGTTTGCAAGTAGGTATATTATATATGTATGTGTATAATTATTGCATTCACTAAGCTTCAAGCTTACCCCTCTCGTTGTTTACCTTTTTACAGGAATTGTGTTGTGAAGCTAGCTAGTTGATAGACTAGTTGCGTAGGAGCGCTTGGGCTCGATGGGGTAGCTTTCGGATATGGATGTGGATTGGGGATTTGGTAGATCCTCAGGATTATGCTCTTGGTATCGGGTTGGGCTATCGTGTCTTAACCGTGGTGTTGAATAAATGTTTCGAGGTCATATTGTTTAGTTGTGTCGAGTCAAACCTTGTATGTGAAATACATTCTCGTAAGGATGTATGATGTCATTTGTAAACCAAGAGTCGAGATAAAACGTTAACGTGTTATTATGATAATTTGTATACGACAAACTATTTTGAAATGGTTGTGTACTTGGATGTTATTGGGACCTATCGTATATAAAAAAAATGTACTCCGTTTTTGGTTAAACGGATTGGGGTTGTTTCAAGTGGTATCAGCACATAGTCTAAGGGAATTAGGTAACCTTGGAATAGGTGCCTAGTCTTAGACTTATTGGCGGTTATGCATTATCTGCAGAACTTGTAGTAATACGGGTCAGACTGAGATTTGAAAGTGCCTGATGTAAGTAGGTGAACCTGGACATTGTTTTAGTGATAGTCACCTAGGTTGTAGGTTGACTTGTTGTTGCGGTGTACTTGTGTACATTAATTATTATATTGTATATAGGTGTATATATACAGGTATCTAATTGGTGCGGTGTCCTAGGGATGAATCTATTTTAGAGATTCAAATGTTTGACGGTTTTGAGTGATCAAGTTCACAGTAAGGACTTTGGTCATTCGGGTACTAGGAGTTATCGCGTGTTATCTTGTGTGAATGTTGCGTCAGTCCGGGTAAAGTACTTTGTGTGACCATGTGAAAATGGTAAGGTACGCATTTGTAATAGTGATCGATCACCATTATTACGAACGTGTTTCTTGACACCAAGCATGACATGACGAGTACCGAGCGGAGGAAACGTGGCATGGTTGGGGTAGAATCGGGATAGGTGAGGAATCTTTTATGGTTCCTAGGTTATAGTTGTCTCGGGTGATGTGCTTGTTGTCACATCGAGTTCCTTGCAAGTCGGGAAGTGTTACGGTGGATTCGTTTAGTTAAGTGAGTGAGCCAACTCACGAGTTTGTTGCGTGCTTAGTCACACTAAGTAGTGGGTGCATTTTGAGATTGTCATTCGTTGTAGTTACTCATCGTAACTAGGATGACTGATTAGTGAGTGTGTGTGTGACGAAGACTTAAATCCCGTGATGGGACGTATCGAGTCTAATGATTGTAGAATTGGGTTACACTCGGTATAGTGAGAGGGTTAGAGGATCATGTGAGAATTCTAGTGGTAATTTTGCTTTGGAATTGTCGAATCGAGGAGTCTTCGGGTCGTTAAACTCATGTGAGTGAGACCCGTGTGGTGATGATTGTGTTATTGGGTTGTGGATTATAGGATAACATTCCTAACGGAATATCCCTTGTTGTAGTGGTTGTGCCGATGTGAGAAAGGGAGTAAGACTTGGTGTTCCCGAGCATCTCCTTTGAAATTGCGGGTAGCGTGTGATCGGTAGAAACTTTTGATAAGATAATAAACCGTAAGGTTTTTCGGGTAGGTATGACTCCGAGTCATTATTGTTTAGAGATGGGCGACATTGGGTGTATGGAACCCAAAGATCAAGTTTCTAAATTTTGGTAGATTGTGGTGGGAGTCTGCATGACACAGCGTCAGGTGCCTCTTTATACCTGCTAGTGTAATGTTCAACTCCGGTAGTAGTGTGATCACTTTGTGCTTAGGGTGACCGTGAGATGCCCTTTGAAGCAGCGGAGATTACATTAGTGATCGACGAGTGATTGTAATTCAACGGTTATGAAAGTCGAAGTTTAAGAGCATTTCAGTAAATACTTCTTGGGAAGTGACGGATGGGCGAATCTTGTTGCTCTTAAGAGTTAGATGGGTGAAGATAACTGGTGAGCCAGTAATGGAGTTCATGGACGGTTAGGCCGAAGGCTATGACGAAGTGTTGATATTGCGGTCGATGCAATTATTGTGTCGGATTGGTCACTCTTCTCCATGAGAGTGAGCAATTGTTGGTATAGGTTCGTTGCGTGGAAGGTCGGGTGATCTCGACTGAGATGTGCGACTGATTAAGCGGAGTGGCATATGCCTAGGCTTAAAGGCGTACGTAGGACTTTGGTGGAGTCTGCTTTGCGAACGATAAAGGGTCGTTAGTTGTGATTTGTGGTATGAAGGTGCGAGGTCATCGCGTGTACAACATCTCTAGTGATTGTGTATGATGGCTCTGAGAGCCTATAGTGAGTTTGCGGTGATTCGGTGTTTATAATCAGTGTTGAGAATGATCATGTGTGTTGTGGAATGGTAATTCCGCGGGATGCTATCATCTTGGCGGTGAGAAGGTGGAGCTGAAACCTAAGTGGGGAGTTTTTACTACCGTCCGAGGAAGATCCGGTGGTGTTATGTATAGCGAAGTGTCAGAATGTACCGTGCTAAGCCTCAATAGGTATTCGGAGTTCCTAACGAGGAAGAGTGACGGGTTGTTGATGACGACTCGAGATTGTTCATTGTGATCGTGAGTTACAATACCGCAAATGGTATGCTTGAAGATTGTGATGATGGGATCGAAGGAAGTGTAAGTTTTCTTATGTAAGATGGCCGTGTAGTACCATTGTGCGGTGTGAGACCAAATGCGAGGTTTGAAATCTCGGAGTGAGAGAATGAAGTTGCTGTTGCAGGTGCTCTCATAATGTAAAAGCTGGGTTGCTACGAAACTCGGATAGTATTATTGAATGGGTACAAGTTCAATATTGTGGTGGTTGATGTATTTTCCTATCGGGAAACGTGATCGTGGAAATTGTCAAGTGGATTATTCCACTTTATGGACGATTGTGAGGCGGAAGAGTCGGTATTGATTATCTCACGTAGAGACAGGTGGATGTTGTTTGGTTGCGATAGTGTGTACCCTAGTGATGTGACCCGTAGGTTGCATTGAGATGTCGAGACCATCCCTAACGGACTGTCTAGGTAGGAAGATTTACTCGGCGTAGGTGGATAGTCGGTGGGTCGCGCGATGAATTACTAATTGTTGCGACGATAATTCGTAGTTGACGGGATTCTAGTGCATGAATAGTTTCCATGCTAGTACTAGGAAGTCGTAGTGTGTAGATGTGTTGTAGGGTTAAGGGAGAAACCCTATGTCGAGTGTTGATGTTTTGCACAGTTCGTGGTGTATTAATGTCGTCCTGGATTAATCCAGAGACTGGTGGTCGTGTGCAAATCGATTGATGGGAAAGTTTATGTTCCCAGTGTGATTATTTGGCGGTACCGAAATTTCATTCGTTGAAGGAATAACCCGGTTATGGAGACGAGAGAAGTTGGTTCTTGGAATAGAGAACATTTATGATTGTCGTGAATTGCTCTACTTTTAGGACGCTTGTGAGGTGTATGGTACGAGTTTAGATACTCGGCGTAGGAGCAAACGGTTGTGGATGTTTTGTTTCGTGGGTTGATTACTCGATATCGTGGAAAACGATGGAATGATAAGGCCATTTGAATATTATGAAGTTTCCACGGTGTACTTCCGAGTGAGTGGTGGAAATTTTAGTTGAGTGGAAGTATAAAGTACGGTTGTTGTAAAATGATGCGTTAGTGTACGAAGCGAGAATTCGGATGCGTGATTTACTACATGTGTGACTCCGTGTTGGAAGCGAAAGTGTTCGAGGGAGAAGTGCTTAATTTTTAGTGATGGTGCGGATCACGAGGACGTGATCCAATTTAAGTGGGGGAGAGTTGTAACATCCCGTTTTTCATCATACCTGTCCGAGGTACATAATTGATCTTTAGAATGTTCATACTTGGCTGTATAATTGTATAAAGATGATTGTACGATGCATGTATGAAGAGTACCAAGCATGTACGTGTTGCTTGTTCGAATGCCGAAGAAAACTTGACGTTGTTTGAGTTACAAGGTGTGTACGTACCTTTTCGACCCCAAATAAAGTTTGAGTTATTTTTTCAAAACCTTACCATTAGAAAGGAAATCTTATTACGTTTCCAACGATATTTGATTCATCGAAAACGAAGTTACGGTCAAAAAGTTATGGCCAAAACAAGTTGCTGAAGTTCAAATGAAACTGGCAAACTCCGCGGCACGATCAGAATCGCCATGGCGCGACAATTGCCTATTTTGAGGGTCAGAAAGCTTGAAAATGTGATCTAAAATCACCCTTTAGGCCACGGCGAGGAGGGTTAACTCCGCGGCGCGACAATAGGCACGATCTGATACTTTTCAGCCTTTTAGTGAGTTAAATGTAGGGCAAAATTGGTATTTCACATATGGACGCTTTTTTGGCCATAAAACTGATCCCAACCTTATCCAAACCTCATTTCCTTCTCATTTCTTCCTTCCCATTCATTTGAAACCCTAGTGAGAGAGTAAGAGGTTCTAGAGAGAGAATCAAGGTTTTGGAGAAGAAGAAGGGTGATTCAAGTCGAGTCTCAAGAGTTAATGTTGTTCTCCTCGTTCACGGCAACGTTGTGGTAGTGATGGTAAGTTCTAAATCCGAAATTCATCTTTATGATTTGATATTCAAGTTAGGTTTTTGAGCTTGTTAGTTGTAAAACCCATTTAGACGATGAAGTGGGTTTATGGAAACTAGTTATTTTTGATACATGGCGGGTTTTGGGTTGATTGACGTTTTGGCCATGATTAGGCTTTGGTTTTGGGTGTAATCACTTAGTTTAGTGATTTTGGAATCGTTGGAACCCTTTTTGGTGTATTTGGGTTGACTAAATTTGAAATGGTTCAAAATTAGGGTTTATGTGTTAAATTGGGTAAGCTAAGTGTTTAACACTTGTGATTTGGTTTAATTCATGTATTAGGGCAATTTTCACTTGTGTTAGTGATTATTGGTTAGTTTGGACATTTTTATGACTTTGGTCAAAATGGGTAAATTGAATTGGGTCAAACTAGATGATGACACTTGTTTGGTCAAAGGGATGTTAAACCCTTTTGTTAAGTTTTAAATGAAGTTTTTGAATGAAAGTAATCGTTGGAAATGATTTCGGGTTAAAATTGGTATTTTGACCATAACGTCAACCTTGGTCAACTATGAAACGGGTTTTTTTTGTGTAATATACGATATAGTATGCGTTTAAAGGCTAAGTTGTTGTATTTTGGTATTTCAGGAACGCGGGAACTAGTCTCGTTAGTTTTGGACCTTCGGGTGTCGTTAAAAGTATAAAATGGTGTACTTTGCACTTTAGGTGTCTAAATGGGCTGATTGTGGAGGTAGGTATAAACCCTTGGTTAAGGGCTTTGTTGTCGAATTCTCTTGTAGAGAATGTATGTTGATTGTGTGTATATCTATATGAGTATTATATGTAAAAGCTTGCTCGGTTGCGTTTATAGATGACTTACATTATGACTTGTGCGGGCATCTCGAGGTGAGTGGAATAATTACATGCGTAGGTATATAATGTATTTATTTGAATACTATGGTATGAACCAAAGAGCCGGTAGTGCCATAGTATGTGCGAGTGTGCTACGATGTGAACCAAAGAGCCGGTAGCATCGTAGTACATGTGTTATGGCATGAACCAAAGCGCCGGTAGTGCCATAGCATGTACGAATGTGCTATGATGTGAACCGAAGCACCGGTAGCATCATGGCATATATGTTGTAGTGTGAACCAAAGCGCCGGTAGCACTAAAGTATAAATTGTTAGGGTGTGAACCAAAGCGCCGGTAGCACCTTAGCGATTATTTGTTAGAGTGTGAACCAAAGAGCCGGTAACACTTTAACATGAGTATGACTCAAGTTGTGATGTGAGCCAAAGCGCCGGTAGCATCATGACTAATGCGTATGGTGTGAACCAAAGCACCAGTAGCACCATGACGCATGTATGGTTAACCATATGGTTGTGTATGTGTTGTAGTATAGCATATTTATATTGTTCGATTATATGCTAATGGTTATGCTAGATGCGGGATTGGAGGTTTGTAGCTTTGTACTTGAGATGGTAAGATAATTATATTACTAGCGTATATGCGGTATGTGTGTAAGTGTTTGCAAGTAGGTACATTATATATGTATGTGTATAATTATTGCATTCACTAAGCTTCACGCTTACCCCTCTCGTTGTTTACCTTTTTACAGGAATTGTGTTGTGAAGCTAGCTAGTTGATAGACTAGTTACGTAGGAGCGCTTGGGCTCGATGGGGTAGCTTTCGGATATGGATGTGGATTGGGGATTTGGTAGATCCTCGGGATTATGCTCTTGGTATCGGGTTGGGCTATCGTGTCTTAACCGTGGTGTTGAATAAATGTTTGGAGGTCGTATTGTTTAGTTGTGTCGAGTCAAACCTTGTATGTGAAATACATTCTCGTAAGGATGTATGATGTCATTTGTAAACCAAGAGTCGAGATAAAACGTTAACGTGTTACTATGATAATTTGTATACGACAAACTATTTTGAAATGGTTGTGTACTTGGATTCTATTGGGACCTATCGTATATATATAAAAAATGTACTCTGTTTTTGGTTAAACGGATTGGGGTTGTTTGAAAACACCACCATTCAACATACCATTAACTATTTGTTACATCATTTACAGGAAAAATATGTCAGTAAAGAATAGCACCTGTACGGGAATTTATTTATTTTAGTCTCTACTCCATTTGCGGATCTTCAATCTGTAATTAAGATCTATGAGAAAAAGATGAATGTGAATTTGAAGTTAGAATAAAAGTACATACAGCCCTTTTAAATAGAATGTCAAACTTATAATATAACTTCGAGTAACTATTATTTATAAGAAAAAGATGAATGAGACATGAAGGTAGAATAAAAAAAGGACATTACCTGCTCAGCTTCAAGTAAATTGATCGTTATTGCTATCATTGTGAAACTTTGCATAAGTACTTGCATATCTCAATCACATTTAATATTGTAACACCCTGATTATGGGCCTAAGTGAAATAGGTATATTGTGTTATTTTATTATTATAATTTAAATATGATATTTAAATTATGAGTAATAAATATGATTTAATTATAAGGAGTGAAATAATAAATTATGAGTTGATAATTTATTATGTGACTAAATTAATGTACTCATGACGATGGTCATAGAAAATATCTGTTTGAGTGATTTGGGCTTCGTTAGGACTGCCTAATGGAAGTATCGTGTTTTAGATAACGGATAAAACACCTATAAAATACAAAAATAACAAAGTGGGACGGTGGCTTTGGTTATTAGATTACATGTGTTACTCCTTGTGTGTCTTTATCTCTTTTATTTCATTTTTCACTTTCCATTCCTAATAATAACACATACATATATAAGCAAATACCAAACACCCTTGATTGTGATTCATGCTTTGGAATTTTGAGATTAAAGATGTTGTTGGGTATGTATTGTGCTCGTGATCCAGGAACAACAAAACAAGATGATAAAGTGGAAGTGAAGACTCAATAATATAAGACCACTGAGTTTTGCTGGTATCGGTGAGTGGGACCATCCTTTCGGATATTGTTATATAGTGCTAAGATAGTGTAGTGTCTTGTGCTATGATCAGTGATATGCTCCCAGTGACCAGTGATATGTATGATTAGATTGTGCCTTTAGTCAGTGACCGATGACTATGATATTATGTGATTATGTGTACACTCAGTGATCCCGTCGAGGTGTTGTGTGCTACGGAAGGGGTCAACCATTCCTAGCGGGGTGTCTTGTACGATAGGAATTGGGTTGGGTTCTTGTGTTACTGATGTGGTGGTATAATGTGAATGACGAGTGCGTCACATCTGGAAGACTATACCAGTGTTTCAGTATTAAGGACTATCGGTAAACTCTAGCCCGATCAGCTAGTAGTTAATGGCTCGGCCAGGCCGCCGGTCCTCTTGTGATCATTTCTGTGCTAGTGACCTAGTATCCTGTGACTTGTGACCTTAAGCTGTGCTTAGAGCTTATAGTAATATCCTATTTGATATTTCCATTCACTTAGCGGTGCGCTAATTTCCCCCACAGTGTCCTTTCCCTGCAGCGGCAGTGTTGTAAATCTCCCGAGATCTCCCCCGGGATCTCGTTTTTAGAAGGCAACCGAGACGAGATGTTCATCTCCCGAGATTTCTCGGTCAACGGGGTCAAACTTAGTCAAAGCCACAATTTCTCGGATTTTCTAGCTAATTTGTAAGATTTTCTTGTAAAATTTGTAATTTCTAAGATTTTTTCGCTCATTTCTCGGATTTTCTTTGTAAAATCTCGTAAAAACGTATATAAATATACATATATTTATATTTTTATGTATATTTTTATTAAAAAAAACTATAAATTCAACTTAAGTCAACGTCCGAGATCTCCCTGAGATTATTCTGAGATGCCGAGATCTCCCTAAAAAGTCCAAACGAGATCTCCCTGAGATCCGAATTCTCCAAGCTTGCCTGCAGGTGACGTACAGCATATTTTGGGATGGGTGTGGCAAGGATTGAAGTGATGTTTGACACACTAGATAACTCTGATGTTTCGCATAAATTATTTTATATTATAATCTGTAATTAAGTAACACCAGAGATTTTGTGGAATATAACTATATGTGTAATTAATAGTAAATACTTGACTTCCGGTGTGTATTTCAAAAAAAAAATCCAGGGTGTTAAAACTTGGTATCAGAGCATAGGTTTGACAGCATGTACATGTGAGTGTCATGTTCCCAAACCCTAACTTGTGTGAAACATGCAAGTGGGGGGAAAAGGGATAAGTGAATGTAGGTGCTATGTGATTAGATAATTATGGTTAGTGATAAGTACTAACAGATTATCTACTAAGCTTTTGTGTGAGATGTTGTGATAAGACATGTATGATGATCGATCAAATCCTGCGGATGCCCCATTGACCCTCAACATTGTCAGAACTCTATTGGATGATTTCAGAATTGAGTGTGACCAGTCAAGAATATATGAGATGGAATGGCGACAACTGGAACAAATTTTGATGACGATCACTTCAGTGATGAGATACTAGTGTTACGGCGGGGTCAGGGGTGCGGGTGAGATCAATACGTTGATAGATAATAAGATTTCTTCTTATTTAAAAAGGTACATCCTTGTTACATTATTGTAATTATTAGTGTACCTTTTGATTGTGAATAAATGTCTATCTATGCTTGTTATATATTGTGCTTAACTGAGACCAGTTGTGAGGTGATTACTTCTTCTTAATAAGGTAGAAGTAGCCAGTGGTTTGACGGCTTCAGTCACAACAGCTGTGTCTGAAGCTATTAGTGAAATTATTGGGATTTATTCCCTTTGATTAGTTGTCATGCTTTTTTATGATTGCCATGTTCTGTGAAACTGGTCAGATGTGATGCGTTAGATATGCTTGCCATGATTAGTGAGATTTGTTGGTTTTGTACTGCATATGATATCGCATGTTTGTTATGCTCGACTAAATATAGTGAAATGCATAGTCTGATAAGAATGTGTTAGGACTATGTGAATTGAATGTCTTATTTCTTATGGCTTGTTAGATATGATGCATGTGACATGATTTGTCATGCTCTTTGTGATTTATTTGTTATATAAATTGCATGTGACTTGTCTATTGTGTCAGACTTGATATAGTGATATGCATGACCCTATAAGACTACGTAGGGTTTATATAAGATATATTCCTTTGCTTGATTGACGAAACAACTGTAGTGGCCCATACGGATTAGGGTTGGATACTAGTCCACATGTGTATGATGATGGGCTTGAACCCTGTGTTCTGTTGATATATTATATGTGATTTGCATGTGTGTAGATCAGGACTGAACTTTCAAGTGTGATAATTGTCCTACAATTTTGATATGCTCGACTGAACTAGTGGTGTAAGATTGGTAGTGGGGCTTTAAGGAATTATTTTCTTTTCTGGACCCTCGTGACTTTTGTGGTGACCAGTAGAAAGGAATTGTCAGTAGTGCTCCCTGTGTTGTCTTTAAAAGATAGGGAAATCTTTGACCTAAGTAGTGAATAATACCGGGTATATGTTATGACTTGAAGATAGAGTCGCGTTAGTGTTTTGAATTGTGTTTAGTTTATCATTAAGATAGAATGATATGACTTAATAATTCCTATGCTTGGATGGCTATGTGACATCTTCACATGATGGTTGATAGCATGACACTAATGAGACTAATTTACAAGTGATAAAATATATTTTTCCTATTACCGACGCTTAACAGGAAATTGTATGCCATGAAAAGTGTAAACCATATAGGATTTTCCTTATCGAGTAAATCAGAATAAGGGTATGATTTAGAAGAATATACTCGCGTCTGGACAACGAAAGTATATTGTGGTAAATCATTCAAGAATTCTCGGAAACTGAAGGGAATTTAGATGACTTGAATCATACTTGGAACATGAACTGATAAACAGATAATGAAATAATTGAGAATGAAATGACTAGATTGGAAAATTTTGGTGAATTAGATACGTATTTTGTGGACGCAAGTACATAATTTAGTGAAATAAATGGAATTCAGTTGCCTTTGCTTAGAAATTTGAGGGAATCTAACTGTGTAAAGAGTTAAATCTGATAACGAATACGTGAAATTGATGGTACCAAGTGACATCGTGACAAGATTTTGGACCTTGACTGATGAAATTGATTGTGGAAATTGTGGACACCAGTGGTTGGTTGAAAGACTTTCGGGGTACATGTCATTGTACTGGAAGATGTGTTGTCATGAAAATAAATTATCCTTTGCATTATTGTCGGGAAAAGTGTTTGGCTTCGAATGACAAAGGGTTAGATTTGCCTGTTGGTCTTGATAAGTAAGACTGTGAAAATCGTAATTTGAAACTGGTGGACCGTGATTTAACTAATTAGGTAAGTTAGAGTAAATGAGTTTTACAATTTGGACTCGAACTTGAACAAGAAAATAGTGGTTGTGATGAGAACCTGTGACTTTAGTGATAGTGACTAACCAAATAAACTTCTTTGTTCGAGCATGACCAGATTCCGAGGACGGAATCTTCTTTAAGGGGGTAGATTTGTAACACCCTGATTATGGGCCTAAGTGAATTAGGTATATTGTGTTATTTTATTATTATAATTTAAATATGATATTTAAATTATGAGTAATAAATATGATTTAATTATAAGGAGTGAAATAATAAATTATGAGTTGATAATTTATTATGTGACTAAATTAATGTACTCATGACGATGGTCATAGAAAATATCTGTTTGAGTGATTTGGGCTTCGTTAGGACTGCCTAATGGAAGCATTGTGTTTTAGATAACGGATAAAACACCTATAAAATACAAAAATAACAAAGTGGGACGGTGGCTTTGGTTATTAGATTACACGTGTTAGTCCTTGTGTGTCTTTATCTCTTTTATTTCATTTTTCACTTTCCATTCCTAATAATAACACATACATACATACGCAAATACCAAACACCCTTGATTGTGATTCATGCTTTGGAATTTTGAGATTAAAGATGTTGTTGGGTATGTATTGTGCTAGTGATCTAGGAACAACAAAACAAGGTGATAAAGTGGAAGTGAAGACTCAGTAATATAAGACCACTGAGTTTTTCTGGTATCGGTGAGTGGGACTATCCTTTCGGATATTGTTATATAGTGCTAAGACAGTGTAGTGTCTTGTGATATGATTAGTGATATGCTCCCAGTGACCAGTGATATATATGATTAGATTGTGCATTTAGTCAGTGACCAGTGACTATGATATTATGTGATTATGTGTACACTCAGTGATCCCATCGAGGTGTTGTATGCGACGGAAGGGGTCAACCATTCCTAGCGGGGTGTCTTGTACGATAGGAATTGGGGTGGGTTCTTGTGTTACTGATGTGGTGGTATAGTGTGAATGACGAGTGCGTCACGTCTGGAAGACTATACCAGTGTTTCAGTATTAAGGACTATCGGTAAACTCTAGCCCGATCAGCTAGTAGTTAATGGCCCGGCCAGGCCACCGGTCCTCTTGTGATCATTTTTGTGCTAGTGACCTAGTAGCCTGTGACTTGTGATCTTAAGCTGTGCTTAGAGCTTATAGTGATATCCTATTTGATATTTCCATTCACTTAGCGGTGCGCTAATTTCCCCCCACAGTGTCCTTTCCCTGCAGGTGAGGTACAACATATTTTGGGATAGGTGTGGCAAGGATTGAAGTGATGTTTGACACACTAGATAACTCTGATTTTTCGCATAAACTATTTTATATTATAATCTATAATTAAGTAATACCAGAGATTTTCTGGAATATAACTATATGTGTAATTAATAGTAAATACTTGACTTCCGCTGTGTATTTAAAAAAAAATAAAATAAAAAATCCAGGGTGTTAAAAATATCATCTTATAGGTAGAAATTTTGACATCTTAATTGATTTAAGTAATAACTTGTCCCTACCAGATCAAGCGAGTAACATTTTTTTATTCTTTCATTTTAAAATGAAAAAGGGATGATGTTTCAAGTGACCAAAAGTATCTATAAATGTATTCAATTTCATTAATAAATATCAATTTGGAAAAAAGAGTATATCTAACCAGTTTTGACATGAACTACAAAATTACCCATGTGGATACACTGTCGATCTGACCCATGACCCAAACTTATCCAGTGAATCCGTTTTGACACCTCAACTTTGAAAACCAACAACCTACACATAATTGAGCAAATCCGTATTTCCTACTTGAACCTGAAAACAACAAATTATATGATGTAGGAGATGATAGTCAATAGTGCAGTCTAGATTGTGTAACACCCCGCCAAAATCGCTATTGACGTGGATGTTAACTCTGGTCCCAGTGCTTGGCTTGACTTCTAAGTAACAGCAGAGTTCTACAGCGGAAGCAATATATCTATGTACCTGAGACAAAACATGCTTAAAGTGTTAACCAAAAAGGTTGAGTGAACAACATAGGTTTAATAATTATAACAAGTTTTAGACCACAAGATTTAAATAAGCGGTTTAATCAGTTCGGTAGTAGTGCTGGTGTATATGATATCGATACTAACCATTAGTTACCCTAAACACATCACGTTCGTGTCGTTCATCGTTGTTATGTATCCATTGACCAGCGGTCATCCGGATAGAGACGTCACCCTCAATAGCGCTATCACAATAACTAAGCTTACCAAATTCCAGTAATTAACGATATCATGATAGGGATTAAGCATGAATCAAAGCATGTTAGCAAACAGTTTGAACTGATCAAAATAAAGTTTGAGTACTTGTGTCTAAGCGTAAAACAGTTTAAAAGCAAGCATGTGTCTCACCCCAAAGTTTATAAAACAGTTAAGAAATAATAAAAAGAGGGCCTATGAAGTTCACCTTGAATCGAAGATGAAGATAATTCTATGAATGAAATGAACGAGAGTATATACCAGGCCTTCAACCTAGAGATATATAGGCTAAATCATAAATTTGTCCAATTGACAAATGAAGAATCCTAGGTACATTAAGGATTGACTAAACATATTTTTATCGTTATGTATGTGTGTATAGGAAAACAACACTTAATAGATTACTTGTACATACATTTAATACATGTTATATATATAATAAGTATTATATATTATATAAATATTATTTAATTGTTTGTATTATATTTATATTAATTAATTAGTATTATATATTAATAGTTATGATATATTAAGTATATAAGTACTTGTATCACATTTTATACATTAATAGTTATATTAAATTAAGTATATAAGTTTAGATTTATTATGTTATTATATTTAATATAAATGAATTATTAAAGTATATATTTGTATAATCTATATCATATACTCTATAAAGTATATGTATTATATTAATTTAGTTATGTATTAGTAGATATTTATTATATATATTAGTAACATAAATAATTATTATTTAAGTAATTATTTAAAGATTTTTATATTTAGAAACAATAATATTTAATTATTATAATTTATATGTATTATAGTTATCCCGAAAATAGATATATACTTCCTAAATTAGTTTTTAACTAAAATAATTATGAAATAACTAAGTTTATAATTTCTATAAGTTTCCTTTAGTGCAAAAACCTGTAGAAAATTTTATAAAGTTATCCTACCTTGTTTTTATATTTATTTGTGTTTATTTCCTTATTTATCTTCTCGGTTTATATATGGAAACAAAGTTAAATATGCATAAAATATTAATTCGACTTAAACAATAAATTTTATAATTTTTATAAGTTCTATATGCTGTAAATAAGTTGTAAAAATATAATTTCAAAAATTATATATATTATTATTTATTTTATATTTCCTTGTACTTTATCCATTATAATCGGTATTAATTAAATAAAATAGATAAATACTTAATAAATAAGTTATAATAATTTTTTATAGTATATATGTAACCTAATGATTATATAAAATTTTTGTAAAAACTATTTTAATTCGTTTAGTATTTATTTTATATTTATTTTCTTATCTTCTCTCGGTTAATATAAATACTTTACAAAAATAATTTAAAATACTAATTATACTAATAAATATAATTTTATATTTTTCGCAGATTACTTACATACTTATAAACTTATAAAATTTTTTATAGTTATTATATTCACCCTTTTTCTATTTATTACGAATTTTATATAGTTTCCATATTTAGTACTTATTAAATTCATTTTTAATTATAAATAAAATCCCAAAAACTACTATAATTATTTTTACATGATCTAACACTATTCTAAATACTTTTTAATGCAAAACTTACTGTTCTTATATTTTTATACGAATTATTACTATTTTCTACTTATATGTATATTGATTTAAAGATAAAATATATAATAGATACTTATAATAGTAAATAATTTAGGATTTCGAATTTAGTATTCTTTTTACATCAGTAGGATGTTACAAAAAGTTTTGTTTCAATTATTGAAGTCGTTTACTAATTTTTATTGATTTTTGTTTACATAAAACCCTAGCCGAATAGCTATAATTTAAATAAATATATAATACATCATAAAAATAAAGTTTTTGACTTAGATCATCTTCATAACAATAATAAGTTCTGGAAAAATTATTGTTTCGAATTTATTTACCTTATAACTATTTTATTTAATTTTTGTACATATATATACACATATTGCTAATATACATACATATAATCTGTTTTTAATTATTTAAAAATATAAAAACGTGATATAAATCTGTAAAAGTAATTTTCCTTAATCCTATAATATATAAAAGTATTTATCACATATTATTTATGATTTATTTAATTTGTTTCTATTTATTAAAAATAAAAAAATATATCGGCTAAAAAAAAAGTAAATAAAGAAAAAAAACTAAAATAAATTAAAAAAAAGAATAAAAGACTTACAAAACTTATTAAGGTTTGAGAGCTTCAAAGAAAAATTTATAAAAATTATGAAGCTTTGATGTGTATTTATAGAGTTAAAAGTCTTGGTGAACAAGTAAAAGACTTATATTTGGAAACAATTACAATTACTTTTTTATTATTATTTATTTTTAAATTTTCGATCAGCCCTATAAATAAAAAAATTATTTAATTAATTTAATAGAATATTCTAGAATTATGTTTGTTATTTTGTTTATTTTTATTTTTCTTTTCTTTTTATTTATAACCGTATAAATATATATTTATTATAAAAATTTTGGTATTTATATTTATTATAAATAATCATAATTTTAATTTAACTACATTATTAATTTGTAGTTTTATTAATCATATAAATATCATAATACATTTTTAAAACATTATTTTACCTATAAAGTTAATTATACATTTATAATTCATATAAGTTTCTTATTATATATATACTTAGTATATAATATTATGAATTTTTAATTATATTATATTTATTATTCTTATATCTATTTAACTTAATAACACTATACTTTTATAATTTATAAAAGTACCACATTTATATACACTTATACCTTTTATACATCTTTTAATAACATTAACACTAATATATACATAATTAGATATTCAAATAATATTATTATAAAATTTATTATTATTAGGGTTAGGGTTTAATGTAAGCATTTAAATATCGTTCATTAACTGTGGTCAGATAACAACCCTAATATTATACACAGAACAAACAAGAGAAACCCTAAGGGTATTTTAGTCATTTCAGAACAGAAAATGAGGGTTGTTATAGTACCTCCCCGTTAATTTAAACTTCATCCCGAAGTTTCAGGAAGAAAAGATGGGGATGTTTCTGCTTCATTTGGTCTTCACGTTCCCTGGTATACTCGGGGCCTCTACGCGAATTCCAACAAATTTTAACAATAGGAAATATTGCCCTGTACTAAGCGTTTGAATCTTATGACCCATAACTTATACAGGTTCTTCTATGAAGTGCATTTTATTATCAATGCAGAGGTAATTCAAAGGGATAACATGAGTGTCATCTGACTATGTTTCCTTAAAAGAAAGTGTGATATGTTAGTCGTACAAGCATTTCGGTAAGTTGGACACCTGAAATGTGCAACGGACATTACTAAGTTTATTTGAAACTTTGAGCGTTTATGTCGCCATTAGGGCAGACAATTAGAGAAAAGTACTTGGAGATCATAGCCATGTAGTTTGATGCATGACTTGTGTTTGTTAGGGGATGGTGCCAACTTCATGATACCTTTAGTTTTCAAGAAATTCCTAATGTGAATCGACGAAAGGAGATGTCAGCTAAGGAGTCACTAATCAGGCTTATATACAAGTATTCCATAATTACTTAGATGCCTTCAGGATGGTATGAGTGATTAAGGAAGGATATCGTTCAGCGTATTATAATACATGCGAACTTATCCTTGGAAATAGCTCGTCGTAGAACGTAACTTTATGATCATGATTTCAGTTACATGTCAAATTAGGGATCGAAACTTGACTAGGATAATGTCCAGTTGCAACCCACGGAGGAAGAATTGTTTAGAGTAACCACATAAATGCCATAAAATATTGAACTATAGAATTGATATTTACGAGTGTGTTGTGGTTTAGCCATGAAATATCGGAAGTAAAAGCTTCTCAACGGTCAACCTTAAAAGGGAAAAGTTGATGAGAACAGAGGGTTTTGAATGATGAACCTAATGGTAAGGGCAAGTGGAATTGTGATTACTACATGGTGTAGAATAATACGAAAATTTTATATAACCAAGCAAATGAAAATTTTACAGAAGTTCGAGTCGTTTAAGGTGACAATGTAGAAAGGAGTGAAGTTCTTAGTAAAACTAGAGTTATGTACAACATGTATTATTTTAAGTAAAATATCTTTTAATTAAAAGAATTGATTTATAAAAGTTAAAGTATAATTTTATATGTACTAGTCAAAAATAAGTAAAGGTAAATTTTATTTATATAAACATATACGATTTATAAAATTTGTACGAATGGTAGTAAATAAATTTATTTTATAAAATTTCGAGAGGATCGCACAGTAAAATAGTATGCGTAAAATTTTGGTAACAGAGTTTTCATATTTCAGAGGTTACGAGTTGAAAACAGATCAATGAAGATCGGGTGAAGGTATTTTGAATATTTCGAGTTATTTTTAAGCAAAAATGTTGTGAGGTAATGAAATCTATTGCATTTAAATACGGTTGATGACTATTATTAGGAAATATGTTCTTGAAATTCGAAATGTTCATGTGTGAAGCTGTTGCTGGCAAGTGATATATGAATGGTGGAGTATGAGAACGGAACAGTGAATGTGGTGTTTATAATATCTTCGTTTGAATATTCAAATGGAAATCTTGCGAGTGGTTGTCCCTTATCTTCGAAGAGTTTTTAATGGGTTTATGAAAATCTACACTAGGAGCGTAATTGCAGATAACATGAGGCATGCTTTGAAGAAATTTCGGGGTGTCGCCAGCGGGAATGTGATAATTAAGCATCAAAGATAAAGAGATAGGTTGTTTAATAAAGAAAGATTGCAAAGCTTTACAACTTTTATGTCATAGGAGAGTTTGTTAATCTACTCATGGATATGAGATAGACAGTTTGGTTGAAAAACGAGCTCTTAGTATCTCTACAAATCAGATTATGATTACCCTTCATGTAATAACATTGAGATGTTTGAATGAATGGCTTGGAAATTTTTCTTTGATTCACTTTCTATTCCATACGTCATGATATTAGAATTTCTATATGAATTACTGTAATATAATCACGTCGGCCAAGCATCATTATATTTCACTAATTCATATTTCCATTCCAAGGTCACTCCATAAGGTCAGGACACGTGATCAAACTTAGATAGTTGTAACAACCCTCACTTTTTGACTTCTAAATTACTGAATTAACCCTAGAGTTATATGTCTGACTATATGTATTAAGGGTTGTTATATACAATTAAATATTGACCGAATAGTAATTTTTAGTCAACAATGTACGCTTAAATAAATAATATATTATAAATTTATATAATTTGATATAATTTAACTAAGTATATAAACTTTGTATCACTTTTATTATTTAGTTAATGTATTATATATTTAACTATATAATAAATCCAATTATATATAAATGTAATAATATTTACAAACTTACTAAAACTATAGTTTAATAATTAAAATCATAATTATTATTAAAAATACAAAATACCGAATTATTTGTTATTTTTATGCAAAATTTGTATTTATTAATTAAATAAAACAAAAATAAAAAAAATATTATTGACAAATATTCTTGGAAAAGCATTAAATCAATTTATTTATTTATATAAAAAAAATCCTTAAAATAAATGAAAAAAATAAAAATAAATAAATAAATAAATAAATTACTTTTTAATTAAAAATTGTAATGGAAAAACTACTTTTATTATTTTATTTTGTGCATTATCCCATGACCTAACATTTAATATTTTTTTAATTTTAAAATCCCATTAAGAATTAAAATATTTCTTTTTATTTTAATTATTTTATTCTTTTTACCTAATTCTTTCAAGTATAAATACCCCTCATTTCTCATTCAAACTCACACCAAAATTTCTCTCATTCTCTCTTTGAAGAATTACTACTAGTAAGTATTCTTTTCTTACTTTTTATTTTTTTACTTTTTACTTTTTACTTTTTACTTCGGTTATTATTTTTACCGAAACATGTAAATAATGTTATAAATTATATGCAATTACAAATAAAATAAATAACATGTATACACTATTACTATTACTAGCACCTATAACCTACTACTTATATTGTAACATAAAAACATTTTGGGATATGTATTAGAGATGTATAGATCTTCGAACTTTCTTGACGAATGGTTTCTATGAGATTCTAAGCAGAGGGTTTGGATTTTCGATTTAAAGGGTCCTATGGCTCAAGCCCCTAGATCTAAATTGGCCATTTGAAGGGAAAGGGGTGATTGGAAGCTTATCTAATACGGCAAGTATCCTAAAATGGAAAACACTGATAAAAGTAGAAACTCTCTAGTCATAGAAACTTAGTAAAATAAGAAACTTTCTAAATATGGAAACTTTATAAAAATAGTAACTTACTAGGAATAGAAACTTAGTAAAACAACCTTTACTTAAACACATGTTTAAACATAAACATGGGTAAAACACTTAACTACTCTTAAATGTCAATAGGTTGACTTTCCTGCTCACTCGTTCAACTCTTTATTCCGAGGAATAACTCTCTCTCTCTACTTACTAAGGTGAATTCATAGCCCCTCTTTATTGCTAGCAAACTTACTTACTTTACTTGGGGTGAGACACATGCTGTTTTTACTTTTTATACTTTAGACACAAGTACCAAACTATTAAACTATGCTATACCCGGCTATATCCGACTAAGTCCCTACATTGATATTTTTAATTGCTGCGGCATGCTTAATTATTGGGGGTAGGCCTATCGGGAGTAACGTCCCCGATACATTTGACCAAGTCATTGTATTACCTAATAATGAAATTAAACCGACAAGGACAGACACAACTTGTCATGGGGCAAACTTGAACGTTTAGTCTAAATATCACGCATTGGCATAACTTTTTGATCCTGCGGGAGATCAACTTTATAAACTAAATCTTATGGTCTAAAACAACGATAAACTTTTTGTTAAACCTATGAACTTCACTCAACCTTTTTGGTTGACACTTTAACATGTTTTGTCTCAGGTGCTGTTTGATTCATGCTCTTATACTTACTACTTATGTGATGCTACTTGGATATAGCATCAAGAGATATCGCATTTATTACTTCTGCATGTGAACATTTACGATATTGTTATTCCTATCATTGTAACAATATTTCATTTTCCACTGCGTACTCATTAAAGTTAAATTCATCATTTAGTATTGTTCTCGTTTATTATAATATGTTGGTATGTTTTGATATTAGTGACGTTCCTTCCAGACCCTATTGGAAGGACGTTACAGATTGGTATCAGAGCATAACCAGGCTGTTATAGAGAACCAGGATTTCATTTTTATGTGTGCCTTACTTGTTAGCTAGGGTGCCTTAGCAATCTAGGAAACTATAACCTTTCCTGCCTTAGAATTAAAGCACTTAGGATTGCCCCATAATCTTAACGATTATGCTTTAATAAACTTGACTTAAAGATTCTAATCAAAATATCCTTCCTAATGTTAGGATGTCTAATTATCATCAAATGACCAAAATGAATCTTTTCAAGCCAACCGAAAAAGATACTGAAAGGTCTTCCATAGAAAGACCAGTCCAAAGTCCACCTTATGGCTTTGGTGGTCCTCCCTCACAAAATTATAGCCCAAATACTACTCTAAAGTTACATGGGTCTCCTGAATACTATCCAACCCCGAGGAATAAAGACAAGAGGAAATGTCTTGAAGAAACTGGGCCGTCAAAGAAAAGATCCCGATCTCCTTTCTACGATGAAGTTGATGCCAAGTACGAGCTCATGAATCTGCGAAAAACTACCGATGACCTAATTCGCCATATTGCAAGGATCGATTTTCAAATGAAGGAAAAAGACCTAGCGATCAAGAAGCTCATGAAGGAAAATGCTGAACTAAAGAAAGAGATAAAGTTGGTGAAGTATGAAGGTGATAGAAATACCCGATGGGGGAAGCAATCTCTCTCCTACCTAAGAGAAGATGTTGACCTTAGATTGAAGATGGAGGAAAACTGCGTGAATAATCAACTTTCTATAAGGGACCACAAGTACCATGTAATCAACAATGAAGTTTCTAACCTTTATGATAATCTCGAGTTCCTGCATGAGAAACAAAAGGCGAAGAATGAGAAAGTTGAGAAGTTTATGAAGAAGGTTGAGGATGAGAAGAAGGAATATGAATCTTAATATTCTTTAGTTATCTTTCTATTTTCCATCTATGTAAAGGCTATGCCTTAAAACTATTTCTATTTCCGAATCATATATTAAAAGGCTTATTTAATGCCTAGTTCCTTAATAAAATAAAGTGTTTTATTTATATCATGTGATATTAATACTTTATCTTATTCCTACTTGTAATTGCTCAAATTTGTTAACTTATCCGACTTATGTTCACTTTTATGTAGTGACACCATGGTTCATTCAGCTGCACCTACCGTTAACAATGTTGTGTTAACTACTGAGCAATTCCAACAGTTACTCGCTGCCACCCAAGGCAACGCCCAAGCTAACCATGCTAATCCACAACTGAAACCTTGTTCCTACAAGGATTTTTCAAACTGTCATCCTCCTGCATTTAAGGGGACTGAAGAAGCTGTCGAACTAGTCCGTTGGTTCGAGAAGATGGAATCTATTTTCCGTATTTGCAACTGTGGTGATAACGATCGACTAAAGTATGCCACTAGCTCATTGGGTGGCAATGCTTTAACTTGGTGGACTGCTCATGCCAAGTCCGTAGAAATTGATAATGCTAATGCAATTCCATGGGATGAACTCAAAAGCATGATGGTCAACAAATTCTGTCCTCGAAGTCAAGTTCAGAAACTTGAAGTTGAGTTCTGGGAACTCAAGGTCAAGGGTACTGACATTGAGAACTATACCAATCGTTATCTGGAGCTTTCTACTCTATGTCCTGAAATGTTTCCTACTGAAGCTAGAAGAATTGAGCGATATATTGAAGGTCTTCCTGAGGATGTTCAAGGGAATGCTATTGCTACTGAGAAGGTTACTTTGGATGCTGTGATTCTCATGGCACAAAATATCATGGTGGCCAAGAGAAGAAAGGCGTCGACCAATAAGCAAGTTGAAACCAAGGGTAATGATGGTAAGAGGAAGTTTGAGCCATCTCAAGGTTCGGCTCAGAATGATAATAAGAAGCCTGCGGATGGTACAAGGTCGAATTATTAGGGTACTTATCCTTTCTGTATTCGTTGTGAGAGGCATCACCCGGGGAAGTGTACTGCGGTTTGTGCGTTGTGTAAGAAAGTGGGACACGTTGCTAAGACGTGTAAGACTCCTCCGAAGGATAAGGCTATTGTTCCAGCCAAAGCTCCTCCTACATGCTATACTTGTGAAGAGAAGGGACACATTAGTCTGAATTTTCCTAAGAAGAAAGATAATCCTGCTACTGGAGCTAATGCTACTGCTGCGAAGGGTCGTGCGTTTGTTATTACTGCTGCTGAAGCCCTAGATGAAGATGAAGTTATCACGGGTACGTATCTTGTCAATAATTTCTATGCAACTATTTTATTCGATACTGGTGCCGACAGAAGTTACGTGTCTAGTGATTTTTGTACCCTATTTGCTAAAAAGCCTCAACCCTTAGAAACTAAAAGATTAGTAGAAGTAGCCAATGGAAAGGTCATGCAAGTCGATAAAATCTATAAAAACTGCAACCTAATCTTAGCCGATAAAGAATTTAAGATAGACCTTTTGCCGGTCAAACTCGGAAGTTTTGACGTCGTAGTTGGTATGGATTGGTTACGTCCATTACATGCCGCTATCATGTGTTACGATAAAACTGTTAATGTTCCATTGGGGAATGGAGATACTCTCATCATCCAAGGTGAAAAGAGTGGTTCTAATCTCAATATCATCTCCTATATCAAAACCCGCAAATACCTTATGAAAGGTTATCCAGCCATTCTAGCCCACGTTAAGCTGATCGAATCGGAAGAGAAGCATATTGAAGATGTACCAGTGGTTAGAGACTATCTCTATGTGTAAAAACCCGTCCTTATCCTTCTGGACGAAATCTTCGACATTTGATCCCATTGCGATGGCCGACTCCAAATAATGTCCTTAAAATAAGCAAATGCACAGCGGAAGACTTAATTTGTACCTGAGAATAACATGCTTTAAAAGGTCAACATAAAGTTGGTGAGATATATAGGTTTGATGCTAGCAGCGTTATAACTATGGACCACAAGAATTCATATGTAAACATTTTAATAAAAATATTCTAAGTGGTTGAGCACTTGGTAACCATACTTAACATTTAATCACGTCGCATATTCCCTTTATTATGAAATCTTACTACACCGTACCAAGTGTAGTTACGAAACGAAGTACTGTGCAACCGTTGAATACTGGTCGTCCAGTCCGGTTGGGGTTGTCAGGCCCGATAGATCTATCAACAGGATTCGCGTTTACAATACCGCTGTAAATAATAGTTCCAAGCTACAGGGAAGTATGCCAGTGGTACAACTCAACGTAGAATATATTTTTGATCACTTGTGTCCATAACGTAAATCTTTTATAAAAACAGCGCATGTATTCTTAGCCCAAAAATATTTAGAGTTTAAAAGGGGACTATATACTCACCTAATGTATTTTGTAGTAAAAATACATATAACATCATTGAACACGTATAAGGTTGGCCTTGGATTCACGAACCTATATCATTTATGTATATTAATACATATAATCGTAATCAAACAAATTTGTATATATTATAATCTAATTTATATATTATATATATATAATTTGTATATGTATTCAAATTGATTAATATTTATATAGTTACATTAATATATTCATATTTATATGTATAATTGTTTAGTGTTATATTAAAAAAAATAGTTTGTTATAAGTAAATATCTATATAGATAATATTAATAGGTTTATTATGTGAAAATATTATTTTGATTATGTAATAAATATATTTTATGTTCATAATATTTATTTTTAAAAAAAAAAAAAAAAAAGTTTTGATAATAAAAATGATTTACGAATAATAATAATAATAACTAACATTAATAATGAAGATATTAATAATTTTAATTAATACTTATACTAATAATACTAATACTTCATAATAATAATAATAATAATTAAAGAAACTACCTTTAAGAAAAACAGCAAAAATATTGTCCCTGCCGGGACTCGAACCCATGACCTCACGTAAACCCGAACCATCACTCAACCAGTTGGGCTGTTGCCCTTTTTCCGAAATATAACAGAAAACAATTGTATTTAACCCGTAAATTCTTAACTCCATTTGCCTTCTTCTTCATCACAACAGATTCGACCCCCATACATAATCAACCAAAACAGAGGTTTATGTGTTTTTAAAATGATACTCTCAAATCGATATTCGAGATTTGTATACATTGAAAACGAAAGAAAAAAAAAAAAAATAAAAAAAAAACTCAGACCTGCTGCTGTCGTCGCAGGCCTTTTTTTTAAAAAGAAAAATTTTGATTTCATTTTTTATAAAGATTTGGACAATGGTTATAACATGAAACACGTGTTAAATCATTTATAGAAACTATTTGAAACGTTTACTTAACTCGAATCATAACATAAACTTCGAATTTGATCGATGAACGACTGTTGACTTTTTATTTGAAAAACTTTGACTAACAAATTCGAAATCAATCGAAAGAATTGATGCGTGCAAACTTACAGATAGCTTAATTGAACGATTTTTAACAAAATGGCGTTTTTACATTTTGAGAATCAATTTTGAATTCGAGGTTTTGATTTTAGAACACCTACAGGGGTGTCGAGCCCCTCTTTCTTTTCTTTTTTTTTTTTTTTTTCTAAGTCCTTATGTCTGTTTTAATTGCTTTAAGTATAGAAGTAAATCGAAAGAAGATATGTTATTGGATTTATAAGACTACAATAACCTACACTCAATCACGGATCAGCAGTAAACGAGGAAGAAAACAATAACATATAAACACACGTTTTTTTATTTATATTTACTTATTATATATACATTTAAAATATAAAAATAATAATTATAATAATAATTATAATAATAATAATAATAATAATAATAATAATAATAATAATAATAATAATAATAATATTGATAAAGATACTAATAATAATAATTAATAAAGATAATGATACTAAAAAAAATGATAAAAGTAGTAAAAGTAATGATATTAATAATAATAATAGAAATAATAATATTAATAATAATATCAATAATCAAAATAATACTACTAACAAGATTGATATTAATATTAATCATATTTAATAAAATATAATGATAATTTTGAAAGTTATAATAATACTATTAATATTATATACAATAAAGATTTTAATGGTAACGGTAATAATAAAATTTCAATATTAATAATCTTAATAATAACTCAAATCATATATTTTTTTTACTAATTATAATAATAATAATATTAATAATGATAACAGTATTATTAGTAATAATATTATGATAAATTAAATGTATCGTATTTTTATATCTATATATTATGTTAAAATGATAATATTCCTAATAATGATATTGCCATTAACATTAATATTTATTTATATCAAAAATTTTATACAACGATTAATAACATCTATTATATAAATATATTTATCTATATATACATTATATACACATAATTGTTTGTGAATCGACAGGCATGGTCACGGGGTAACTGATTATTCAGATATAGATTTCAGACTTTCTAAACTCAACATTAGGATTTTTGCTTATCGTGTCGAAAACATATAGAGATTAGGGTTTAAATTTGATCGGAAATTTCCGGGTCGTTACACTATGTGTTTCCCGAAGATCTTCCTGGTCTTCCACCTCCTCGACAAGTTGAATTTTAAATTGATTTAGCTCCCGGTGCTGCTCCTATTGCTAAAGCACCATACCGTTTAGAACCTTCCGAAATGAAGGAACTTTCTAACCAGCTCCAAGAACTATTGGATAAAGGTTTCATTCGTCCAAGCTCGTCCCCATGGGGAGCTCCTATTCTATTTGTTAAAAAGAAGGATGGTACGTTAAGGATGTTCATTGATTACCGCGAACTTAACAAGCTTACTATCAAGAACCGTTATCCATTACCACGTATTGATGATCTATTCGACCAACTTCAAGGGTCAAGTGTTTATTCAAAGATTGATTTGAGGTCCAGATATCATCAACTTAGAGTCAAGGAATCTGATATTCCTAAGACTGCTTTTCGCACTCGTTATGGGCACTATGAATTCTGTGTCATGCCTTTTGGTTTGACCAATGCTCCTGCCGTTTTCATGGATCTCATGAACCGTGTCTGCAAACCTTATCTTGATAAATTCATCATTATTTTCATTGATGACATTTTGATCTACTCTAAGAGTGAGAAGGAACATGAGCAACATCTGCGCGTGATTCTTGAACTCTTTCGAAAGGAACAACTCTACGCTAAGTTTTCTAAGTGCGAGTTTTGGCTCAAAACCGTACAATTCCTCGGACACGTTGTTGATAGTAATGGAATACATGTTGATCCAGCTAAGATTACCGCTATCCAGAACTGGGAGATACCAAAGACTGCGAAGCATATTCGTCAATTTTTGGGACTTGCCGGTTAATATCGGAGATTCATAAAGGATTTTTCCCTTCTTGCCAAACCTCTTACGAAGCTAACTCAAAAAGGGAAGAAGTTTGAGTGGTCCGAAGAACAGGAATCTGCTTTCAAGATTCTGAAAGAGAAGTTGACCACATCTCCGATTCTATCTTTACCTGAAGGTACTGACGATTTTGTTGTTTACTACGATGCCTCAAAGCAAGGCTTTGGTTGTGTTTTAATGCAACGTGAAAAGGTTATTGCCTACGCATCTAGACAGTTGAAGAAACACGAGGAGAGCTATACCACACACGAACTTGAGTTAGGTGCCGTGGTATTTGCATTAAAGATATGGAGACATTATCTATATGGTACCCAGTTTACGGTGTACACTGACCATAAAAGTCTTTGACACATCTTTGATCAAAAACAGCTGAATATGAGGCAAAGCAGATGGCTCGAGTTATTGAACGATTATGACTGTAAGATGGAATATCATCCTTGCAAGGCAAACGTAGTTGCCGATGCCCTCAGTCGAAAAGACGATGTTAAACGTGCTCGTACCTTAAACCTGAAAATCAAATCAAATCTTATATCACGAATCTGTGAAGCTCAACTGGAAGCTATTAAACCAACACTCATCGAAGGTGAAGGACCTATCAGTTTCGAGAACCAACTCCAAGTGAAAGCTAATGGTACACGGTACTTTGGCAACAGAATTTGGGTTCCTCGCTTCGGTAATCTCCGTGAACTAGTCTTGGATGAAGCGCATAAGACTAGGTATTCTATTCATCCGGGTTCCAGTAAGATGTACCACGATGTGAAGGAATTCTACTGGTGGCCTAATATGAAAGCCGACATTGCTACTTATGTTAGTAAGTGTCTCACTTGTTTGAAAGTCAAGGCTGAACATCAAATGCCTTCTGGTCTGTTGACACAACCCTATATTCCGCAGTGGAAGTGGGAATGTATCGCTATGGACTTTATTACTAAATTGCCCAAGACTTCTAGTGGCAATGATACTATATGGGTCATAGTAGATCGTCTTACTAAATCTGCTCATTTCTTACCGATCAAGGAGACCGACAAGATGGAGAGATTGTCACAACTGTATATCAAAGAAATTGTCTCTCGTCATGGTGTTCCTATATCAATCATATCCGATCGCGACAGTAGATTCACTTCCAGATTCTGGAAATCCTTACAAACTGCTCTTGGAACTCAACTCGACATGAGTACTGCTTATCATCCGCAAACCGATGGTCAAAGTGAACGAACCATTCAAACATTGGAAGATATGCTTCGCGCTTGTGTTATCGACTTCGGCAAAGGCTGGGATAGACATTTGCCTTTGGTTGAATTCTCTTAAAATAATAGTTACCACTCAAGTATTAAGGCTGCACCTTTTGAGGCCTTATACGGATGAAAATGTAGATCCCCACTGTGCTGGGATGAATTAGAGGACAGACAGTTAACTGGTCCTGAAATCATACATGAGACAACCGAAAAGATAGTTCAGATTAAGAAACGAATACAAACTGCCCGCAGCCGACAGAAGAGCTATGCTAATAAAGGTCGGAAAGATTTGGAATTCCAAGTTGGTGACAAAGTCATGTTGAAAGTATCCCCTTGGAAAGGCGTCGTTCGTTTTGGTAAACGAAGCAAACTAAGTCCGCGTTTTGTTGGACCATTCAAGATTACTGAAAGGATCGAACCCGTGGCTTATCGATTAGAATTACCTGCTGAACATAGCAGCGTACACAACGTATTTCATGTCTCGAATCTTAAAAAGTGTCTCGCTGATGACACTCTTGTTATTCCTTTGGATGACATTCGCATTGATGATAAAATGCACTTCATAGAGGAACCCGTAGAAGTCATGGACCGATCTGCTAAACGCTTAAAACAAAGCACAATACCTATTGTTAAGATCCGTTGGAATTCACGACGTGGCCCCGAGTATACCTGGGAATGTGAAGACCAAATGAAACAGAAATATCCCCATCTCTTCTCAACCGCTGATGCATCCGAGAAGTCTACCTAAAACTTCAGGACGAAGTTTTTATTAACGGGGAGGTACTGTAACAACCCTCACTTTTCGACTTCTAAATTACTGAATTAACCCTAGGGTTATATGTCTGACTATATGTATTAAGGGTTGTTATATACAATTAAATATTGACCGAATAGTAATTTTTAGTCAACAATGTACGCTTAAATAAATAATATATTATAAATTTATATAATTTGACATAATTTAACTAAGTATATAAACTTTGTATCACTTTTATTATTTAGTTAATGTATTATCTATTTAACTATATAATAAATCCAATTATATATAAATGTAATAATATTTACAAACTTACTAAAACTATAGTTTAATAATTAAAATCATAATTATTATTAAAAATACAAAATACCGAATTATTTGTTATTTTTATGCAAAATTTGTATTTATTAATTAAATAAAACAAAAATAAAAAAAAAATATTATTGACAAATATTCTTGGAAAAGCATTAAATCAATTTGTTTATTTATATAAAAAAAATCCTTAAAATAAATGAAAAATAAATAAATAAATAAATAAATTACTTTTTAATTAAAAATTGTAATGAAAAAACTACTTTTATTATTTTATTTTGTGCATTATCCCATGACCTAACATTTAATATTTTTTTAATTTTAAAATCCCATTAAGAATTAAAATATTTCTTTTTATTTTAATTATTTTATTCTTTTTACCTAATTCTTTCAAGTATAAATACCCCTCATTTCTCATTCAAACTCACACCAAAATTTCTCTCATTCTCTCTTTGAAGAATTACTACTAGTAAGTATTCTTTTCTTACTTTTTATTTTTTTACTTTTTACTTTTTACTTTTTACTTCGGTTATTATTTTTACCGAAACATGTAAATAATGTTATAAATTATATGCAATTACAAATAAAATAAATAACATGTATACACTATTACTATTACTAGCACCTATAACCTACTACTTATATTGTAACATAAAAACATTTTGGGATATGTATTAGAGATGTATAGATCTTCGAACTTTCTTGACGAATGGTTTCTATGAGATTCTAAGCAGAGGGTTTGGATTTCCGATTTAAAGGGTCCTATGGCTCAAGCCCCTAGATCTAAATTGGCCATTCGAAGGGAAAGGGGTGATTGGAAGCTTATCTAATACGGCAAGTATCCTAAAATGGAAAACACTGATAAAAGTAGAAACTCTCTAGTCATAGAAACTTAGTAAAATAAGAAACTTTCTAAATATGGAAACTTTATAAAAATAGTAACTTACTAGGAATAGAAACTTAGTAAAACAACCTTTACTTAAACACATGTTTAAACTTAAACATGGGTAAAACACTTAACTACTCTTAAATGTCAATAGGTTGACTTTCCTGCTCACTCGTTCAACTCTTTATTCCGAGGAATAACTCTCTCTCTACTTACTAAGGTGAATTCATAGCCCCTCTTTATTGCTAGCAAACTTACTTACTTTACTTGGGGTGAGACACATGCTGTTTTTACTTTTTATACTTTAGACACAAGTACCAAACTATTAAACTATGCTATACCCGGCTATGTCCGACTAAGTCCCTACAGTGATATTTTTAATTGCTGCGGCATGCTTAATTATTGGGGGTAGGCCTATCGGGAGTAACGTCCCCGATACATTTGACCAAGTCATTGTATTACCTAATAATGAAATTAAACCGACAAGGACAGACACAACTTGTCATGGGGCAAACTTGAACGTTTAGTCTAAATATCACGCATTGGCACAACTTTTTGATCCTGCGGGAGATCAACTTTACAAACTAAATCTTGTGGTCTAAAACAACGATAAACTTTTTGTTAAACCTATGAACTTCACTCAACCTTTTTGGTTGACACTTTAGCATGTTTTATCTCAGGTGCTGTTTGATTCAAGCTCTTATACTTACTGCTTATGTGATGCTACTTGGACATAGGATCAAGAGATATCGCATTTATTACTTCTGCATGTGAACATTTACGATATTGTTATTCCTGTCATTGTAACAATATTTCATTTTCCGCTGCGTACTCATTAAAGTTAAATTCATCATTTAGTATTGTTCTCGTTTATTATAATATGTTGGTATGTTTTGATATTAGTGACGTTCCTTCCAGACCCTATTGGGAGGACGTTACAATAGTTGACGTGGGAATGTTGAGTCATGAGTGACATCCCTTCGTGTGAGTCAAAGAATACTTTGAATCACAATGGCGAAGTCAGGTCATAGGATATGTTTAGATATGATAACAATCACATATTAGCTGATCCTTCAGAGTCGGGATCATGCAAGATGATAGGGTTTTGGCTTGACATCCTTAGGAAAGGATACATAATGTCAGAAGAGGTAAAAGCATGTAGTAAGATGGATTGGCAGTATAAAGATTAAGGGAAAGCACTTAAAACTAAGGCAGGAAATGTTATAGACCTAAAGATTGCTAAGGCACCCACATAAGGCACACATAGAATGCAATCCTGGTTTTCTATAACAAGCCTTGACTCTCCTAAATTACATAATGAGATAGGTATGGTGGCATTTTATTGTTGGAATACAAGTAAGTCATGGCTCTTATTCTAAGAGTCAGATGTGTAAGTATAGTTCCTATAGCAAAGTGTTTCTAAAGATTTGAATGGTATAGGAATTCTAGGCATAACAAATATAAGTGAACTTAATGCACATAATCTAGAATGTAACGCAAATAATCAATGCAAATGAACAACTCGGTTATAGACTAGACTCACTAATGCATCCTAACTATTCATGTTAGTCACACTAATGTAACCTAGTTCCCTATAACCAGAGCTCTGATACTAACGGTAACACCCCGCCAAAATTGCTATTGACGCGGATGTTAACTCTGGTCCCAGTGCTTGGCTTGAATTCTAAGTAACAGCAGAGTTCTACAGCGGAAGCAATATATCTAGTACCTGAGACGAAACATGCTTAAAGTGTCAACCAAAAAGGTTGAGTGAACAACATAGGTTTAATAATTATAACAAGTTTTAGACCATAAGATTTAAATAAGCAGTTTAATCAGTTCGGTAGTAGTACTGGTGTATATGATATCGATACTAACCATTAGTTACCCTAAACACATCACGTGCATGTCGTTCATCGTTATTATGTATCCATTGACCAGCGGTCATCCGGATAGAGACGTCACCCTCAATAGCGCTATCACAATAACTAAGCTTACCAAATTCCAGTAATTAACGATATCATGGTAGGGATTAAGCATGAATCAAAGCATGTTAGCAAACAGTTTGAACTGATCAAAATAAAGTTTGAGTACTTGTGTCTAAGCGTAAAACAGTTTAAAAGCAAGCATGTGTCTCACCCCAACGTTTATAAAACAGTTAAGAAATAATAAAAAGAGGGGCTATGAAGTTCACCTTGAATCGAAGATGAAGATAATTTCATGAATGAAATGAACGAGAGTATATACCAGGCCTTCAACCTAGATATATATAGGCTAAATCAGAAATTTGTCCAATTGACAAATGAAGAATCCTAGGTACATTAAGGATTGACTAAACATATGTTTATCGTTATGTATGTGTGTATAGGAATAGAACACTTAATAGATTACTTGTACATACATTTAATACATGTTATATATATAATAAGTATTATATATTATATATTATATAAATATTATTTAATTGTTTGTATTATATTTATATTAATTAATTAGTATTATATATTAATAGTTATGATATATTAAGTATATAAGTATTTGTATCACATTTTATAAATTAATAGTTATATTAAATTAAATATATAAGTTTAGATTTATTATGTTATTATATTTAATATAAATGAATTATTAAAGTATATATTTGTATAATCTATATCATACACTTTATAAAGTATATGTATTATATTAATTTAGTTATGTATTAGTAGATATTTATTATATATATTAGTAACATAAATAATTATTATTTAAGTAATTATTTACATATTTTTATATTTAGAAACAATAATATTTAATTATTATAATTTATATGTATTATAGTTATTCCGAAAATAGATATATACTTCCTAAATTCGTTTTTAATTAAAATAATTATCAAATAACTAAGTTTATAATTTCTATAAGTTTCCTTTAGTGCAAAAACCTGTAGAAAATTTTATAAAATTATCCTACCCTGTTTTTATATTTATTTGTGTTTATTTCCTTATTTATCTTCTCGGTTTATATATGGAAACAAAGTTAAATATGCATAAAATTTTAATTCGACTTAAACAATAAATTTTATAATTTTTATAAGTTCCATATGCTGTAAATAATTTGTAAAAATATAATTTCGAAAATTATATATATATTATTATTTATTTTATATTTCCTTGTACTTTATCCATTATAATCGGTATTAATTAAATAAAATAGATAAATACTTAATAAATAAGTTTTAATAATTTTTTACAGTATATATGTAATCTAATGATTATATAAAATTTTTATAAAAACTAGTTTAATTCGTTTAGTATTTATTTTATATTTATTTTCTTATCTTCTCTCGGTTAATATAAATACTTTACAAAAATAATTTAAAATACTAATTATACTCATAAATATAATTTTATATTTTTCACAGATTACTTACATACTCATAAACTTATAAACTTTTTTATAGTTATTATATTCACCCTTTTTCTATTTATTACGAATTTTATATAGTTTCCATATTTAGTACTTATTAAATTCGTTTTTAATTATAAATAAAATCCCAAAAACTACTATAATTATTTTTACATGATCTAACACTGTTCTAAATACTTTTTAATGCAAAACTTACTGTTCTTATATTTTTATATGAATTATTACTATTTTCTACTTATATGTATATTGATTTAAAGATAAAATATATAATAAATATTATAATAGTAAATAAATTAGGATTTTGACTTTAGTATTCTTTTTACATCGGTAGGATGTTACAAAAAGTTTTGTTTCAATTATTGAAGTTGTTTACTAATTTTTATTGATTTTTGTTTGCATAAAACCCTAGCCGAATAGCTATAATTTAAATAAATATATAATACATCATAAAAATAAATTTTTTGACTTAGATCATCTTCATAACAATAATAAGTTCTGGAAAAATTATTGTTTAAAATTTATTTACCTTATAACTATTTTATTTAATTTTTGTACATATATATACATATATCGCTAATATACATACATATAATCTGTTTTTAATTATTTAAAAATATAAAAACGTGATATAAATCTGTAAAAGTAATTTTCCTTAATCCTATAATATATAAAAGTATTTATCATGTATTATTTATGATTTATTTAATTTGTTGCATATTTATTAAAAATAAAAATATATATCGGCTAAAAAAATAAGTAAATAAAGAAAAAAACGAAAATAAATTAAAAAAAAAGAATAAAAGACTTACAAAACTTATTAGGGTTTGAGAGCTTCAAAGAAAAAGTTATAAAAATTATGAAGCTTTGATGTGTATTTATAGAGTTAAAAGTCTTGGTGAACAAGTAAAAGACTTATATTTGGAAACAATTACAATTACATTTTTATTATTATTATTTTTTTTCAAATTTTTGATCAGCCCTATAAATAAAAAAAATTATTTAATTAATTTAATAAAATATTCTAGAATTATGTTTGTTATTTTGTTTATTTTTATTTTTCTTTTCTTTTTATTTATAACCGTATAAATATATATTTATTATAAAAATTTTGGTATTTATATTTATTATAAATAATCATAATTTTAATTTAACTACATTATTAATTTTTAGTTTTATTAATCATATAAATATCATAATACATTTTAAAACATTATTTTACCTATAAAGTTAATTATACATTTATAATTCATATAAGTTTCTTATTATATATATACTTAGTATATAATATTATGAACTTTTAATTATATTATATTTATTATTCTTATATCTATTTAACTTAATAACACTATACTTTTATAATTTATAAAAGTACCACATTTATATACACTTATACCTTTTATACATCTTTTAATGACATTAATACTAATATATACATAATTAGATATTCAAATAATATTATTATAAAATTTATTATTATTAGGGTTAGGGTTTAATGTAAGCATTTAAATATCGTTCATTAACTGTGGTCAGATAACAACCCTAATATTATACACAGAACAAACAAGAGAAACCCTAAGGGTATTTTAGTCATTTCAGAACAGAAAAATGAGGGTTGTTATAGATTGGATGTTGTGTAGATGCAATGTCTCAACCTGCCCCTTAATCTTAGACCCATGGCCACTTACACTTTCCCCATTCCCTCACAACCATAACAACTAACAAAGTGGTGCAGTATTTGACATAGCGAGAACCGAAGCACAAAATATGAAAACAATTACGTTTGTTCACATGAGTATAGCAAAAGGATATAGTGAAGTAAGAATGTTTGACACTGGCATAGGCATAGGCCCGTGAGTTATCAATGCATGGTTTATTTATATACATCCATAAACTATTTTCATACTTATTAACATACCATGAGAAGAAAGATGTAAACATTACTGAGGTTGTTACCATGTGGTTTTGTGGGTTCTGCTGTATCATTTGACACTATGGAACATGTGCCTCACTTTCTTTTTATCTGGGTCTTCATATCTATGCCCATCGGTCGTTAAAATTAGGTTTTCAGCAAACATGTGTTTGTCCTTGTTCAATTTCCACATGAGTGAATAAATGTTTTGATGATTGGTTAGTGTGGCAGGTGCAAGATGACTGTGTTGTGAGCATTTATTACTTATCAATTGATCATTCAAACTCCTCAACGGTAGGATCTAAGTAGCAGTAGGTGTGGCCTGAGTTCTCCAAAGCTGTAACTGACCTGCATGGATGCATTGTTAGTGGGCGCAAGTAAGATGGTTTCAACGATATTATAACTAAATAATACTGATGTATGCAAGCTTTGTGGCTAATACAAATGGTTACTGTTAGTAGTAGCATGAAATATGGAGCACACAATATTTGTCGATAAATTTGGGTCATCACAATAATAAGTGGGCAGTAAACAATAGAGGTTGGAGATAGCGATTTAAGGTCTTTAATCCACTTTGTGATGTGTTTTTAATTGTCAATGTCATTCTAAAACCCACCTAAGTATAACATAAACATAACTCTTAACAAAATTTCTTTACACTATGAAATTCTAAACTCATGGATTCTAACTACAGAGTAATAATAAATTTGCAAGATCACTAATCAAACATCTAAGCGAAATCGTAAATAAATTAGTTGCATGTTCCACATGTTGTGTAAGTTTTTCAAAGAGGGTCTTTGTTGTTACCCGTTGATTAAAGATCTTCTTAAGTAATTATACAACAATCTTGCAACGTTGCTTCTTTTTTTTGCATGTAGATGTGACGCTATTTCAATAAAGTGTACATATAGCATCTGAACCCTCGTCGAAGCAGCTACAACCAACATGAAGATAAAATGACATACTAATTTAAATATTTTCTTCCTTATATTCACATACTCTCCTAATTATACATCAATACTTGTGCATATACTTTCGCTACCAAAAAGATAGGTATCTGTAAAAGAAAGTCAAAAACAACATACCAGAAGGACTTCTCGAATGACACTAATAGCACCGTCTTTACCTGATCTTCAGACATTTACCAATACGCATGCAGAATCCATGGTCCATTATCTCCACCTGCAAACACAATCTCACTCATCGATATCTACATTATTTCATAATATAAACTACGTCACAGGTAATAATTACTAAATCATTATATAACCATGGTTTTCCAACTACATCGGGTGCATACATGTAAACCAAGAAGCCTAACACTCCCTCATCTAGAAAGTTGCCATGCCCTTTGACTTTTTATATTTACTAAAACTTTTAATCTATTCAATTAAATTGTTTAACGCATGCACCTATTCTCAGATTTGCCCAACCTTTATATTTACTGGTATTTATTATCAAATACCAGCACTCATTTTTCATACAAAAAAATACCTTCATTTAAAAAATCACAGCTCAAAACTCTTAAGAAATTCACACACACAGACATACATACAAAGATTTTTAAAATTACTTCACTAAAACAGCAACAACCAAACTGTTGATAAAGCTGTAACAAAGTAGCGCAATCTTCTTTGATATGATAGAATCAGAAAACCTAAAATAAAAGCTTGTAATAATCAACAATTTTAGTAATCAACAACCTAATTTGTAGTCAAAACACATGTAATAATCAACAATTTCGGCACAAAACACATGCATCGTTCAACATGTTCAATAAGCGACTGTAGCTACGATTAACATAAGATGAAAAAAGCACAATAATTAAAAAAGAATACCTCGGCTGCTCCAGTTAAGTTCTTATTGATTTTTTATATACTTTGAACCATAACCAACCTCTAATTCATTTTACATAGTTGAGACCAAGTTACCAGCACACAAAGCAGGATGATTCAGCTCAAACCACAACCTGTAACTTACATCATCTTTCATATTTTGTGAATCATGGATGTTAGTTTTAACTTTAATTGGATCTTTGCTGCAAAACCATAAAAAATTTGCTGCAAAAACAAGAAAAACATGCTGCAAAACTCAGAAAAACATCCATGAGTCAAAATATTATAGTTAAGTAATATAATGTTTAAGCCATAGATATAAACAGAAGTAGAATGAAGATAACACATAACAATTCTGATATTATGAACTAAATAAAAACAAAAAAATAAAAACATAAAATTTTTTACTAAAATTGAACTACTGGAACCATAATTGTATCTCCCTATGTTCACATACCATGAAAAGCTTTGATGAACATAATCATCATCCTCATCGAATTCAGATTTGTATTCAAAATCAAAGTCGTTTCTTCAATATTGTGTTGCATAATTGACCGATATCATAATCATAATATTGAATAACAAAATAAAGTATTATTTAAATCTTATCAAAATAATAATTTATAAAAAAATACTCCGTATTATAGAATTATACCTCCTAAATGATGATTACTGCAAAGTAATAATTGATTCGATATCAGTGAAGGATCGATCAATAATTTGCCGGCGAGAGAACCTGTAAAAGAAAATATGTTAATTTTGAATGTAACCTAAAACTTGAAGCTTTCGTCGTGGTCGGTAGTATTGGGTTTTTCAGGAGACCTTTAGATTTGAATTAGTGCATGAAACCTTTCGATTTGAATTAGTTTTTAGGAGAATATATCTGGAAGAAATTTAGGGTTTGCGAATCGTTTACTTTGTGAGAGGAATTTAGTGAGTTTTTTCATGTTTGAATCAATTACTTTGTAAGAGGACTTAGGGTTTGCGAATCGTTTACTTTGTGAGAGGAATTAGGGTTTGCGAACCGATTGAATGTGTTAATAATGAAGTGATTATTCAAAGACCCTTAATTTTGTTCTATGACCCCGTTTTTTGTAAGGGTATAATAGGCACATTAACTCACAAATGATGATTTATTGAAAGGACCCGTTCATATACATTATAAACGATTCACAATAGTTGATTACATCAAGAGGTATTTGACCTCTATATGATACATTTTACAAACATTGCATTCGTTTTTAAAAGATAAACTTTCTTTACATCAAAAATTGACAGGCATGCATACCATTTCATAATATCTACTATCCAACTATAATTGACTTAATAATAATCTTGATGAACTCAAAGACTAGAATGCAACGTATTTCGAAATATATGACATGAAAGACTCCAAGTAATATATTTAAAATGAGCATATGCACAGCGGAAGATTTCTTTAATACCTGAGAATAAACATGCTTTAAAGTGTCAACCAAAAGGTTGGTGAGTTCATTAGTTTTTTTCATAATCAATCATTTTCAATAATATAATAGACCACAAGATACTCATAATTAGAAAATAATCTGTGCAGGTCTATTCCTGCTATAAAATCATTCATATGAAGAACACGGGAACCTTTCAAACAACTTACCAACGGTAGCTAATGCGTAGTGCAATGACAAAATCATCTCACCGTGGTAGTTAATACAATATAATTCTTACAGTGGGGGCTAATGCGTACGCAATGCAAAATCATCCCTCCGAGGGTAGCTGAAACTGGGGCTAATGCGTACGCAATCCAAAATCATCCCTCCATTACCAACTACAAAGTCGACTATAATACAATACAATACATCGGGGGCTAGTGCGTGCGTGCAATGCAAAATCATCCCGCCGATGGTAGTTAAAACGGGAGCTAATGCGTACGCAATGCAAAATCATCTCTCCGTTAACTGAACCTCTGAATCCAAATAATTCTATCATAGAATGTAGTTTTGAATATTTGTGTCTATTTCATCAATCATTTATAAAAGCAGTTCATGTATTCTCAGTTCAAAAATATATCTCAAAAGCATTTAGGAAACAGTTATAAAAACAGCTCAATGTATTCTCAGTCCCAAAAATGTAAAGAGTAAAAGGGAATCAAATGAACTCACAATACTGTATTTTGTAGTAAAAATACATATGACGATAATGAACAATGCAAGGTTGGCCTCGGATTCACGAACCTAAATTAAGTATATAAATTTATATGTTGGTCAATATTTGTCTTAACAAATTGGGTCAAGTCATAGTGTACCACAATCCTAATGCTCGAGATTAATATGCAAAAGTCAACAAAAGTCAATTTGACTCAAAATGATTTCCAAAATTTATACATGATTATTATATAGTTTAAATATCGTCGTTTTATATTTTTAAAAGATCTATTAGAGTAACTAATATAATTCATTTATTAATAAATAAAATTTTATATAAAAATATACTTTTATATATCTTAAGTAATAAAATTTATAAAGTTCATTTAACATCATAAAAATAATATGATAGGTTTTATTAATGTAATTATAATACGTAGTAAAATATTTTTGTATCGTATATTTATTTGATAAAATAATATCGATAATAACAATAGTACGTAAAAAGAAATTGTATTATTTTGTAATAATAATCATTATTATTCTATTAATAATAATAACAATATTTATATTTACTAAAAATGATATTATAATAAAATAATAATTCTTATTAATAATAATAATATTGAAATTTTATATGAACAATGATATTCCTATTAAAAATAATAATTTTTGTAAAAATGATAGTTTTAATAACAAAAATTATGAAAACGATATTTTTATCTAAATCAATACCTTTCAATATTTTAATTTCATCATGTTACTCATACTTATTATTTCCTAATTGATTCGTTTAATAGTTTTTAATCGTCTGTTATATCGCATTCATATTAATGATAATAATAGTAATCATAATAATTAGGTGTTACTAATATTAGTTCTTAATTATAATAATATTAATGATAATACTAACTATAACTTTAACGATAATAACGATAGTAATAATAATAAAAATAACAATTTTTAATGATAATACCTTTTACTGATAATGATGATGATAATAATAATAATAATAATAATAATAATAATAATAATAACAATAATAAAAATAATAATTATTAGATAAAAACCAGAACGACAATAATAACGACGATAATAATAATCATTTTTAATAATAATACAAAAATTCAATTGACTATAACTCCTAATCCGTTCATCGAAACCATTCGAGTTCTAAATGAAAAGTTTTTAATTTTTCGCTAGCTTTCCAACGACATGCATATCTTATACCTTATCTCAACCGCATATGTAACTAATTCAGGATTCAACATAACCTATCTAATGGCAATATCAAAAGTACAAGCATGCATAATCCTATATACTCGAGCACTAGTCAGGGATACACTATTAATATATAAAAGTTAATTTATGAGTATTCACGTATCAATATTGAGATTCAATATTGCAGGAAAGGTACGTAGACGCAACGGAGATAATAGACACTAGATTGACCTCACGAGCATATCCATGAACCATACCCATCACCTCCATAGCTATAACCCATAATTTCCTTAGCCCTATCCTACTCGCACACCAGTTTTGGAAACTCGTTTCAGATTATTCGAGCAGCACTCCGTCTTAGCATTTATATGTATAATACTAATAATAATACTCCTAATAATAATAATAATAAATATTAATAATAATACGGAGTGTGTGATGAAAATGATTCAGAGAACCAGCCTTCGTTCTAGATTTATAGAATGTGACCCCCATCCTCTTCCCATGCGATCGCATGGTATTAAGAGGGCACATCCATGCGACCGCATGGTGCCTCTTGACAGCTATAATCAATTAAAATCTCTGCCGACACTCGTGATATATTATTATATATAATATATTTAATTTATATAATTAATTATATATTATATTATATTATATTTATGTTCATGGTAAAAATGTAATTTTTACTCAAATGACAAGGACGTTGTCACACGACTCATGTTCCGCTTTCCTTTTTTCGAACGATGTTTCGTACTGATGTCAAAGCTAAGGTATACGAAATAGTTTATATTTTACTAGGAAAAACTATTAAATACGATACAATTTTACACAAGATATTTATTTATTTATAGAATGGATATACTAAAACCTTGCTACAACACTTATAGGCAGTGTACCTAATCGTACAGTAGTGTAGTTTTTAGTAAGTCCGGTTCGTTCCACAGGGAAATCTTTAAACAAAGCTGAACGCTATATTAATTTACTTTTATAAAAATACAAATATATATATAAGTAATATTATTATTATAAAGGGGGGTTTTTACCGTTTAATGACCGGTTTGTCGATTTTAAAACTTTAGTCGCAGTTAAAACCTAATGTAAAATATAAAATAAATACAAGACTTAAATTAAAGCGTACAGTAAATAACGATAATGAAATTGCGAATAATAAAAGTGCGATAAAATAAACTTGCGATAATTAAAAAGGACGATAATTAAAAGTGCAATTAAATAACAATAAATAAAAGTGCGATAATTAGAAGTGCAATTAAATATAAAATAAAGGAAATTAAATATGAAATAAAAGAATTATGCTTATTTAAACTTCCGTAATCATGATGTTTGACGTGTTGATTTTAGTTTTATGCCCATGGGTTAATTGTCCTTTGTCCTGGATTATTTAATATGTCCGTCTGGTTTTTTGTCCATAACAGTCCATCAGTCATAAATATAAAGTGCGAGTGTCCTCGTCAAATTATCCTTATACCCGAAGTTAAATATTCCAACTAATTGGGGATTCGAATTGTAACAAGGTTTTAATACTTTGTTTAATGAATACACCAGGTTATCGACTGCGTGTAAACCAAGGTTTTACTACTTTGTTAACAATTACACCAATTACCCTTGAATGTAATTTCACCCCTGTTTTAATTATTCTAGTGGCTATTAATCCATTCCCGTGTCCGGTTAAATGAACGATTATTCGTACATATAAATACCCCGCCCATCGTGTCCGATTGAGTGTATATGGTAATTTATAGGGACGCCCAATTGTAAATCTTTATATTAACATTAACAAACTATCATTTAGTTAAACAAATATAAAGCCTATTAATAGCCCATAGTCTAATTTCCACAAGTGTCGTTCTTTTGTCCAAACCCCAATTATGGTATAAAGCCCAATTACCCAATTTTAGTAATTAGCCCAACATCATGATTACTTCGTTTTAAATAAGCATAATAATAACTTAGCTACGAGACATTAATGTAAAAAGGTTGAACATAACTTACAATGATTAAAAATAGCGTAGCGTTACACGGACAGAATTTCGACTTACACCCTTACAACATTCGCTAACATACCCTTATTATTAGAATTATAATTAAAATTAAAATATAAATTATAAATATAAATATAAATTTTACGTATGATAAGAAGAAGAAAAAGATTATGAAAATAATCAGATTTCGGTTTGCTTTATAGGGAGTTTTTCATTTTGGGGCTCCGCGACTCGCGGTGAAATCCTCTTCAAACTCCGCGAGTCGCGGAGAATGAATTTACAGGTCACACCCTTGGAGTCTTTCTCTGCCGACGGTTTTTATTTATAAATATAATATATATATAATTAATATAATTAATTATATATTATATTATATTTATATACCTAGTTAACTTGTAATTTTTAGTCCGTTGCGTCGAGCGTTGAGAGTTGACTGTAGTGACCCGAACTTTTCCATGTTTATATATATTAATTGAGATTGATATTTACATGATTAAATGTTTCCAACATGTTAAGCAATCAAACTTGTTAAGACTTGATTAATTGAAATATGTTTCATATAGACAATTGACCACCCAAGTTGATCGGTGATTCACGAACGTTAAAACTTGTAAAAACTATATGATGACATATATATGGATATATATATATATATATATATATAGTTAACATGATACTATGATAAGAAAACATATCATAAAGTATATTAACAATGAACTACATATGTAAAAACAAGACTACTAACTTAATGATTTTTAAACGAGACATATATGTAACGATTATCGTTGTAAAGACATTTAATGTATATATATCATATTAAGAGATATTCATACATGATAATATCATGATAATATAATAATTTAAAATCTCATTTGATATTATAAACATTGGGTTAACAACATTTAACAAGATCGTTAACCTAAAGGTTTCAAAACAACACTTACATGTAACGACTAACGATGACTTAACGACTCAGTTAAAATGTATATACATGTAGTGTTTTAATATGTATTTATACACTTTTGAAAGAATTCAATACACTTATCAAAATACTTCTACTTAACAAAAATGCTTACAATTACATCCTCGTTCAGTTTCATCAACAATTCTACTCGTATGCACCCGTATTCGTACTCGTACAATACACAGCTTTTAGATGTATGTACTATTGGTATATACACTCCAATGATCAGCTCTTAGCAGCCCATGTGAGTCACCTAACACATGTGGGAACCATCATTTGGCAACTAGCATGAAATATCTCATAAAATTACAAAAATATGAGTAATCATTCATGACTTATTTACATGAAAACAAAATTACATATCCTTTATATCTAATCCATACACCAACGACCAAAAACACCTACAAACACTTTCATTCTTCAATTTTCTTCATCTAATTGATCTCTCTCAAGTTCTATCTTCAAGTTCTAAGTGTTCTTCATAAATTCCAAAAGTTCTAGTTTCATAAAATCAAGAATACTTTCAAGTTTGCTAGCTCACTTCCAATCTTGTAAGGTGATCATCCAACCTCAAGAAATCTTTGTTTCTTACAGTAGGTTATCATTCTAATACAAGGTAATAATCATATTCAAACTTTGGTTCAATTTCTATAACTATAACAATCTTATTTCAAGTGATGATCTTACTTGAACTTGTTTTCGTGTCATGATTATGCTTCAAGAACTTCGAGCCATCCAAGGATCCATTGAAGCTAGATCCATTTTTCTCTTTTCCAGTAGGTTTATCCAAGGAAATTAAGGTAGTAATGATGTTCATAACATCATTCGATTCATACATATAAAGCTATCTTATTCGAAGGTTTAAACTTGTAATCACTAGAACATAGTTTAGTTAATTCTAAACTTGTTCGCAAACAAAAGTTAATCCTTCTAACTTGACTTTTAAAATCAACTAAACACATGTTCTATATCTATATGATATGCTAACTTAATGATTTAAAACCTGGAAACACGAAAAACACCGTAAAATCGGATTTACGCCGTCGTAGTAACACCGCGGGCTGTTTTGGGTTAGTTAATTAAAAACTATGATAAACTTTGATTTAAAAGTTGTTATTCTGAGAAAATGATTTTTATTATGAACATGAAACTATATCCAAAAATTATGGTTAAACTCAAAGTGGAAGTATGTTTTCTAAAATGGTCATCTAGACGTCGTTCTTTCGACTGAAATGACTACCTTTACAAAAAACGACTTGTAACTTATTTTTCCGACTATAAACCTATACTTTTTATGTTTAGATTCATAAAATAGAGTTCAATATGAAACCATAGCAATTTGATTCACTCAAAACGGATTTAAAATGAAGAAGTTATGGGTAAAACAAGATTGGATAATTTTTCTCATTTTAGCTACGTGAAAATTGGTAACAAATCTATTCCAACCATAACTTAATCAACTTGTATTGTATATTATGTAATCTTGAGATACCATAGACACGTATATAATGTTTCGACCTATCATGTCGACACATCTATATATATTTCGGAACAACCATAGACACTCTATATGTGAATGTTGGAGTTAGCTATACAGGGTTGAGGTTGATTCCAAAATATATATAGTTTGAGTTGTGATCAATACTGAGATACGTATACACTGGGTCGTGGATTGATTCAAGATAATATTTATCGATTTATTTCTGTACATCTAACTGTGGACAACTAGTTATAGGTTACTAACGAGGACAGCTGACTTAATAAACTTAAAACATCAAAATATATTAAAAGTATTGTAAATATATTTTGAACATACTTTAATATATATGTATATATTGTTATAGGTTCGTGAATCAACAGTGGCCAAGTCTTACTTCCCGACGAAGTAAAAATCTGTGAAAGTGAGTTATAGTCCCACTTTTAAAATCTAATATTTTTGGGATGAGAATACATGCAGGTTTTATAAATGATTTACAAAATAGACACAAGTACGTGAAACTACATTCTATGGTTGAATTATCGAAATCGAATATGCCCCTTTTTATTAAGTCTGGTAATCTAAGAATTAGGGAACAGACACCCTAATTGACGCGAATCCTAAAGATAGATCTATTGGGCCTAACAAACCCCATCCAAAGTACCGGATGCTTTAGTACTTCGAAATTTATATCATATCCGAAGGGTGTCCCGGAATGATGGGGATATTCTTATATATGCATCTTGTTATTGTCGGTTACCAGGTGTTCACCATATGAATGATTTTTATCTCTATGTATGGGATGTGTATTGAAATATGAAATCTTGTGGTCAATTGTTACGATTTGATATATATAGGTTAAACCTATAACTCACCAACATTTTTGTTGACGTTTAAAGCATGTTTATTCTCAGGTGAATATTAAGAGCTTCCGCTGTTGCATACTAAAATAAGGACAAGATTTGGAGTCCATGTTTGTATGATATTGTGTAAAAACTGCATTCAAGAAACTGATTTCGATGTAACATATTTGTATTGTAAACCATTATGTAATGGTCGTGTGTAAACAGGATATTTTAGATTATCATTATTTGATAATCTACGTAAAGCTTTTTAAACCTTTATTTATGAAATAAAGGTTATGGTTTGTTTTAAAAAGGAATGCAGTCTTTGAAAAATGTCTCATATAGAGGTCAAAACCTCGCAACGAAATCAATTAATATGGAACGTTTTTAATCAATAAGAACGGGACATTTCAGTTGGTATCCGAGCGTTGGTCTTAGAGAACCAGAAAATTTGCATTAGTGTGTCTTATCGAGTTTGTTAGGATGCATTAGTGAGTCTGGACTTCGACCGTGTTTTCTTTAAAAATGATTGCTTAACATTTTTGTTGGAAACTATATATTTTTAACATATGAATATTATGTGATATATTAATCTCTTAACGTGTTTGATATTATGTGATAGATGTCTACCTCTAGAACAAGTTCCATTGACTCACCTAATAATAATGAAGAGTCAAATGTAAATTGGAATGATTTGTGGACTGATTCACAAGTTCCCAAAGAAGAACCGGAAGAAGAGTCGGAACCGGAAGAAGAATCGGAACCGGAAGAAGAATCGGAACCGGATGAAGAAATAGAACCGGTGGGGGAAATAATAAAACGGTTAAGTAAAAGAAAATCCTCAACCAACCGACCAAAGTTAATTATGGTCAATGGTGTTTCCGCCAAGGAAGCAAAATATTGGGAGGATTACCAATTCTCCGATGAATCGGATTCCGACGAGAATTCCGATGATGTTATAGAAATTACCCCAACTGAATTTAAAAAGGCAAAAGAAAATAATAAGGGAAAGGGCATAAAAATAGAGAAATCTAATTCCAACCCCGATGAACTTTATATGTATCATCAACCCCCGAAGTCCTTAAGTTGTAACAATGACCCGGGAACCTCTAAACCACCAGGTTTTTCTAAACCAATGTGGACAACGACGGCTCGTATTAGGGGAACATCATATATCCCTAGAAACTTGGCAAAACGAACCAAAATTGAAGAAGAAGAAATGAGCGAGTCGGAATAAGATAGTTGTATTCGTGTGGTGTAATATATGTAATATAGTATTCTTATGCTTTATGATATATGTAAAAATTGCTTGTATTAATAAGTATTTTTTTATAAATCTAACTCTTGTCTATTTTACAGTTTAAAAACACAAAATGGATAGACAACCCAATATTTTAAGAGACCTACCCGGAGACATGATTGATGAAATCTTGTCTAGAGTCGGCCAGAATTCCTCGGCACAACTATTTAAGGCGAGATCAGTTTGTAAGACATTCGAAGAACGTTCCAAGAATGTCTTGGTTTATAAGAGACTTTCGTTTGAAAGATGGGGGATATCACATTGGGAAACCCATAAGTTACGATGTGTTTACTTTGACGCATATATTGCGGGGAACCCAAATGCTATTTTACGCAACGGGTTAAGAAATTATTTTGACTCAATATATCCGAATATTGGACTTCGTGATTTAGAAAAAGCGGCTAACATGCAACATAAAGAAGCATGTTATGCTTACGGATTAGTAATGTTCGCTTCTCACCAAAGTGAGAACAAGAACATCGGGCTACAACTATTAAACAAAACGTTCCCACAAGTGACGGAGTCGGTAATTGGGGTAAGAAATGAGGTTTTTAGATTGTTACGGGACTGTTGGACATTACGTAACCCTCGTCCCTTTGATGACGTTACAACACGCTGTCTTATCAACGGACATAACGGTTATGTTGCACAAGACCAAGAATGGGAAGTAGTCCTAGTAAAACCAGAATGCATGACTTGTTTCTGGACGTATGAATTACGTGTCTTTATTGCCTTTGCTGAACGACTTGTGTACTAGCTAGAATTGTCTTCACAACTATCTTGTATCAAAGTTATTGTGTGCTATATTTCATGCTTTATGTAAAATAAGCGGTATTGTAAGTTTGTAAAATATTGTATAAAAGTTTGAACGCGAAATATTATTATAATCAGTTTTTCATATAGAATTGTAGTAGTTGAATTGTATATTAGCTACTAAATATGAACTTAACGGGTAGGTACTACCCGAATTTAAACTTATAAAACGCTAATATGAAGAAAAAGCTTTTATAAATGAGTTCATATTATGCTACGAAATACTATTAACTACTCTTAATATTCTGTATGATTAACTTGTTCCATTTAACTATTTTGAAGGAAATGGCACCGACTACTCGACACACCGTGAATATGAATGAAGAGGAATTCCGTACTTTTATAGCTTCAAACATAGCCGCAGTACAGGCTGCGCTACATACCAACAATAACCTTGGATCTAGCAGTACAGGAAATCGTGTAGGATGCACCTACAAAGAATTCACTGCCTGCAAACCTTTGGAATTTGATGGAACCGAAGGACCGATCGGATTGAAACGGTGGACCGAGAAGGTTGAATCGGTGTTTGCCATAAGTAAGTGTACTGAAGAGGACAAAGTGAAGTATGCTACACATACCTTCACAGGTTCTGCGTTAACATGGTGGAATACCTATCTAGAGCAAGTGGGACAAGATGATGCGTACGCACTACCGTGGTCAGCATTCAAGCACTTGATGAACGAGAAGTACCGTCCCAGAACCGAGGTCAATAAGCTCAAGACAGAACTTAGAGGGTTACGAACCCAAGGATTTGATATTACCACGTACGAAAGATGATTCACAGAATTGTGCCTATTGTGTCCGGGAGCATTCGAAGATGAGGAAGAGAAGATCGACGCGTTTGTGAAAGGATTACCGGAAAGAATCCAAGAAGATATAAGTTCACACGAGCCCGCCTCCATACAACAGGCATGTAGAATGGCTCACAAACTAGTGAACCAGATTGAAGAAAGAATTAAAGAACAGACTGCTGAAGAGGCCAATGTGAAGCAAGTCAAAAGAAAGTGGGAGGAAAACGGTGATAAGAATCACCAATACAACAACAACAGCAATTACAACAATAATCGCAACAATTATCCCAACAATCGCAACATCAATCGCAACTACAACAAACGGCCCAACAACAACAACAACAACAACAGCAACTACAACAATCATCCCAACAACAATAATAACCGCAACAACAACAACAATCAGAAGCAGCTATGCCAAAGGTGTGAAAAGAATCACTCGGGGTTCTGCACCAAATTTTGCAACAAGTGTAAAAGAAATGGTCATAGCGCGGCGAAGTGTGAGGTCTACGGACCAGGGGTTAATAGAACGAAAGGAACAAATGGTGTCGGAACGAGTAATGGCGGAGCAAGTAGTGTCGGAGCAAGTTATGCCAATGTAGTTTGTTATAAATGCGGAAAACCAGGCCACATTATTAGAAATTGCCCGAACCAGGAGAACACGAATGGACAAGGCCGTGGAAGAGTTTTCAATATTAATGCGGTAGAGGCACAGGAAGACCCGGAGCTTGTTACGGGTACGTTTCTTATTGACAATAAATCTGCTTACGTTTTATTTGATTCGGGTGCGGATAGAAGCTATATGAGTAGAGATTTTTGTGCTAAATTAAGTTGTCCATTGACGCCTTTGGATAGTAAATTTTTACTCGAATTAGCAAATGGTAAATTAATTTCAGCAGATAATATATGTCGGAATCGAGAAATTAAACTGGTTAGCGAAACATTTAAGATTGATTTGATACCAGTAGAGTTAGGGAGTTTTGATGTGATAATCGGTATGGACTAGTTGAAAGAAGTGAAAGCAGAGATCGTTTGTTACAAAAATGCAATTCACATTATACGAGAAAAAGGAAAACCCTTAATGGTGTACGGAGAAAAGGGCAACACGAAGCTACATCTTATTAGTAATTTGAAGGCACAAAAACTAATAAGAAAAGGTTGCTATGCTGTTCTAGCACACGTCGAGAAAGTACAAACTGAAGAAAAGAGCATCAATGATGTTCCCATTGCAAAAGAATTTCCCGATGTATTTCCGAAAGAATTACCGGGATTACCCCCACATCGATCCGTTGAATTTCAAATAGATCTTGTACCAGGAGCTGCACCAATAGCTCGTGCTCCTTACAGACTCGCACCCAGCGAGATGAAAGAACTGCAAAGCCAATTACAAGAACTTTTAGAGCGTGGTTTCATTCGACCAAGCACATCACCGTGGGGAGCTCCTGTTTTGTTTGTCAAGAAGAAAGATGGTACATTCAGGTTGTGTATCGACTACCGAGAGTTGAACAAACTTACCATCAAGAACCGCTACCCACTACCGAGAATCAACGACTTATTTGATCAACTACAAGGCTCGTCTGTTTATTCAAAGATTGACTTACGTTCCGGGTATCATCAAATGCGGGTGAAAGAAGATGATATTCCAAAGACTGCTTTCAGAACACGTTACGGTCATTACGAGTTTATGGTCATGCCGTTTGGTTTAACTAATGCACCAGCTGTGTTCATGGACCTTATGAACCGAGTGTGTGGACCATACCTTGACAAGTTTGTCATTGTTTTCATTGATGACATACTTATTTACTCAAAGAATGACCAAGAACACGGTGAACATTTGAGAAAGGTGTTAGAAGTATTGAGGAAGGAAGAATTGTACGCTAAGTTTTCAAAGTGTGCATTTTGGTTGGAAGAAGTTCAATTCCTCGGTCACATAGTGAACAAAGAAGGTATTAAGGTGGATCCGGCAAAGATAGAAACTGTTGAAAAGTGGGAAACCCTGAAAACTCCGAAACACATACGCCAGTTTTTAGGACTAGCTGGTTACTACAGAAGGTTCATCCAAGACTTTTCCAGAATAGCAAAACCCTTGACTGCATTAACGCATAAAGGGAAGAAATTTGAATGGAATGATGAACAAGAGAAAGCGTTTCAGTTATTGAAGAAAAAGCTAACTACGGCACCTATATTGTCATTGCCTGAAGGGAATGATGATTTTGTGATTTATTGTGACGCATCAAAGCAAGGTCTCGGTTGTGTATTAATGCAACGAACGAAGGTGATTGCTTATGCGTCTAGACAATTGAAGATTCACGAACAAAATTATACGACGCATGATTTGGAATTAGGCGCGGTTGTTTTTGCATTAAAGACTTGGAGGCACTACTTATATGGGGTCAAAAAGTATTATATATACCGACCACAAAAGTCTTCAACACATATTTAATCAGAAACAACTGAATATGAGGCAGCGTAGGTGGATTGAATTGTTGAATGATTACGACTTTGAGATTCGTTACCACCCGGGGAAGGCAAATGTGGTAGCCGATGCCTTGAGCAGGAAGGACAGAGAACCCATTCGAGTAAAATCTATGAATATAATGATTCATAATAACCTTACTACTCAAATAAAGGAGGCGCAACAAGGAGTTTTAAAAGAGGGAAATTTAAAGGATGAAATACCCAAGGGATCGGAGAAGCATCTTAATATTCGGGAAGACGGAACCCGGTATTGGGCTGAAAGGATTTGGGTACCAAAATTTGGAGATATGAGAGAAATGGTACTTAGAGAAGCTCATAAAACCAGATACTCAATACATCCTGGAACGGGGAAGATGTACAAGGATCTCAAGAAACATTTTTGGTGGCCAGGTATGAAAGCCGATGTTGCTAAATATGTAGGAGAATGTTTGACGTGTTCTAAGGTCAAAGCTGAGCATCAGAAACCATCAGGTCTACTTCAACAATCCGAAATCCCGGAATGGAAATGGGAAAACATTACCATGGATTTCATCACTAAATTGCCAAGGACTGCAAGTGGTTTTGATACTATTTGGGTAATAGTTGATCGTCTCACCAAATCAGCACACTTCCTACCAATAAGAGAAGATGACAAGATGGAGAAGTTAGCACGACTGTATTTGAAGGAAGTCGTCTCCAGACATGGAATACCAATCTCTATTATCTCTGATAGGGATGGCAGATTTATTTCAAGATTCTGGAAGACATTACAGCAAGCATTAGGAACTCGTCTAGACATGAGTACTGCATATCATCCACAAACTGATGGGCAGAGTGAAAGGACGATACAAACGCTTGAAGACATGCTACGAGCATGTGTTATTGATTTCGGAAACAGTTGGGATCGACATCTACCGTTAGCAGAATTTTCCTACAACAACAGCTACCATTCAAGCATTGAGATGGCGCCGTTTGAAGCACTTTATGGTAGAAAGTGCAGGTCTCCTATTTGTTGGAGTGAAGTGGGGGATAGACAGATTACGGGTCCGGAGATTATACAAGAAACTACCGAGAAGATCATCCAAATTCAACAACGGTTGAAAACCGCCCAAAGTCGACAAAAGAGCTACGCTGACATTAAAAGAAAAGATATAGAATTTGAAATTGGAGAGATGGTCATGCTTAAAGTTGCACCTTGGAAAGGCGTTGTTCGATTTGGTAAACGAGGGAAATTAAATCCAAGGTATATTGGACCATTCAAGATTATTGATCGTGTCGGACCAGTAGCTTACCGACTAGAGTTACCTCAACAACTCGCGGCTGTACATAACACTTTCCACGTCTCGAATTTAAAGAAATGTTTTGCTAAAGAAGATCTCACTATTCCGTTAGATGAAATCCAAATCAACGAAAAACTTCAATTCATCGAAGAACCCGTCGAAATAATGGATCGTGAGGTTAAAAGACTTAAGCAAAACAAGATACCAATTGTTAAGGTTTGATGGAATGCTCGTAGAGGACCCGAGTTCACCTGGGAGAGTGAAGATTAGATGAAGAAGAAATACCCGCATCTATTTCCAGAAGATTCGTCAACACCTTCAACAGCTTAAAATTTCGGGACGAAATTTATTTAACGGGTAGGTACTGTAGTGACCCGAACTTTTCCATGTTTATATATATTAATTGAGATTGATATTTACATGATTAAATGTTTCCAACATGTTAAGCAATCAAACTTGTTAAGACTTGATTAATTGAAATATGTTTCATATAGACAATTGACCACCCAAGTTGATCGGTGATTCACGAACGTTAAAACTTGTAAAAACTATATGATGACATATATATGGATATATATATATATAGTTAACATGATACTATGATAAGTAAACATATCATTAAGTATATTAACAATGAACTACATATGTAAAAACAAGACTACTAACTTAATGATTTTTAAACGAGACATATATGTAACGATTATCGTTGTAAAGACATTTAATGTATATATATCATATTAAGAGATATTCATACATGATAATATCATGATAATATAATAATTTAAAATCTCATTTGATATTATAAACATTGGGTTAACAACATTTAACAAGATCGTTAACCTAAAGGTTTCAAAACAACACTTACATGTAACGACTAATGATGACTTAACGACTCAGTTAAAATGTATATACATGTAGTGTTTTAATATGTATTTATACACTTTTGAAAGACTTCAATAAACTTATCAAAATACTTCTACTTAACAAAAATGCTTACAATTACATCCTCGTTCAGTTTCATCAACAATTCTACTCGTATGCACCCGTATTCGTACTCGTACAATACACAGCTTTTAGATGTATGTACTATTGGTATATACACTCCAATGATCAGCTCTTAGCAGCCCATGTGAGTCACCTAACACATGTGGGAACCATCATTTGGCAACTAGCATGAAATATCTCATAAAATTACAAAAATATGAGTAATCATTCATGACTTATTTACATGAAAACAAAATTACATATCCTTTATATCTAATCCATACACCAACGACCAAAAACACCTACAAACACTTTCATTCTTCAATTTTCTTCATCTAATTGATCTCTCTCAAGTTCTATCTTCAAGTTCTAAGTGTTCTTCATAAATTCCAAAAGTTCTAGTTTCATAAAATCAAGAATACTTTCAAGTTTGCTAGCTCACTTCCAATCTTGTAAGGTGATCATCCAACCTCAAGAAATCTTTGTTTCTTACAGTAGGTTATCATTCTAATACAAGGTAATAATCATATTCAAACTTTGGTTCAATTTCTATAACTATAACAATCTTATTTCAAGTGATGATCTTACTTGAACTTGTTTTCGTGTCATGATTCTGCTTCAAGAACTTCGAGCCATCCAAGGATCCATTGAAGCTAGATCCATTTTTCTCTTTTCCAGTAGGTTTATCCAAGGAAATTAAGGTAGTAATGATGTTCATAACATCATTCGATTCATACATATAAAGCTATCTTATTCGAAGGTTTAAACTTGTAATCACTAGAACATAGTTTAGTTAATTCTAAACTTGTTCGCAAACAAAAGTTAATCCTTCTAACTTGACTTTTAAAATCAACTAAACACATGTTCTATATCTATATTATATGCTAACTTAATGATTTAAAACCTGGAAACACGAAAAACACCGTAAAATCGGATTTACGCCGTCGTAGTAACACCGCGGGCTGTTTTGGGTTAGTTAATTAAAAACTATGATAAACTTTGATTTAAAAGTTTTTATTCTGAGAAAATGATTTTTATTATGAACATGAAACTATATCCAAAAATTATGGTTAAACTCAAAGTGGAAGTATGTTTTCTAAAATGGTCATCTAGACGTCGTTCTTTCGACTGAAATGACGACCTTTACAAAAAACGACTTGTAACTTATTTTTCCGACTATAAACCTATACTTTTTATGTTTAGATTCATAAAATAGAGTTCAATATGAAACCATAGCAATTTGATTCACTCAAAACGGATTTAAAATGAAGAAGTTATGGGTAAAACAAGATTGGATAATTTTTCTCATTTTAGCTACGTGAAAATTGGTAACAAATCTATTCCAACCATAACTTAATCAACTTGTATTGTATATTATGTAATCTTGAGATACCATAGACACGTATACAATGTTTCGACCTATCATGTCGACACATCTATATATATTTCGGAACAACCATAGACACTCTATATGTGAATGTTGGAGTTAGCTATACAGGGTTGAGGTTGATTCCAAAATATATATAGTTTGAGTTGTGATCAATACTGAGATACGTATACACTGGGTCGTGGATTGATTCAAGATAATATTTATCGATTTATTTCTGTACATCTAACTGTGGACAACTAGTTATAGGTTACTAACGAGGACAGCTGACTTAATAAACTTAAAACATCAAAATATATTAAAAGTATTGTAAATATATTTTGAACATACTTTAATATATATGTATATATTGTTATAGGTTCGTGAATCAACAGTGGCCAAGTCTTACTTCCCGACGAAGTAAAAATCTGTGAAAGTGAGTTATAGTCCCACTTTTAAAATCTAATATTTTTGGGATGAGAATACATGCAGGTTTTATAAATGATTTACAAAATAGACACAAGTACGTGAAACTACATTCTATGGTTAAATTATCGAAATCGAATATGCCCCTTTTTATTAAGTCTGGTAATCTAAGAATTAGGGAACAGACACCCTAATTGACGCGAATCCTAAAGATAGATCTATTGGGCCTAACAAACCCCATCCAAAGTACCGGATGCTTTAGTACTTCGAAATTTATATCATATCCGAAGGGTGTCCCGGAATGATGGGGATATTCTTATATATGCATCTTGTTATTGTCGGTTACCAGGTGTTCACCATATGAATGATTTTTATCTCTATGTATGGGATGTGTATTGAAATATGAAATCTTGTGGTCTATTGTTACGATTTGATATATATAGGTTAAACCTATAACTCACCAACATTTTTGTTGACGTTTAAAGCATGTTTATTCTCAGGTAAATATTAAGAGCTTCCGCTGTTGCATACTAAAATAAGGACAAGATTTGGAGTCCATGTTTGTATGATATTGTGTAAAAACTGCATTCAAGAAACTGATTTCGATGTAACATATTTGTATTGTAAACCATTATGTAATGGTCGTGTGTAAACAGGATATTTTAGATTATCATTATTTGATAATCTACGTAAAGCTTTTTAAACCTTTATTTATGAAATAAAGGTTATGGTTTGTTTTAAAAAGGAATGCAGTCTTTGAAAAACGTCTCATATAGAGGTCAAAACCTCGCAACGAAATCAATTAATATGGAACGTTTTTAATCAATAAGAACGGGACATTTCATTGACTCTGGTCCCGGTTCCGGATTTTCGAACGTCCTTGCGTACAATTTAATATCTTGTACTTTGCGTTTTGAATCTTGTACTCTTGTAATTTCGAGACGTTTTTTATCAATAATTGGAACCTTTTTGATTGTCTTTTGTACTTTTGAGCTTTTTGGTCGTTTGCGTCTTCAATTCGTCGAATCTGTCTTTTGTCTTCACCTTTTATTATTTAAACGAATATCACTTGTAAATAGAACAATTGCAACTAAAAGCTTGTCTTTCTTGAGGAATAATGCTATGAAATATATGTTCTTTTTTAGCATTATCACGTACGCGAAGAAAACTAGCCTTTTACGTTACGCGACGTGTACCCTTATTACTAATTTGACTTACTCGTCAATAAATTATCTTATAAAAATGTAACTTATAAAATTGAGCGTTGTGGTCATTTGCTTCTATAAATCAGTGACTCATTGTTTATCAAAATATATTATTTTAAATCATGACGTTTTATGACTAAGTTAAGATGTATATATATTTTTATTTAGAATTGTAAATTTGTACTTAATAAATATGTTTGAAATATTTAACTAATGATATAATATTTAGTCTTTTAAAATCAAATATATTTCAAAGTTCGTTTTATATAATTTAACTCAATTTTAAATAATAGTAGTTATTTTATCAAGTAATGTTTTTAATATGAAAACTAACTAGTTGATTATCAAGGGACACGAGTTAATCATAGTAAAGTACATTTTTGAAATTCAAACGGAAATGATTACTAACTTTTGACTAACTCTCGTTAATGACACTTTTGTAAATCACTTTTGCCAAATATTTCGGATACAGTTAAAAAGGAAATGTTTTCTAAATCAAAGTGGACCTCTCAATAGAGACACGCAAACCATATCACAATGAATCTTGATAATCCACCCATTTGATGTTATCTTAATATTTTGTCGATAACTATATTAAACGCATATCGAAACAATACGCTCATGTAAAGTATTATTCATTTAATACTTTGTTAATATTCTTAAGTTATAATATATATACACATATACATAGTTCATGAATCGTAGAGAACAGTCGAAGGGTAATTGGTCATATGAACATAATTCAAAGTTTTTGAGATTTCAACATTACAAACTTTGCTTATCGTGTCAGAAACATATAAAGATCAAGTTTAAATTTGTTCAGAAATTTCCGGGTCGTTACAGTACCTACCCGTTAAAGAAATTTCGTCCCCGAAATTTGATAGAGGTCGTCATGGCTAACAATGAGAATGTTATTATGACAATTATGAGTTGATAAATAGAGTTTTATCATCATTGAGTGATTTGGATAAAACAATTTGATTATATGAAGAGTACGAGTAAAGTCATTACCAAAGGGTGAAATGAGTAGGTATAGATTCGTCATATCTTTTGACGTAGATAGGATTGATTTCCAAGTTCAAGAGATTTGGAGGAAAATCTTTATAATGAGATTTGATTATTTGATAATCAAGGAAATTAGAACCCGCTTTAAATGCGATCATCTATTTTGATTATTGTGTCGGATCTTTTACTATAAATTCACCTCCCTTCATTTCCTTACAACTCACAACTTCCATTCTTTCTCTCTCAACTCATATTTTAAAGTATTCATCAGTATGCTTCATCCAGTACTGATCCTGGATATACTCTTAACTTTCATCTCTGTCATTCTTCTTTTTCATCTACCACCGGAGGATTTTATTTATTTCTACTATTACCTTGGGGTTATAGTATTGTTAATTCTCTCATGCCTTTACGTTGCAATACGTATTGATATACACAGTTTGTAATTTACGTGTTGTTGTCGAACTTTATATTTTCTTTTATATTCAAGAGTTTCATACTTTTGTCTCCTCTTCCTGACTTCAAGTCAAGCGAATAACGATCCAGAATTCGTAGATATAGATTTCGAAACGAACATAGTTAATGTTCTAAGAAAAGAATTGAAATGGCACGATCTTGATTTGTCAAATTACCAGAATACCCTGGAAAAGACCGAATCATCAAGAAATATTTTCTTGACATTTTTAGAGGTTAAAGAGAATACAAGAGTCGTGTAACATAGCACATGATGACGTTATGATCTGTGAATCATCACGTTCCATTTAGAAACTCAGCATGAATTACTGTAATATAATCACGTTGATCAAGTGTCATTATATTATACTAGTTCATTCTTCAGTTCCCAACACTACTTCAAAACATTCATTATTTAAACTCGACGGTTTTAGAATTTAGAAACTAAAATAGTTTCTTTTATGATGTAACACAGATAACGCGAGGAGATAAATGATTTCAGAATAGAATAGCTATGAAAATATCTTCAGAAATATGAAGGATATTTATAATGAAAGATACGATGATATCTTATAATTTCTAATATTAGAGGATGATGAAAAATATTGTCCGCAGGAGTTTAGAGTCAGGAGCAAGGTATTCGTTAATGACTTCAGCAGATACTGAATTATTTCGATTCTTTGAAGGCAGGTTCAGTGTTTGTGATTGGTCCACAGCCTCCTTCATACTTTGCTCAATCCGTTTTTTCAGTTCCAAAAATTCTCTTTCTCTGAACTTCGCTAATACACTAATCTTTATCATCAAACTTTTTACTGTCATGTCGTTTACAGTTTTTGCTGCTTCATCAGCATTTTTTCACTTTCGGAGAACTAGTTCGCAATTTAGGGTGTTTTTCAGAAACTTCACATTCGAAGTATGTAAGTCCAGAAGATAGCCGTTATATGTACACATATAACTCCTTGGCGTAGACATGCTGCGAGATTTCAAAATACTGATTCTGATTCCCAGCAATTGGCATAAAAATTCTTGTTACAAGATGCGGATGAATAAATGATGGGGTTTCCAATGAATAGGTACAGTAATTTTTCGGAGAGGCTTAAAGATCAATGAAGTTGTTGGTAAGTTTACTGCTAATGTGGTGAAATATAAACGGTTCCCCGGTAATGATGGTGAAAGGGCAACGTGTATATCGAGGTTATAATAAGATTGTTTCAACTGAAAAATCGAGGTTGACTTGCTGAAGCTATGACAAAACTGGCTACATTGAAAAGAAATTGAAAAGTCATTTTTGCTAATAAATGCCAAAGGATTTGACGCGGATACGTGTTAAATTATGATTTTGGTTTCGAGAGCTTTTCAGGTATATTACTGTGGGTAATATGTGTTTGGATCATCATCTCGATTGTTCATTATTTGAAGTGTCTTCAGGAATTTCGGAGGGTTTGAACACAGATTATAATCGTTAATATACATATGATGTTCTAACACAGTTTTGAAGTCAAAGTATAGCTTTGAAAGATGTAAGAATCTAATAGTGATGATTTTGGTTATATCTCGAGTTGAATTCCGAGATTTAAAAAATCAGAATATGTAATTAGATTTTGAATGAGTATGGTTGTTTTGATTTCTATAAAAGAATGTATATTATTGTGAAAGTAGGGAGTATAATGAATGATTTGCTGAATCAGATTCGAAGAATGTAACATATTAATTGTGAATTTATATATCTCTTGGGTATTACCTACCCGTTAAAAAAAAATTTCACAATTAATTTTTTGTACAACAGAATTTTTGTTACAGCCTTTTATGAAAATATATATGTTCATATTTTCTTTAGATGTAACATAGATTTAATGAGTTAATATTAAATTAAACTCATTTGATTTACGGTTGAAACTAGAATTGAATAATTCCCAAAACTTTAAAAATTACATAAATTTTACGAAGTATTTCTTCAATGAAATTGAAAATATGAATCAATACTTCGTTATTTGTTGATGCATGATGTTAGTGTTTGTGGAATTCTTGTGAACTTCGCAAACTACGAATGATGTCATCTGAAAAGTTTCGAGTACATCGATGATGAAAGTTTAAAATCAAACCTATATTTAAATAATACACTTGATTTATTATGAAATGGAATTCATTGAATTGAAACAGAGATCGTAGTTAACGATGGTTAAGTTGTTAAGGAAGGATGTACATCATAGCATATTAGTAATATGAATTAATCGAGTAGTTAGGATTCACACATAATAGCTTAGTACAGAAAGTTTTATTATGGTTTAAAAATTTATATATATAAGATATACATATAAATCCTTCAGTGGAAATGATTTAATACTTCATAACTCATTGATATGACATACTTGTTGTTGATTTGTAATGATGTTCACAGTGATTCTTGAACTGACGGAGTTTGTGATGTTATAGGTGCTGCTGATTTTGATGATGCTGACGGCACTGACTGTGCTGGTGATGCTACGATACTGTTGATGCTGTTGGTAAAACAAGTCTAGCTTGTAAATCCCGCACCATTCTTTGTCAAGATTTCTGCTATTTTGGTTTATTTATTTGATTTATGGTTAGGTCTAGAATAAGTAATCTCTAAAATTTTAGAGATTACATAATCACCGTAAAAATTTTCTCCGATGAAGTTATGAATTACTACTTCATCGTTTGTTGTTGTTGGTCTTCCTTGTTATCTATAGGGCGTATGGCGTTGAAGCTCGTGGGATAGATTGTGAAGTTGAGGTTTACGACTCGATTGCGGTTGGAGGTGGTAATGGTAATGTTGGCATTGATGATGATGGTACTGGTTATGCTGCTAGTGTTTGTAATCTTTGCACCATATTCTCCAAAGCCACTACCCGAGTGCGAAGCTCGTTGACTTCTTCTATTACATCGGGGTGATTGTTGGTTCGGAAGAGCGGATAAATAAAATCTAGAATTTGATGTAGTATATAATCGTGACGAGATACTCTGGAAATGAGAGAGAAAATGGTGTTTCGAACAGGTTCGCCGATAAGTGCTTCATGTTCATCACCAAGAGGACAATGTGGTGAATGGAAGGGATCACCTTCTTTTTGTCTTCAATGATTGAGAAGGCTACGAACCCATCCCTAATTCATCCAGAATAGATGATGGCTAACTGGTTGATCCATTCCGGTCACACTGCTTTCGGAGCTAGAGTGGGATTCCATATCGGAATTCGAGGGACTTGAACTAATGATGAATTCCATTTCGTATGATTGAATAAAGGATTTTTTTTTATATGAAATGATTTTTCGGCAATCGGGTGGTATTCTAATCACATAGAGTATCTATATATAGCGCAAAAGATTTTGTAGATTACGGAGGAATTTACGGGATATGTCAGGCAAAGTTTACAGTAACAGATATGATAAGATATGATTTAGCAGATACGCTAAGATATGAATTTTGTCTATACACTATTCATGCAATCAATGCAGTAAGACGTGTCTAGACTAAGAATGATGAGCAGGTAATTTCATAAGGATGATAAATAGATGATTTTTGACACAAAATGAAAAGAAAAAACTTTTGACATGCAGACACGGTCGAATTCCAGACTCACTAATGCATCCTAACGACTTATCAGTTAGATACACTAATGCAGACCTGGTTTGCTAAGACCACCCCTCTGATACCAACTGAAAGGACCCGTTCATATACATTATAAATGATTCACAATAGTTGATTACATCACGAGGTATTTGACCTCTATATGATATATTTTACAAACATTGCATTCGTTTTTAAAAGATAAACTTTCTTTACATCGAAAATTGACAGGCATGCATACCATTTCATAATATCCACTATCCAACTATAATTGACTTAATAATAATCTTGATGAACTCAAAGACTCGAATGCAACGTCTTTCGAAATATATGCCATGAAAGACTCCAAGTAATATCTTTAAAATGAGCATATGCACAGCGGAAGATTTCTTTAATACCTGAGAATAAACATGCTTTAAAGTGTCAACCAAAAGGTTGGTGAGTTCATTAGTTTTTTTCACAATCAATCATTTTCAATAATATAATAGACCACAAGATACTCATAATTAGAAAATAATCTGTGCAGGTCTATTCATGCTGTAAAATCATTCATATGAAGAACACCGGAACCTTTCAAACAACTCACCAACGGTAGATAATGCGTAGTACAATGACAAAATTATCTCTCCGTGGTAGTTAATACAATATAATTCTTACAACGGGGGCTAATGCGTACGCAATGCAAAATCATCCCTCCGAGGGTAGCTGAAACGGGGGCTAATGCGTACGCCGCAATGCAAAATCAACCCTCCGTTACCAACTACAAAGTCGACTATAATACAATACAATACATCGGGGGCTAGTACGTGCATGCAATGCAAAATCATCCCGCCGATGGTAGTTAAAACGGGAGCTAATGCGTACGCAATGCAAAATCATCTCTCCGTTAACTACTAAATCGAACCTCTGAATCCAAATAATTCTATCATAGAATGTAGTTTTGAATATTTGTGTCTATTTCGTCAATCATTTATAAAAGCAGTTCATGTATTCTCAGTTCAAAAATATATCTCAAAAGCATTTAGGAAACAGTTATAAAAACAGCGCATGTATTCTCAGTCCCAAAAATGTAAAGAGTAAAAGAGAATCAAATGAACTCACAATACTGTATTTTGTAGTAAAAATACATATGACGATAATGAACAATGCAAGGTTGGCCTCGGATTCATGAACCTAAATTAAGTATATAAATTTATATGTTGGTCAATATTTGTCTTAACAAATTAGGTCAAGTCATAGTGTACCACAATCCTAATGCTCGAAATTAATATGCAAAAGTCAACAAAAGTCAATTTGACTCAAAATGATTTCCAAAATTTATACATGATTATTATATAGTTTAAATATCTTCGTTTTATATTTTTAAAAGATCTATTAGAGTAACTAATATAATTCATTTATTAATAAATAAACTTTTATATAAAAATATACTTTTATATATCTTAAGTAAAAAAATTTATAAAGTTCATTTAACATCATAAAAATAATATGATAGGTTTTATTAATGTAATTATATTACGTAGTAAAATATTTTTGTATCGTATATTTATTTGATAAAATAATATCGATAATAACAATAGTACGTAAAAAGAAATTATATTATTTTGTAATAATAATCATTATTATTCTATTAATAATAATAACAATATTTATATTTACTAAAAATGATATTATGATAAAATAATAATTCTTATTAATAATAATAATGAAATTTTATATTAACAATGATATTCCTATTAAAAATAATAATTTTTGTAAAAATGATAGTTTTAATAACAAAAATTATGAAAACGATATTTTTATCTTAATCAATACCTTTCAATATTTTAATTTCATCATGTTACTCATACTTATTATTTCCTAATCGATTCGTTTAATAGTTTTTAATCGTCTGTTATATCGCGTTCATATTAATGATAATAATAGTAATTATACTAATTAGGTGTTACTAATATTAGTTCTTAATTATAATAATACTAATGATAATAAATATTATAATAATATTAATGATAATACTAACTATAACTTTAACGATAATAACGATAATAATAATAATAAAAATAACAATTTTTAATGATAATACATTTTACTAATAATTATAATAATAATAATAATAATAATAATAATAATAATAATAATAATAATAATAATAATAATAATAATAATAATAATTAGATAAAAACCAGAACGACGATAATAACGACGATAATAATAATCATTTTTAATAATAATACAAAAATTCAATTGACTATAACTCCTAATCCATTCATCGAAACCATTCGAGTTCTAAATGAAAAGTTCTTAAATTTTCCCTAGCTTTCCAACGACATGCATATCTTATACCTTATCTCAACCTCATATCTAACTAATTCAGGATTCATCATAACCTATCTAATGGCAATATCAAAAGTACAAGCATGCATAATCCTATATACTCGAGCACTAGTCAGGAATACACTATTAATACATAAAAGTTAATTTATGAGTACCCACGTATCAATATTGAGATTCAATATTGCAGGAAAGGTACGTAGACGCAACGGAGATAATAGACACTAGATTGACCTCATGTGCATACCCATGAACCATACCCATCACCTCCATAGCTATAACCCATAATTTCCTTAGCCCTATCCTACTCGCACACCAGTTTTGGAAACTCGTTTAAGATTACTCGAGCAGCACTCCGTCTTAGTATTTATATGTATAATACTAATATTAATACTCCTAATAATACTAATAATAATAATAAGATTAATATGAATAATCTTAATAATAATAATAATAATAATAATAATAATAATAATAATAATAATAATAATAATAATAATAATAATAATAATAATAATAATAATAAATATTAATAATAATACGGAGTGTGTGATGAAAATGATTCAGAGAACCAGCCTTCGTTCTAGATTTATAGAATGTGACCACCATCCTCTTCTCATGCGATCGCATGATATTAAGAGCGCACATCCATGCGATCGTATGGTGCCTCTTGACAGCTATAATCAATTAAAATCTCTGTCGACACTCGTGATATATTATTATATATAATATATTTAATTTATATAATTAATTATATATTATATTATATTTACCTTCATGGTAAAAATGTAATTTTTACTCTAATGACACGAACGTTGTCACTAGACTCATGTTCCGCTTTCGGTTTTTCGAACGATGTTTCGTACGCGGAGAAAACTAGCCTTTTACGTTACGCGACGTGTACCCTTATTACTAATTTAACTTACTCGTCAATAAATTACCTTATAAAAATGTAACTTATAAAATTAAGCTTTGTGGTCATTTGCTTCTATAAATCAGTGACTCGTTGTTTATCAAAATATATTATTTTAAATCAGGACGTTTTATGACTATGTTAAGATGTATATATATTTTTATTTAGAATTGTAAATTTGTACTTAATAAATATGTTTGAAATATTTAACTAATGATATAATATTTAGTCTTTCAAAATCAAATATATTTCAAAGTTCGTTTTATATAATTTAACTCGTTTTTAAATAATAGTAGTTATTTTATCAAGTAATATTTTTAATATTAAAACTAACTAGTTGATTATCAAGGGACACGAGTTAATCATAGTAAAGTACATTTTTGAAATTCAAACGGAAATGATTACTAACTTTTGACTAACTCTCGTTAATGACACTTTTGTAAATCACTTTTGCCAAATATTCCGGATACCGTTAAAAAGGAAATGTTTTCTAAATCAAAGTGGACCTCTCAATAGAGACATGCAAATCATATCACAATGAATCTTGATAATCCACCCATTTGATGTTATCTTAATATTTCGTCGATAACTATATTAAACTCATATCGAAACAATACGTTCATGTAAAGTATTATTCATTTAATACTTTGTTAATATTCTTAAGTTTTAATATATATACACATATACATATATAATCATATTCATTTAATGGTTCACGAGTCGTCGAGAACAGTCGAAGGGTAATTGGTCATATGAATATAATTCAAAGTTTTTGAGATTTCAACATTACAAACTTTGCTTATCGTGTTGGGAATATATAAAGATCAAGTTTAAATTTGTTCGGAAATTTCTGGGTCGTCACATTTATTAGCTAATATGTTTTGTAGATGATTTAGGGTCATTGGATCAAGGGGTATGGTGAATTAGTTAGTTGATCTAATGGTGATTAAAAGGTGTTTCAAAATATTTATTACCTAAAAAGAACTCTCTTTTAAGGTCTAGAGTAGATAAATAAATAAATAAAATTAAAATGAAATTAAAGAAAGCCCATAAGCGAGAATAATAATATAATAATATAAAATACTTTTAACATTTTTATATAGAACCCCTTCAACTTTGCTCGAATGCTAGTGTACGTTGATTTTTCTTTTTCTGGGGCCTTTAATTATTGTTAGGTCTATTGTGTTCGTCTTCGCTGCTCGAGTTTGTGTTTCTTTAATTTATGTTTCTCAAATCTCCGATTATGTCTATATATATATATATATATATATATATATATATATATATATATATATATATATATATATATATATATATAACAATTGGGCCTCTGAAAATCATTTGCCCCGAGCGATCGATCATCTTGTTCTCCCTCCGGGCGCCTCCCCTGGAGACGAGGCTCGAGTTTAGTTAGCTTTCAGTTAGTTTATTTTTTAGTAGTTTTTAGTTTGATGCCCTCAAGTCACGTTGTCATCTTCATTGTTTGGTTACTGTGTATATCTTTTTCTTCTTTTTTCGAAAAATTGATTAGTTTATGAAGTTTTCATTTTTTTTCTCCAATGAAAAAGACACAACCACTTAGTGCTTTCAATTCGAATAAAAGATGAGATTGGAATGGATATAAATAGGAGGATAACATATTTATAGAAACATGTATTTATCTATATATAATAGCTTTAGAGCATGTGTGTTGCACTCGTAATTAAAATAACATTGCAAAATTAGCTAAATTTTTCTAACAGTTATTGCTTTGAGCTATATATGTAATAGTCTCGATATAATGTAAATATGTATATCTATTTGTCAGAAGCTACCGTCTATATTAGACACTAATGGTATCATCATACTTATATATTAGAATGCAGTAAAAAAAAAGATATGTATAACTTAATAATATGTATGTAAATGTTATAACATACCCTAGTATACATATAACTAATAAACAACACAAATTTTAGTTAAGTTGATACATATCGAAAAATATGTCAGCTTTTCTAAGAATTTAAAGTAAATTAAAATTGCTAACAGGACAATCAAGAACAAAGTAATTCTACATTTATTTGGTTAAGAGTCTGTATGTTGCACGTGAATAGTTATAAAGTTGCATTTAGACTTTCTAGATAACTTAAAGTTTGGCAGGCAAAGATATTACTATTTAAAGGTGTAATTAGCTTGTTGTCACTGCTTATGTGGATTCAAATTATGCAAAAGGTAGCATGCTTAGAAAATATGTTACAGGTTTTTGTGTCTATCTAGGTAACAATCTCATTTCATAGAAAAGCAAAAAAAAAAAAAATCCATTGTATCAAGGTCTTCAGTAGAAGCAGAATACAGAGCTCTTGCTTTCATGGCTTGTGAAATTATATGGATTTTAGAAGTTCTTAATGACTTAAAAGTTCAAACTATTTTACCTATTAAGATTTTTTGTGATAACTAGTCTTCTTTACAAATAGCAAAAAAATCACGTGTTTCATGTTTTCTAAACATTTTGAGGTTGAACTTCATTTTGTTAGAGAAATTGTTAATTTGGGGGTTAATGATACTGTTTTAATTCCTTCAAGTGAAAACACTTCTGATATTTTTCACAAAAGGTTTAAGTGGAACACAACACAAATTGTTTTGTGAAATTTGTTTCATGATTAAATTGAGAGGAGGGGGGGGGGGGGGGATATTGAAATGATAATAGTCAATCTAACATGAAATGCTTATTTTTATTTATAGTGTTCTTATTTCTGGGTTAAGCAAGTGCAGGGACCTTAGAGTCATTCTTGAATACTAGAAGTCTGGTGGTCAATGTGCAAAATATGTGTTGGTTAGTGATCCAATGATAATATTCAAATGTTAACCACTTTGTTTTGATGATGACACCAAGTCTCATGTGCTCAAACAACGTATAGAACAACATGAGTTCACAAACCTACATAATCTCTAGCAAACGACCAATACACATATTAACAAAGTCAAAAAAGTCATATATAAAATCCTGGAAAAGCACAGATGGGTCCACGATCGACCGTGGGTCAGACCGTGAATGCCTTGTACCTTGATTCTTAGGAACAAGGTGCACGGTCAACCCCACGGTTAGTCGTGGGTCGACCGCAGTTTTCTCTATCCGAATTTTTGATCAAATAATGTTTGACTACTTCGGGGCATCTATAATTTACAAAACTTATTTCAACATGCTTAGAATAGTTGCCTCCTTCATATCCAAATGAGTTTTGGTCACTAAAAACTAATCTTGGTTAATCTCACTTAATGACGTCTTAATGTGTAAAACCCGAAACTTAAATTATAAATAATGTAAATTCTCCTGAATTGTAATGCTGGTGGGTATCAGTTTGTACGTGGAGCCGCGACACGGCCTTTTGAGGCGCGGCTTGGCGCGGCAGCATGCTGTAGCTGATTTCTTCTTTTAATTAATGATAGCGAGGGTAATTTGGACTTTTCACATGTGGCCAAATTAATGGCCACTAAAAGGCAGTTGGGAATCACTTAACTCAATTCACCAACCTTATCATCTTCATCTTCAAGTAGAGAGAGAGTTAGAGAGAGAAAGGTGGTTTGTGAGATTTTCATGTGGGTTTTGCTAGATTGGGTCAAATCTTGTGTGTTTCTACCTCCTAACATCCTTTTAAGTGTTGTGGTGAGTCTCTAACCCGAATTTATGAATTAATTGTGTTTAGTGTTCATATTTGGATCTTGCAAGTAATTAAACCCTAGAGTTGTGAAAATTGGAGGTTTAGGGGTCTGGTAAAAGTGTAAGAAACTCAACAAAGGTGATTTTGAGTTGGTTGATGAGATTGCTAGTATCTTGGACTAGAATTGGTTAAGTTCACTATTGAAATTGATTAACTAGTGATTTGGGGTGTGAGACTTCCAAGTTTAGTGTTTGACCCATTATTAGGTCAAAATAGGTTTTTGGGTCAAAAGAACACTAGTATGAACTTAATGACCTAGTGATCTATATTTAGGTGAATTAAAGCCTTGGTCACTAGCTTTAGTGATTATTGGTGGTTAGGGCCAAAGGGTAGCGTTGTGAGTGCAAATGGTGAACCTTTGCACTAAGTGTTTATTTGGACTGGTCGAAGTTCCATCTAGATATGTGTTGATTTATGTTAATGTAATAGGTAAATTGCATCGACAGTTGAGGAGCTTATTTTTGCTTACTTTCACTCTTCGGTTAAAAGGTGAGTGAAATAATTATACGTGTATGTATATAGTGTATTTATTTGTGTGCTATGGTATGAACCAAGGAGCTGGTAGTGCCATAACATGTGCGAGTGTGCTATGATGTGAACCAAAGAGCCAGTAGCATCATGGTACGTGTGTTGTAGTGTGAACCAAGGAGCCGGTAGTACTATGGTATGAGTTTTTAAGGTGTGAACCAAGGAGCTGGTAGCACCTTAGCGTGAGTATGACTCAAGTTATGATGCGAACCAGGAGTCGGTAGCATCATGAAAAATATGTATGGTGTGAACCATGGAGCCTGTAGCACCATGACGAGAGTATGGTTAACCATATGGTGTGGCTGTGGATTACTTGAGCATTATTTATATTATATGCTATGGATTATGCTTGCTTGTGACGTATTGAGGACTTTAACTTGTGCATTGAGATTGTGTACTAATTAAATTGCTAGCATGTATACGGTATGTGAGTAAGTATTTGCAAATAAGTATATTATATATGTATATGTATAATTATTGCATTCACTAAGTGTTTTGCTTATCTTCTCGTTGTTTACTCTTTTAGGTTCCGGCGTCGATAAGGGCAAGGGTAAGCTTGTGGATTAGGGATATTCCCTTTTGATTATACTAGAAGATTACTTTTGAAGTTCGACCTAGGTTTGGGTAGTTTAACCCCAAACACCATGCTCGGGTCTTGTTTGGCATTTAAACTTGTCGGGTCGAAACATATATTTTGGATTGTAAATGGGCGAATGTGGCCCGATTGTTAAATTACTTTGATTGTGGGAGAAAACATGTAACCTCAATTTAACTATGTTATGGGAAGTCTTTTGAGTTAAAACATGTTTAGGGATTGTAAAATTTGGGGGACTTATATATGATGCTGAAATCAAAATCAGACCCCAGATGAAGTCACGCCGCGGGAAACAGTGCAAACTGGTGACAGAATGTATAACTGTGGCTGACCTTCAGTACCCATTATGAGCCGCACCGCGCCTACCTACTGACAGAAATGTTTAGCTTTAAAAAAAAGTTTTGGTGTATATTAACCGGTTGGGTCGTTACAAGTGGTATCAGAGCATGGTCTAAGGGATTTAGGCGACTTGAGATAGGTGTCTAGACTTAGACTTTATTGTGTACGCGTTTTATGCGGGACTTGCAGGATACGGGTCGGACCGAGATTTGGTTAGTACCTTAGCCTAGGTTAACTAACTATGTGATAATTATATTGTATCGTGTTTGCTATCGTCAAGCGAGAGAGGCATTGTACTAGCGAGTTGATGCGACGTGTTCGGGTAACAATGACTAGCTACCATTGTTACGAGAGCAAATTGTATCAAACAAGCGGTGTACGACGAGTGTCGAGCAAGATGGGGTGGTGTGGTATGTGTTGTTTCTCGTGTTTCATTGTTTAATCTATTCCATTTTATAGCATGAAGACGAGAAACAACCATGATAATGGAAGTCCAAGTGTTGAAGGTGACTTCACGGCCAAAGTAGAGGCCATCTTGGCGAAACATAACGTGAATTTTCTCGCTAATGTAAAGAAAGTTTTTAAAGAATCGGTTGATGAGCAAGTGACCGACATGATAAAAGAGCAAATGGGTGCTATCATCCAAGAAGAGTTTGAAAAGAGGTTCCCTAAACCTCAAGGTGTGAATGCCAAAGTTGACTCGGGTGATGTGGGAAGGAGGGACTTACTCTACAAAACTTTAAGATATTTCAACCTCCCACCTTTGATGGAGAAAGAGACCCACTCAAGAGTACTCGTTAGATCTCTGATATGGAGGGGGCTTTTCGCACTAGTGAATGCCCCCTCGATAAGAAGATGAGGTACGGAATTAGCATGTTGAGGGTGATGCAAAGTTGTGGTGGGACGCGAAAATTCAAGTTTATGGTGAGGAGCAAAGCATGAGTTTGACTTGGGATAAGTTCAAGGTGGAATTTTTCAAGGAGTACCGAACTCCGGCCGATCTTTCGAGGCTAAAAGATGAGTTACGTGCTTTGAGGCAAGGGTCAATGGATTTGAACACTCTCAAGTCCACATTCTTATCGAAGACCCAATTTTGCCCGGAGTATATCGGTAATGATCATACGTTGATGGAAGACTTCTATCGAACTTTGAATGACAACTTACAAGAGAAGATTAGTAGGGGTTCGGTGAAATCCTTTGATGAGTTGTTTGATATAGCTAATTGTTTCGAGTCTGTTGCTCTGAAAAAGAGTGACTTTACCTTTAGCAAAAAAAGTTTGAAGCTACTAGCCATTCCAACAAGAAGAGTAAAGGTGCGACCGAAAGCATTGGTAGTGTAAAGAAGGGTGCTTCCGGGGGTTTTGGACCCAAGTGTTATAATTGTGGATGACAAGGGCACATGGATCGTGATTGTACGAACCCATCTTCAAACAAACTCACATGTTATAATTGTCCAAAGGAAGGGCACCGAAGGACGGAATATCCCGAGTTGCGGGGTAATCAAGTCAAGAAGTTTGATAAGGCAGCGGGTAAGGCTAGGGGACGAAATTATTTGAAGACTAATGATGAAGCCAAACAATCCAATGAAGTCATCTCAGGTACTTTCACTGTTAACTCTAATCCGGCAAGGATACTATTTGATAGTTGTACAAATTTGTCGTTTGTGTCTCCAAAGTTTGTGCCTAAGTTTAATAAGCTGCTAGCTAAGTTAAGTCATCCAGTAGAAGTCAAAATAGCGGATGGTAAGACCGTGCCAGGGGTTGATGTGTGTAAAAATTGTGATGTCGTGTTTGGTGCCGAAACCTTAAAATCGATCTTATCTCGATGACTTTGGGTGATTTTGATATCGTTGTTGGTATGAATTTGCTCGATCGTTATAGAACCAATATTGCATGTCATGAGAAGTTTATTCGGGTAAAGACCCCAAGGCGAAGAGAGTTAATTATTCATGGTGAAAAATGGAGAATACTTGTACCATTATGCACTTATGCACGGGCACATCGGCTCCTTAGTGGCGGTGGCATGGTTTTTCTTGCCCATGTAGTTGATACTCTGGAAGAGCCACCATCCATTCGTGATATTTTGATTGTGAGCGAATTCGAAGCCATTTTTCCAGATGAGTTACCGGGTGTTCCGGCGGAAAGACAAGTTGAATTTCACATTGAGTTGGTTCCGGGGGTTACCCCCATTGCTAAAACGCCTTACCGTTTAGCACCAATAGAAATGTAAGAATTGTTAAATCAAACCCAAGATTTTCTTAAGAAGGGTTTTATTCGACCGAGTGCTTCGCATGGGGTGCTCCGGTCTTGTTTGTGAAAAAGAAGTATGGTAGTATGCGGATGTGCATTGATTATCGGGAGTTGAACAAGATGACGATCAATAATTGTTATCCATTGCCTCGGATTGACGATTTGTTTGATCAACTCCAAGGCGCGACTTATTTTTCTAAAACTGACTTACGATCCGGTTATCACCAAATGCGGGTCTGGGAGGAAGATATTGAGAAGACGGCCTTTCAAACTCGTTACGGGAATTTTGAATTTGTAGTAATGCCTTTTGGTCTTACGAATGTGCCTGCGGCATTCATGAATCTTATGAACTGAGTGTGCCAACCTATGTTGGACAAGTCGGTGATTGTGTTCATTGACGACATACTTGTTTATTCTAAGAGTATGAAGGAACATGAACATCAATTGTGTAAAGTGTTGAAGATGTTGCGAAAGGAGAAGTTGTACAATTCCTTGGCCATATTGTGAATGAAGAAGGTATTCAAGTAGATCCGGGGAAGATAGAGGTGGTAAAGGGTTGGGAACAACTGACTACACCGACGGAAGTTCGAAGCTTTCTCGGATTGACCGGTTACTATCATCGGTTTATCCAAGACTTTTCTAAAATCGCTTCTCCATTGACAAAGTTGACAAGGAAGAATGTAAGATTCAATTGGGAGAATGAGCAAGAAATTTCTTTCCAATTGTTAAAAGAGAAATTGTGTCAAGCTCCGGTGTTGGTGTTACCGGATGGAATTGAAGACGTGACGGTTTATTGTGATGCCTCAATCAATGGGCTCAGGTGTGTTCTAATGCAACGTGGTAAAGTCATCGCTTATGCCTTTAGACAATTAAAGGAACACAAAAAGAGGTACCCGACTCATGATCTTGAATTGGCAGCGGTGGTTCATGTGTTGAAAATTTTGCGCCACTACTTGTATGGTGTCAAGTGTACGATTTATTCGGATCATAAGAGTTTGAAACATCTCTTTGATCAACGAGATTTGAACAATCGTCAACGTCGATGGATCGATTTATTGAAAGATTACGATTGTGAGATACTTTACCATCCGGGTGAGGCGAATGTGGTTGCGGATGCGTTGAGTCGAAAGAGTCAATATCCGGAGATACGGGTGGGATCGTTGCGCATGACTATTACTAACGATTTCCTTGTAAAGCTGGGTGAGATGCAAATTGAAGCTTTTGTCAACAACAAGCGTGAAGAACGAATTATGGGGCAAACGGAGTCTATAACCTTAGGCCCGCATAGTTTGTTGTCCTTTCAAGGTAGAGTGTGTGTGTGCCTAAAATGGGTGGTTACCGACAACTGCTACTTGATGAAGCACATAAGTCAAAGTATTCCATTCATCCGGGTGCCACAAAGATGTACCTTGATTTGGGTAATAGTTGATCGGTTGACAAAAAGTGCATTGTTTCTTCCCATTCGAGAGACAATATCGTTGGAGACACTATCAAAGTTGTTTATCAAGGAAGTGATATCGAGGCATGGAGTTCCTATATCTATTGTTTCGGATCGGGACACTCGTTTTACATCTCGATTTTGGAATAAATTTCACGAGGATATGGGTACACAATTGAAGATGAGCACGGCGTATCATCCTCAAACTGAAGGCCAAACCGAATGTACGAGGCATGTGTTATTGATTTTGGCGGTAGTTGGTATGAGCACTTTCCTTTGGTGGGATTCTCGTACAATAATAGTTATCATGCTAGTATCGGGATGCCACTATATGAGATGCTTTATGGGCGCAAGTGCCGAACTCCGGTTTATTGGGGTGAAGTAGGTCAAAAGGAAATCGGGAGTACCGATTTGGTTTTTGAGACGAATAGTGAAATTAAGATGATTCGGGCTCGACTAAAGGCGGAGCAAGATAGACAAAAATTTTATGCCAATAAATGAAGGCGACTAATTGAGTTCCAAGAAGGTGACATGGTGATGCCTAAGGTTTCGCCGTAGAAGGGTATTATTCGGTTTAGAAATAGTTAGCTCCTCGGTTTATTGGGCATTTCAAAATCTTGGCTCGTGTTGGTAACGTTGTGGGTATTCATAACACATTCCTTATTTCCCATCTTTGTAAGTGTCTTGCGGATGACTCGACGTGGGTGCCATTGGATGAGATTTCTTTGAACAACAAGTTGGAGTATGTCAAAGAACCGATGGCTATTCTTGATGAAAAGGTCAAAATGTTGCGTAACAAAGAGGTGAGGACTTTTAAAGTCCAATGGAGACATCGAAACGGTTCCGAGTTTACGTGGGAATCTGAAGAGTTTGTTTTGGTGTATCTTCCTGCTTGTGATGCAGCTTGGATCGCGAGGTAGCGATCCGAATCAAGTGGTGGAGAGTTGTACAACCCGAACTTAAATAGTAAATAATGTAAATTCTCCCCTAATTGTAAAGCTGACCGGTATCAGTTTGTACTTGGAGCCGTGGCGCGGCTTTCTGAGGCGCGGCGCGGCAGCGTGCTGTAGCTGATTTCTTCTTTTAATTAATGATAGCGAGGGTAATTTGGACTTTTCACATGTGGCCAAATTTATGGCCACTAAAATGCTGTTGGGACTTACTTAACTCCATTCACCAACCTTATCATCTTCATCTTCAAGTAGAGAGAGAGAGAGTTAGAGAGAGAAAGGTGATTTGTGAGATTTTCAAGTGGGTTTTGCTAGATCGGGTAAAATCTTGCGTGTTTCTACCTCCTAACATTCTTTTAAGTGTTGTGGTGAGTCTCTAACCCGAATTTATGAGTTAATTGTGTTTAGTGTTCATATTTGGGTCTTGCAAGTAATTAAACCCTAGAGTTGTGAAAATTGGAGGTTTAGGGGTTGGGTAAAAGTGTAAGAAACTCAATAATGGGGATTTTGAGTTGGTTGATGAGATTGCTAGTATATTGGACTAAAATTGGTTAAGTTCACTAATAAAATTGATTAACTAGTGATTTAGGGTGTGAGACTTGCAAGTTTAGTGTTTGACCCATTGTTAGGTCAAAATGGGTTTTTGGGTCAAAAGAACACTATCATGAATTTAATGACCTAGTGATGTATATTTGGGTGAATTAAAGCCTTGGTCACTATCTTTAGTGATTATTGGTGGTTAGGGCCTAAGGATGGCGTTGTGAGAGCAAATGGTGAACCTTTGCACTAAGTGTTTATTTGGACGGGCCGAAGTTCCATCTAGATGTGTGTTGATTTATGTTAATGTAATTGGTAAATTGCATTGACGGTTGAAGAGCTTATTTTACATACTTTCACTCTTCGGTTAAAAGGTGAGTGGAATAATTATACGTGTATGTATATATTGTATTTATTTGTGTGCTATGGTATGAACCAAGGAGCCGGTAGTGCCATAGCATGTGCGAATGATGTGAACCAAAAAGCCGGTAGCATCATGGTACGTTTGTTGTAATGTGAACCAAGGAGCCGGTTGCACTATGGCACGAGTTGTTAAGGTGTGAACCAAGGAGCCGGTAGCGCCTTAGCGTGAGTATGACTCAATTTATGATGTGAACCACGGAGCCAGTAGCATCTTGAAAAATATGTATGGTGTGAACCTAGGATCTGGTAGCACCATGACGCGAGTATGGTTAACCATATGGTGTGGGTGTGGATTACTTGAGCATTATTTTTATTATATGCTATGGATTATGCTAGCTTGTGATGTATTGAGGACTTTAACTTGTGTTTTGAGATTGTGTACTAATTAAATTTCTAGCATGCATGCGGTATGTGAGTAAGTGTTTGCAAATAAGTATATTATGTATGTATATGTATAATTGTTGCATTCACTAAGCGTTTTGCTTATCTTCTCGTTGTTTACTCTTTTAGGTTCCGGCGTTGATACGGGCAAGGGTAAGCTTGCGGATTAGGGATATTCCCTTTTAATTATGCTAGAAGATTGCTTTTGAAGTTCGATCTAGGTTTGGGTAGTTTAATCCCAAACACCTTGCTCGGGTCTTGTTTGGCATTTAAACTTGTTGGGTCGAAACTTATATTTTGGATTATAAATGGGCGAATGTGGCCCGGTTGTTAAATTACTTTGATTGTGGGCGAAAACATGTAACCTTAATTTAACTATGTTATGAGAAGTCTTTTGAGTTAAACATGTTTAGGGATTGTAAAATTTGGGGGACTTATATATTATGCTGAAATAAGAATCAGACCCCAGATGAAGCCGCGCCGCGGGTGGCTTTGCCGCGTTTCGGGAAACAGTGCAAACTAGTGACAGAATGAATGACTGTGGTTGACCTTCAGTTCCAATTTGAGCCGCGCCACGGGTGGCCTTACCGTACCGCGCTTACCTGTTGACAGAAATGTTTGGCTTTAAAAAAAAGTTTTGGTGTATATTAACGGGTTGGGTCATTACATAATGACACTTTTGAAGGTTTTTTTTCCGTATGCCCGAGAGACATATTTAATTAATGTGGCTAATATGCTATGATCCAAGTCGGGTCATACCCAATAACAAGCTTAACAACACCTTATATGTATTTATCTTGACGATTGGATCGTTAAGTAAGTACGTGACACTTAAATTTTAGAAAATTGGGTTTCTAAAATGTTATCACTTGAGTCAAGTTATTTGGTTAATTTATATCTTAAGGAATTAATTACTTATGGGGTTTAAATAATTACCTTGTGTCATATTTTGTATATGATTTATAAAATGTACATGTAACTTAACAAAACAAGAGGCTTCTACCAAGTTTTATAAAATTAACCAATTTATATACAAAGAGCATGGGGGTGGCGGTTTTGAGGGTACCAAGGAAGACCACCACATGCTTGTTTTGTGACTTTTAATAAGCACACTTGCTTAGTTACATGCCTAACACTTTAACCAATTCTTTGACTCAAGAAAATTGCAAGTTCTTTAAAACTCTCTTCTCTCTCCCAAAGCAGCCTGCTGGCCGTGGCATTCAAAGGGGAAAGAAAGGGTGTTTTGCTTGACAATCTAAGTGATTTAGTGTCTAAAATCCTAACTCATTCAAAGGTGGTGTTGTTTCAAAAGGGGCTTGTGGGTATTACCAACTTGGGGCTTCAAGTTAGAGGCTCTAAATCCATCATCTTCATCATCATTTCAGCTGTCCAATTCAGCATTTTATTCTTCATTAAGGAGGTATTAAACTCTTCCTTTCTTGTTAATTAGTAAGCATTATTTCACAACTTGATCCAAGATGGGATTTAGCTTTAATTGGTTTAATGATAACAAGTAAAATTGGTAATTTCACGCTTCCATTTTATAATGATTCTCAAATGGTTTTAAGTGTTTCAAACTTGTTAAATCCCAACAATGGTATCTAGAGCCGAGGTTGTTGAAATATGCTTCGTAATGTTGTTTTAAACCCACTATATTTGCAATCTATGAACATGCATGAATGTAGATTGCAAAAATCAATGGGTTTGGGTGGGTTTATGTGTAAGGCCGAATTGTTTGGGTTCCAAAAGTGGGTTTTGGGCTCTTTCATTTGGTCATATTTGGTTGCATGTTCATGTTCACAATCATAGCCTTGACCTTGTGTTGAATGCATGTTATGGTTGTATGTTTGGTTAATTTGTAATATTCATTTGGTATGTAATATTAATTCATTCAATTGGATGTAATATTTATTTTGGCTATGTAATTTGTTTTACATTTGGTATGTAAAATAGAATATGTTGTATTTTCATTTTCTAGATAAAAATGTATTAGGATACATATTTTGTAAAATGAAGATACAAGATGATGAAGACTTGAAGAACACAAGGAACATATGGATGCAAGGTTAAGTGGGAGATTTGAAATCTCCTACTTTGTATTATTACCCCTTAACCCGGTGACATTTATTTTCGGCTAAACAAATGTCCACCAAAATGGCTAGATTGTGAACATACTTGTTTTGCATGTGTGGTTGTTTGTTTGTTTATTGTATTGTATGTTTGGTTGATACAATTAATCACAAGATAACAACAAGCAAAATGACAATTTAATTGGTTAAATTAGACGTATTAATAACATGCATGACGACAATTTAATTGGTTAAATTAAAAGCAACTAAAGACCTTAATAAATGGTTATTAAGAACAAGAAAAGGATCACATATATGTAAAATGGTTTATATCAAGTAATTGGCAAATTACAAGACTTGAAAATGGATTTCAAATGAACCATACACTAAATGCATGTTGGTGTATGGCATAAATGTTTTCTTAAACTAGAATTAACGAAAACTTAAAATCCCTTAATCGACAAGGTAAACAAGTTTAACGCCATCCTTTTGTGGGACACTTAAACATAGTAAGGAACTCATAATGGGATAAAGGTCACCTAACCGTTATGAGCTAACTAATATGGTTAAGGTAAAATTCGCATGCTTGTGGGATAAAGGTCACCTAACCACTTGTATGTTAATTTTACATGTTTTACAAGTAGGACGACTTGATTTGGGAATCATGAACTTAGGGTCACCGAAGCATGAGGAACAAATAGGCGTTGATGGGATAAATATGCCATGCAAAAGGATTGCATGATCCCATAATTTAGAAGTTGCAAAAGGATTGCAATTGTCATATAATGACTACCTAGCTAAATCAAATGACGGGATAAAGGTCACCTAACCGAAATTTGGTTTACCGTTGGATTCTAAAATTTAATATATATATATATATATCAATTGGATTTAAAGGGTATTGATTGTTAAATTTAAAATCGATACTTAAATGAACTTTGTTAAATTTTGTAGATGGCCGCCAATAACAACAACATGCAAAACGCACCTATTAACTTGAACAACCTATCGTTAAGGTCTCTCCTCGAGAAAGACAAACTCAACCATACGAACTTTATGGATTGGTTCCGCAATCTTAGGATTGTCCTCAAACTTGAGGATAAGGCGTATGTGTTGGAAGACCCCATTCCCGATCAACCCGATGAGGATGATACGGAAGGCATGGCTTATTGGGATAAATATTGCGCCGATTCGGTGCAAGTCGCTTGCCTAATGCTTGGGACTATGATACCCGAACTCCAAAAGGATTTCGAGCATCATACTGCATACGACATGATTACGCAATTGAAGGAGATGTTCCTTCAACAAGCACGTGTCGAGCGCTTCGAAACGGTTCGAGCGTTACATGCATGTCGTATGGATGACACCCAATCCGTATCCTCTTATGTCCTCAAAATGAAAAGCCTTATTGATCGCACAAACCGTCTTAATCTCAACATATCTAATGAGCTAGCCACTGATCTTATCCTAAACTCCCTGTCAAAGAGGTTTGACCAATTTGTAATTAATTACAATATGAATGGGATGGATAAGACCATTGGTGAACTTCATGGCATGTTAAGGACGGCCGAAACTAGCATGGGTAAGAGGGCTTCACCCGTGCTAATGATCAATGATGGTGGGTCCAAAGGTAACAACACCTCTAAGCCAAAGGCGGCTAAGAGGAAAGGACCCGCCCATCAAGGCAAGGGAAAGGGGAGGATAGTTACCCCAACCAAAAACAAGAACAAGAAGCAAAAGGTTGCCGGACAAGCAAACCCCAAGGAAGACCCGTGCTTCGGTTGCGGTGAAATGGGTCACTGGAAACGCAATTGCCCGGTCTACCTTAAGGAGTTGAAGGAAAAGAGGGATGCGGGGCAAACCTCAGGTAACATATATATGGTGTATATAGAACTTAGTATTACTTCTTCTAATACATGGGTATTAGACACTGGATGTGGAACTCACATTTGCAATTCTTTGCAGGGGTTCAAAAGAAGTAGCAAGCAAGCGGGAACATCAAGTCTCTTTATGGGTAATGGAGCCAAAGTGCAAGTGAAGGCTCAAGGAGACTTTGTATTAAAGCTTCCAAGTGGTTTGGAACTTATTTTGAACAATGTTTTGTATGCACCGGATTTATGTCGAAACATTATTTCAGTTTCCCGTTTAAAACAATGTGGTTTTTATCTCAATTTTGTTAATGATGATATCCACGTTTATTTAGATAATGTATTCTATTTTAAGGCTTGGCCTTCAAATGGAATTTATGAATTGGTTCATGATGACACATCATCTAGTAGCTCAATATACCATACTAGCACCAAGAAACTCAAAAGAGATTTGAGTGATTCCTACTTATGGCATTGTCGCCTTGGTCACATAAACAAGAACCGAATGCGTACACTTCAAAAGAATGGACTCTTGAAATTAAATGAGATGGACTCGTTTGATGTATGTGAATATTGTTTACAAGCCAAAATGACTAAAACACCTTTCAAAGGGACCTATGAAAGGGCTAAGGACTTATTGGGATTAATACATTCGGATGTATGTGGACCCTTTAAGCCCATAGCTAGGAATGGTGAAAGATACTTCGTTACTTTCATTTATGACTTCAGTCATTTTGGATATGTCTACTTGTTAAGACATAAGGATGAAACTTTTGAAGCATTCAAAGAATATCAAAACGAAGTACAAAATCAACTCAATAAGACAATCAAGGTACTTCGTACCGATAGAGGAGGTGAATACCTAAGAGATGCTTTCCAAGATCATCTTAGAAGTTGTGGGATTATCTCACAACTCACTCCTCCTGGAACACCCCAACTGAATGGAGTTTCCGAAAGGAGGAACCGAACCCTAATGGATATGGTTCGATCTATGATGGCTAGAAGCTCGTTACCTCTATCATTTTGGGGTTATAGTTTATGCTCAGCGGCTCGTATTTTAAATATGGCCCCAACCAAGAAAGTGGAACGAACACCTCATGAGATGTGGTTTGGAAAACCTCCATCTCTATCATACTTAAAGGTATGGGGATGTGAAGCTTACCCTAAGTGTTACGTCCCTAATAAGTTGAATGCTCGATCCACGAAGTGTATCTTCATAGGATATCCCAAGGATGATATGGGATACTATTTCTATGATCCTTCCGAGCAGAATGTATTTGTTGCTCGGAAGGCTGAATTCCTTGAAACTAAGTTCCTAATGGAAGGCAAAAGTGAAAGGAAGATAGATCTTGAAGAGGTTCAAGATCAAGTAGATGATACACAATTGGCTGACACTAGCACTCAACATGAAAATGTTGAGAGTGATCAGATGGATGATCAAAATTCACAAGACATTCGCAGATCTGGTAGGATTAGTAATCCTCCTGAGAGATATGGGTTTCTCTTGGATGGTTGCTATGTGGTTGATTTGGATGAATCAATAAACTACCAAGATGCTTTATCAAGGATTGATAAAGATAAATGGCAGGAAGCCATGAACGCTGAGATGCAATCCATGTATGACAACCAAGTTTGGGAACTTGTTGCGCAACCTCCTGGCTCTAGGCTAGTTGATTGTAAATGGCTGTTCAAAATGAAAACCGACATACATGGAAACTTGGATACATATAAAGCTAGACTTGTAGCAAAAGGTTTCACTCAAACTCAAGGGGTTGACTATGATGAAACTTTTTCGCCTATGGCGATGCTAAAGTCTATTAGGATATTACTTGCCATTGCTGCTCATTATGATTATGAAATATGGCAGATGGATGTCAAGACCGCTTTCCTAAACGGACATCTTGAGGAAGATGTCTATATGGTTCAGCCTGAGGGTTTTGTTGATCCAAAATATCCTAAAAAGGTATGCAAGTTAAAGAAGTCAATCTACGGATTGAAACAAGCATCTAGAATGTGGAATCATCGTTTTAATGAGGAGGCCAAGAAATTTGGCTTCATTAAAAATGGTGATGAAGCTTGTGTATACAAGAAAGCTAGTGGGAGCACTATCATGTTCCTTGTACTATATGTGGATGATATATTGTTATTTGGAAATGATATTCCGGCAATGCAAGGTGTTAAAACTTGGTTAAGCAAATGCTTCTCCATTAAGGATCTTGGAGAAGCACAATACGTTTTGGGGATTGGGATCTACAGGGATAGATCCAAGAAACTGATAGGTTTAAATCAAAGTGCATACATTGAAAAGATCTTGAAAAGGTTCAAGATGGAGAACTCTAAGAAAGGTTTGGTACCTATTCAAAAGGGAACACTTCTCAGTTCATCTCAGTGCCCCACCACAAAAGATGAACAGGAGAGAATGAAGAAAGTCCCATATGCTTCTGCCATTGGGTCAATCATGTATGCAATGATATGCACTAGACCGGATGTGTCATGCGCTCTTAGCTTGACAAGTAGATACCAGAATAACCCAGGAAACAGTCATTGGATTGCTGTTAAAAGTATATTGAAGTACCTTAGGAGGACTAAGGATATGTTTCTGATATATGGGTCTGGTGAGGAGGAACTCGCTGTAAAGGGTTACGTAGATGCGAGTTTCCAAACTGATCGAGATGATTCTCGATCACAATCCGGTTATGTCTTCACATTAAATGGAGGTGCGGTCTCTTGGAAGAGTTCAAAACAGGATGTTGTTGCATTATCCACTACAGAGTCAGAGTACATTGCCACCTCATTGGCAGCTCAGGAAGCTGCATGGATGAAGAAATTCATCGACGACTTAGGAGTGGTCCCTACCATTCAAGACCCTCTTGAGATCTTTTGTGACAACGAAGGTGCGATTGCTCAAATCAAGGAACCTCGTGCTCACCAAAAGACCCGTCACATTGAGCGGAGATTCAACTACATAAGGGATGAAGTTGAAAAAGGAAAGATATGTTTTCGCAAAGTTCACACAGATCTTAATATAGCGGATCCTCTCACGAAGCTCTTACATGGATCAAAACATACAGGACGTGTTTGTGCATTAGGGCTTCGATATTCTAGTGATTGGTCATGATCTGTTTTAAGTATTGTAACGGAACGAAATTGTTCAAACTCATTAATATAATTATGGTATTAATTTATTTTGAGTCATGTTCCTATTTTGCATATTTTATCCATGAATAAGTAATTATTCTAAAATTCCGTAGTCGATCACATTCGTGGGAACAAGTGTGAGGTTTAGACTATTATGAACTTAGATTGGTATACATTCACGGGATGAATGTGGGGCAAGGTTGCAACCAAGGTTCATAGATATTTGTAGGATACAAATATTGGAAGACCCGCTCTCAAGATTTACTAAATGGAGCCTTTGTGGTTGATCACATGTAATCTTGAGTAAAGGCGAATATCATTGTATCCTCTGACCTGAGATACGTATTGGGTTCGAATATTTATCAGGTATTGTGCCTTGATTCTTTCCTTCGCTATTCTAAAATATGGTAGTTCATAAGGAAGAACTCAGGTATAATGCAAGGTATGTATTTAGGACATATGTAGTCAAGATGGAATTTGTCCCTCTTATTCGTTGAGAGTCAGAAGTTTAAGGCCTGATAAAGTTAAATCTAGAAGAGAGTGATCACTCTGTGTCTCTTGGATTTAACATGACATCTAGGACGAAAGGATATAATGAAAAGATTCACCTATTCATATTCGAGATGGGAACTCGAAAGGGATGATGTTATTGAATGGCACATAGTCATAACATATTGGGGGTGATGGACGGTCGTTAGGTGGTATCCGTCACTTGCATTAATTTCTTATGTTTCTCGTGCAAGTGGGAGATTGAAGGTTTTTTTTCCGTATGCCCGAGAGACATATTTAATTAATGTGGCTAATATGCTATGATCCAAGTCGGGTCATACCCAATAACAATCTTAACAACACCTTATATGTATTTATCTTGACGATTGGATCGTTAAGTAAATACGTGACACTTAAATTTTAGAAAATTGGGTTTCTAAAATGTTGTCACTTGAGTCAAGTTATTTGGTTAATTTATATCTTAAGGAATTAATTACTTATGGGGTTTAAATAATTACCTTGTGTCATATTTTGTATATGATTTATAAAATGTACATGTAACTTAACAAAACAAGAGGCTTCTACCAAGTTTTATAAAATTAACCAATTTATATACAAAGAGCATGGGGGTGGCGGTTTTGAGGGTACCAAGGAAGACCACCACATGCTTGTTTTGTGACTTTTAATAAGCACACTTGCTTAGTTACATGCCTAACACTTTAACCAATTCTTTGACTCAAGAAAATTGCAAGTTCTTTAAAACTCTCTTCTCTCTCCCAAAGCAGCCTGCTGGCCGTGGCATTCAAAGGGGAAAGAAAGGGTGTTTTGCTTGACAATCTAAGTGATTTAGTGTCTAAAATCCTAACTCATTCAAAGGTGGTGTTGTTTCAAAAGGGGCTTGTGGGTATTACCAACTTGAAGCTTCAAGTTAGAGGCTCTAAATCCATCATCTTCATCATCATTTCAGCTATCCAATTCAGCATTTTATTCTTCATTAAGGAGGTATTAAACTCTTCCTTTCTTGTTAATTAGTAAGCATTATTTCACAACTTGATCCAAGATGGGATTTAGCTTTAATTGGTTTAATGATAACAAGTAAAATTGGTAATTTCACGCTTCCGTTTTATAATGATTCTCAAATGGTTTTAAGTGTTTCAAACTTGTTAAATCCCAACAACTTTAACTTGTGATTAATATTAAACACATAAGTATTGCTAAAAGTCCTTTTGTAAAGACATCCTTTTAAATCTAAAATCAATATAGTTATGATTAGGATGGTCATTAAAGTCCCAACTAAAGAGATGTTCTTTACTTGACTAACCATTAAGCATTACTTACATGCTTAATAAGAGTTTAGTGCAAACTCCCAAAAGTGTTCATGTAATATAAATGTGTCTTATTTGAAAGGTTGCAAGAAACCAATGAATGCATATACTTGCAAAAGAAATGTTGTCAAAAGCCTTGAAGACTTGTGACATGAAGTTTGGAAGCATGTGGTTGTCAAGGGATCAAAATTCTGCATTTGTCATAAAAAAAATCAATGACACACCACTAGTACAATGGAACTTTCCTCTTTTAAGCAAATGTCAACCTCAAATAATACATCCAAGATAAAAGGGGTAATGGAGGTCTTTTCAGATGTTTTTTGGCATCTAATTGTAGCCATCCAATAAGGGAAAATGAAAAAGAAAAAGCTCTCGAACGGCTACAAGTTTAGAAGTCAGAGACCTACACGGTCGACCCACGGTGTGGGTCGACCGTGAGATGAGCCGCAGGCATCCAGGTTTAATTTTCTCTTGCCAATAAAAGCCAAACCTTGGAGCACTTGAAAACTCACCTCTTGCACTTACATTTTCATAAATTTACTGATATCATTCAAATACTATTGTAATTTATTTAGGGTGATTCAAGCAAGAGTGATAGTAAACTTAGTTGTGAGTTTACTTGTAAACTATCTTCTTAAAGGGATCTAGAAGATAGGTGAGGTTTCACTTAGTTGGAGCATTAGGATCTTGTGGTAAGAGCATTTGGTAATGGTGAATTTTTTAAAGGGACGTAAGGGTTCATAAGTTGTGGCTTATCGAGGAGCTAGTGTTGTATCCGGACACTCCACCGAGTTTGGAGCATCATAGTGAAACTAACTCTCAATTCATTAGAATTGAGGAGTGGATTAAGGAAGATTAGTTATTATCTTCCCGAACCACTATAAAATTTCTGTGTTTGTTCTCCTTTCCCTTATCTTTGCATTTACTTTACTTGTGAACAAACAAATCAAATCGCACCATAGTAATCTCATGTTCTAAATCGAAAAAGTTTTAAAAATCGCATTAAGTAACTATTCACCCCCTCTAGTTACTTACAATTGATATCATAGTGGTTGCTCTAAACGCTTTGCTAAAATTATTATTTTTTGTAAACTTTTGAGTTAAAGATCATGGAACAAAAATTTGAGAACTTGAGCTTTAGTGAAGGTTCCTCTATGCAAAGACCTCCACTACTTGAGAGTGAAGGATTTTGCTATTGAAAATCAAGATTTGAAACCTATGTCCATGCAAAAGACATAGATGTTTGGAACATCATTTCTAAGGGTGATTATGTTCCATTCTAACTTAGTGAGGATAGGAATACTAGAATAATTATACCTGAAAATAGTTGGACCATAGAAAATAAAACAGATGTAAGGAAAAAACTATCAAGGTAAACTAGTCATTTTTTAATGTTTTTCCTAGAAAAGAATATGAAAGGGTTTTTATGCTTAAAAGTGCAAAGGAAATACGGAATAGTTTAATAATTACTCATCAAAGACATGTGCAAGTTATTGAAAATAAAATTGAACTACTAGTAGCTCAATATGAACAATTTGTTATCTTGGATGATGAGAAAATTCATGTTGCTTATTCTAGATTTAACAATATTTGTTCAAGTTTAAAAGCTCTAGGTACTATCTACACGAACAAGCAATATGTTCAGAAATTCTTAAGAGTTTTGCCATCAATATGGAGACCTAAAGTGACAGAAATAGATAAGTCAAAGGACTTGGAAAAATTGTCTCTTGATGAGCTCATCGAAATCTCAAAGTCCATGAAGTCATCCTAGACAACGATGAAGAAGCGGATAAAGTTAAGAAAGAAAGAATAAGTCAATTGCTTTAAAGGCCAAAGTAAGTGAAGAAGGTGAATAGGAAGAAGATGAAGATGATATCCAAAACGATGATGAACGACTTGCATTCATTGTTCGATCATTCAATAAATTCTACCGAAGACCCTGGAATCATGTCCGACCTCCAATGGATTCAAAGAAGGCACCTTGTGGGTCCAAGAAGAAGTTTGTGAGGAAATGTTTTGGATGTGGTGATCCAAATTATTTGATAAGTGAGTGCCCAAAAGAAAGAACGAGAAGGCATTTCTTGGAGATGCATGGGACGATGATGAAAATGAAACACAAGAAGAATGAAAGGAAACATGTCTCATGGCTATTGAAGCACCAAGCTTGGAAGGGAATGATGATGCATGCCTATTCGGACAAATCGACAACGAGGTTCTTCCAAACTCTTTTGAATTTAATATTGAAAATTCCATTAAACTATGTGATTTAAGTAGTAGAGTTAGCACTATTAACACTGATATCGGCTAAAAAGTTACGTTTTCTCCCCGGTAAAATATATACAAGGGGCTGGTCTCGATCCCACTTGGTGGTGCCCTGCTGGATTATTGTTGACTAAACATTGATTTCGTGCTAGAAGGCAATGGCCCTAAAGGGTTAGCTTTAAGGGGTGGACTTTTTAGGCAACCCCGCGCACTACCAGTGACAGGCAAAAAATAGATAGCTTTATCGATTAAAATTGAAGATCAAGAAATTTCAAAGACGATGCAAACAGAATCAAGCAAAATGGAGCTAAAACAAAGATTCTAGAGCGAAAACGGTGAAAGACAAGTTACGACCCCGGAAACCAAGTTACGATCCCGGGAACGAGCAAGACGATCCAAGAAAACAGCAAACTAGAGCCTGACACGGCCTCCTGAGCCGGCTTGCTATGCCGGCCTGCCATATGGGCGCCGGCTAATTGAAGATTGTATTAGGAGCGGTCTGGAGTTTGAAGTTGTCACTTTCGTATTTTCGGAACTCGTTTAATCTACTGGTACTTCTATCCTTTGTCTTTATATAATGTCTTCCATTATTATGATTTATGATATTGTTACCATGATTAGCTAGTAGTTATATTTAGTGTATGTTATGATGTTAGTTATAATGTCGAAAAAATGTTATCGTTTGTGTATGTTGTTGAGATGCTTTCCGATTATGCGTTAAACACAATCGCTTTTCGAACTAATAGAACGTAGTTATGGGCTCTGTTATTGGGAAGTCGCGAACCCTGATTCAGAGTACACTATCTGTGTCACCCCTTGGTAAGCGAAGTCTATTAGATACAATGCAAGTTTAACTGAGGCACACCGGTTGTAGTAAGTCCACCGAGCTTTGGATTCCTACTGAGGACTCTTTCATAGTGGAACATCTAACCAGGCCCATAGTACATTGTCAGTCTTAGACCATGCTAGTGTAGTCACCAAACATATAAACTTCGTACGTGCACGCTGATGCACAACAGTTGTTGTAAGCTGTACCTCAGCTAATTAAGGCCATGAAACCTGGTTAGTGGTGATTAGTACACTTCACCATAACGCGGTCTCAAGCATTGCACCCAGCTTGAGAAATTCATAGCTAATTAAGGAAATGTTTGTTTAAACTCATAAAGGATTGGACCGTTAGGATAACCCAACGTGTTTATGGAAGTCACACCGACTTGACCATTGTGTTCCTTATGGTTAAACTCTTTTAAAGGCCTAACTATCTTTTAAAACCCAATCATTCATGAAAACATCAACACACATTGCGTCTCTCAGATATGGCATACCTTGTATTTCATTATGCTTAAGAAAGTTTAGACCTTTTGGAACGTTAATACGTCACCTAACCGAGTCGCTCAATTGGATGAGCCGTTTGAACGTGTATGCATGTAGTCAAGCTGCACGGGCGTCGGGGGTATGGGACGTTGCTATCTATTCAGAATCTTCAAGCCTAATGCATTACCCAGTGACATGTCTTATGACAGGGGTGGTAGGACCAGTGTAATGAATACAAGGTCACTACCTATTCATGAGCTAGCATTTCATAATCTCGGCAAAGTAACTAACGAAATCATAGTATGCACTTGCTTTAACCTTATCTAAATTACAAATTTTATCGTATTTACTTTATTTTAGCTTATAAACTAGAAAACCCAAAATTAGGTAATTTACAACTACTCCTCCACTTTAGGATTATCTTAAGTTATAAATATAGATTCAATTCAACTAATCTCTTAAATATTCGACCCTAGGTCATACTTCCCTTACTCTCCATAATAAGGAGTAGTACAATTTAGGCCCACTAAATATAAATTTAAAACTATTGCATCCTCTTCTGATAGCTGATTCCGACGTCCTACGACCTAACGACACCGCAGAAACAAAACTGTCTGTTTTGGTCATATCAAACACCAACCTAAAAAGGGGAAATAACTTACTTAAGTTAGAAGTCGCTAGGCTCAAAGAAAGAATCACTAACTCATAAGAATGCCTTACTTGTGATGATCAAAACTATGAAAATATAGCACTTAACAAAACGGTTAAACTACTTGAAAATAAAATCAAGTTTTCAATATTTGATAAAAGTGGTAAAGTATTAGAAGACATTTTAAGTGCTCAAAGGTCAAGCAATAACAAACATGGGTTGGGTTTTAAAGAAAGCTCTCTCAAATAAAATCATCAAAACAACAACCTATAGTGTTTGTTAAGTCTCAAGATAGGCCAAAAATCACAGAAGGCGTGCGGTCGAAGTACGACAAAGTCGTGGAGTCGACAGCAGGCCAATCTGCAAAAACTAAAACTTTCCAAAAGGAAGAAATTAAACAAATCAAAACGTATAAGAAGAATTTCTTAGAAAGTAAAACTAACCACTCAAGAAACCCTAGAAAGAAAACCTTTGAAACTAGGGCCCAACTCAAAAGAAATCACAGCGCTAAAGTCGTAAAATGATGGGTTAGAGTAGGAATTTTTTATGCTTATCATCCTGGACCCAATAAAAATTGGGTACCAAAGATATTGATTAACAAAATATAGTTTTGCCTAAATGGCGTTGTACAAAAAGAAGATTGGATAATTGATAGTGGACGTACAACGCACATGACGGGGAACGAAGATTTCTTCACAAAGTACAAATAACACAATGGTGGTGACGTAATCTTTGGTGGCGATGTACGAGGTAAAATCATCGGTAAAGGTAACATCACTAACTATAAAATTACTCTTGAGGATGTCTTGCATATTAAGAACCTAAGTTTTAATTTGCTAAGTGTTGGTAAAATATGTGATAAAGATTATAACATGACATTTACTAAATCCTCATGGCATATAACCAAAGAAGGTAAAAATATTATAAATGAAATTCGAAAAAAGGGCCTTTACACGTGCAAACTAAATGACTTTAAACATTTAGATATTTGTCTTACTTTCATTCATGACACCACCACCTTGTGGCATAGGAGACTTGGGCATGCTAATATGAAACTAATTCACAACATATCTTCTAAAGAAATAGTTAGAGATTTACCCAAGCTAAAATATGAAAGTCATTTTTGTGATGCTTTGTAAAGTAGGAAAAAAGTCTATGCTAATCATAAACCTAAGAACTTCACTTCAACTAAAAGATATCTAGAACTCTTACATATGGATTTGTTTGGTCCATCGTCCGTTCAAAGTTATGGTGGGAATTTTTACACCTTGGTAAGTTGATAATTTTTCTAGATATACATGGACATTATTTCTAAAACATAAAAATGAAGCATTTGAAAGGTTCTTAATTTTTGCTACAAATATAAAAAACTTTCTTGGGTGTACGATTGTCACCATATGAGCGGATCATGGAAGAGAATTTGATAATGATGACCAATTTAGAGTCTATTGTGATTTACATGGAATTTCTCATAATTTTCCGGCTCCTCGCACTCCTCAATTAAATGTGGTTGTTGAAAGGAAAAATCGAACTCTTCAAGAAATGAGTAGAATAAATATGACATGGCTGAAATGGACAGTTTTGTTTATGCGGTGTCGTTAGGCCGCAAGGCATCAGAATCAACTACCAAAAGAGGGAGAAATAGTTTTAAATTTATATTTAGTGGGGCCTAAATCTTACTACTCCATATTATGAGTAAGGGAAGTATGACCTAGAGTCGTATTTTTAAGATATCAGTAGAATCGAACCTATATTTAAAGCTTAAGATAATTTTAAGGTGCAGGAGTAGTGGTTTGTTACCTAATTTTTTTGTTTTCTAGTTTATAAGATAAAGTAAAGTAAATACGATAAAAATTTGTAATTCAGATAAGGTTAAAACAAGCGCATGCTATGATTTCATCAGTTACTTTGCTGAGATTATGGAATGTTGGCTCATGAATAGGCAGTGACCTTGTATTCATTACACTAGTCCTAAATGCCCCTGTCATAAGACATGTCACAGGGTGATGCGACAGGCTTGAAGATTCTGAATAGACATTAACCTCCCTTACCCCCGATGCCCGTGCAGTCTGACTACAGGCATACGCGTTCAGACAGCTCATCCAATTGAGCGACTCGGTTAGGTGACGTATTAACATTCCACAAAGGTCTAAACTTTCTTAAGCATAATAGAATACATTACTGTATCCGAGAGACGTGATGTGTTTCGATGCTTTCATTAATGATTAGGTTTAAAAGATAGTTAGGCCCTTAAAAAGAGTTTAACCATAAAGAACACCATGGCCAAGTAAAGTTTGACTTCCATGAACACGTTCAGTTATCCTAACGGTCCAATCCTTTATGTGTTTAAACAAACAGTTCCTTAATTAATCAAGAATCCCTTAAGCGGGGTGCAATACTTAAGACCGCGTTATGGTGAAGTGTACTAATTAGCACTGACCGGGTTCCATGTCCTTACTTAGCAGAGGTACAGCTTACAACAACTGTTATGCTTCAGCATGCACGTACGAAGTTTATATGCTTGGTGGCTACACTAGCATGGTCTAGGACCGACAATGTACTAGGGGTCTAGTTAGATGTTTCACTACGAAAGAGTCCTCAGTCGGAATCCAAGGCTCGATGGACTTACTACAACCGGTGTGCCTCAGTCAAACTTACGTTGTATCCGATAGACTTCTCTTACCAAGGGGTGACACAGATAGTGTACTATGAATCGGGATTCGCGACTTCCTAATAACAGAGCCGATAACTACGTTCTATTAGTTGGAAAAGAGATTGAGTTTAAAGCATGATCAAAAAGCATCTCGACAACATACGCAAGTCATAAAATTATTTCAGCATTATAACTGACTACATCACAACATACACTAAAGATAACTACTCGCTAATTATGACAATAATATCACAAAGCATAATAATGGAAAACATTATATAAAGACAAAGGATAGAAGTACCAGTAGATTAAACGAGTTCTGAATACAAAAGTGACAACTTCAAACTCCAGACCGCTCCTAATACAATCTTCGGCGTTCTTCTCCGGGTACTAGGTTTCCCGCATGGAGTTGAAGACCTTGAAAGTATGACTAATATCGTAGAAAGAGAGAGAAAGAAGTGAATTGAAGTGTGTGTAAAAATAGATGACAAAGACCCTTTATATAGACTTGAAATTTGCCTGCAAACAGCTGGCAGGCCGTTTGGCAAGCCGTTTGGCAAGCTGTTTGCAGGGGCCATTTGCCAGCTTTGCCTGTTATCTGTGCCCATTTGATCTGGCAGTGTGGCAGGCCGTTTGCCATACTGGCAAGCCGTTTGGTAGGTCATTTGGCTTGCTGATTTGCTGGATCGTAATTTGATTTCTTGTCTTTCACCGTTTTCGCTCTAGAATCTTCTTTTTAGCTCCGATTCTCTTAATTATTTTTGTACCGTCTTCGTAATCACTTGTTCTTCTATTTTAACTGACATAGCGGGTATTTTGGCGATAAAATTTGGAACTTTATTGTTTTTGGGCCTTAATATCGAGGTGAAAACGTGACTTTTTAGCCGATATCACAATCCCTCAAAAATTTTGGTGTGAAGCCGTATCAACCTCTACTTGTATTCAAAATAGATTTCTAATTAGGCTTTCAATGGATAAAACATCCTATGAAATTGTAAACGGTAGAAAACCCATCGTAAGTCACCTTAGGGTATTTGGATGCATGTGTTTTATCTTAAACAAAAAGGAATACCTAAAGCCTATGAAGAAGTATTCCTAGGATATTCGTTAGAAAGTAAAGGCTAAAGAGTTCTAAATAAATATACAAATGTCATAGAAGAATCGTTAAATGTCACATTCGATGAAAGTCCTCCACCTAAGTCCAAACCACTTGTAGATGATGATGTGTTTGAACAAGAAGCCATTGTGATTAGCACAACCCAAAATGAATCCAAATTAGGTAAGGAAACAAATGAAAAGAATCTCATTAGGAAAATGCCCCTAGCAAAGATAATCTAGAACCCACAACCGACCTTAAACATATTAAGGATCATCTAATTGAACAAGTCATATGAGACATCAACACTAAAACCACACGATCACAAATCTTCAATCTAGTTGCTAACTATGCATTCATCTCCCAAATAGAAGCCAAAAACATTAAAGAAATCCTATTAGATGAGAGTTGGGTGGAAGCCATGTAAAAGGAATTAAATCAATTCTAAAGGAGTGATGTATGGGATTTGGTTCCCTAACCAAGTGAGCAAAATATCATAGGAACCAAATGAGTATATAGGAACAAACTAGATGAAGATGGGAAGGTTGTTAGAAACAAAGCTAGGTTGGTCGCTCAAGCGTATAGTCAACAAGAAAGAATCGATTATGATGAAACCTTTGCTCCCGTAGCTAAACTAGAGTCCATTTGAATACTTCTTGCATATGCAAGTGCCAAAAACTTAAAACTCTATCAAATGGATGTCAAAAGTGCTTTTCTAAATGGTGTCATAAATGAAGAAGTATATGTGTCACAACCTCCGGGCTTTAAAGATTTTGAAAAATGATATCATGTGTTTAAACTTAAGAAAGCCCTATATGGACTCAAACAAGCTCCCGAAGCTTGGTATGAGAGACTTAGAACCATCCTTATCAATCATGGATATTAAATAGGACAAATCGATAATACATTATTCATCAAAAAGCATGAAAATGATTTAGTTATTGTTCAAATATATGTTGATGATATTGTATTTGGTTCTACTAACGAATCTATTAGCAATGAGTTTTCTAGGTTAATGCATGATGAGTTTGAAATGAGCATGATGCGTGAACTCAAGTTCTTTCTCGAACTTCAAATTAAGCAACTAGAAGATGGAACGTTCATCAATCAACAAAAGTATATTCATGGTATGCTCAAAAAGTTTGGAATGGAAAACTCGAAGCCAATGGCTACTCCTATGGCTACTAACGTAAAGCTTACTCTCGAAGGCGAAGGAGATTCATTCGATAACACCAAGTATAGAGGAATGATAGGATCTCTTGTATACTTAACGGCAAGCTGACCAGATATTATGTATAGTGTGTGCTTGTGTGCAAGATTTCAAGAATATCCCAAAATGTCTCAAGCTGAAACGAATAAACAAATATTTAGATACTTGAAAGGTACCATGCATCTTAGACTATGGTATCCAAAGTTCACCGGTGTTGATATTATGTGCTTTGGAGATTTCGACCATGGAGGGTCATTGATTGATTGAAAGAGCACAAGTGGAGTGTGTGCATTTGTTGGGCTCTGATATGGCCTAATCGGACGATTTATTTTAGTGCGATGTCGTTAGGTCGCAAATTGTCAATTCAGGATATCAAAGGAAGCTAATTATTTAAATTATATATGCTGGTCCTAAATCTATTATTACTTCCTATGGGTTAGCAAGGGAAAATATGACCTAGGGTCGTTCCTTGAGCGGTCGAATTTAAAACGGAGCTTATTAAGATAATATGGTAATTAAGATTGGGTTTGTACACAATTTAGTATCCAAGACTAGTGGCCAGTTACACCTTTTGTGGAGAGGCAGGATCCTTTTGGTCCCAATGAATTGGCGACTGTTCGGAAAATCCAACAACCAAGTCCAACCGGTTTATACTAGATATCACTTTATCCGGAATATCAAATTATGTAAAGGCAATAGTTGGGTTGAATAGTTTATATATTTGTAATTAAGATATTAAAGCAATATAATTAAAATAAGCTAGCTAGCATGCAACAGCTAAGGACAGAGAAGACGTGGTTCACCATGATTTAAGATAATGTGGTGTCGGGACGATTACGAGGCACTCATTTGATATATATAATTGATGTAAACACTAGATTCTCGACTAATTTATTTATCGATTATCATGTCATGAGGAACTAGGATATCGTGATTCTGATCGGATGGACTATGCTCAACTCCCGACGCTTTATCCGGTTTAAGGATATAAGCGGCCCATCTTGGATGCAATGCCTACCTTGGGCTCACAAATAAAGTAGCATACCCATATATATAGAATCCAACCTTTCTTAACACCTTAGTGTATCACTCTGAGTGGTTATGATTGTGTTTCGAATTTCTTTCTGTCAATGGTTTGGTAAAATTTAAGGGTTTGTAGACAAATTAGAACCTCTGATAGTTCTCAGTCAACCTTAAAGATTTATAAGCTTAGTTTGTATTTTAATGCGTTAAATTCCCATTTATGACTTTAAACCAGCCCTTACTTAAATCTACCCAATAAATCCCTTACTTATCCACCATGTACTAGACTTATAGTGGTTCCAAAGTTTCTAACCTTAACCATGCCTAAGTGGTCCTATAGTACATCAACATTGTACTCTACTGTTGTAACAGTATTTCCTCGAGTCTTATAATCTTGACCAATGTCTTGATCTGGTCCTACGGTAATTCCCCATGTACTTTATAGTATTTTCGACGGGTTCATACCTTGACCAATGTATAAACACGATTTAATATCATAGACAGAAAGTGAGTACGAAACGATAATCATCCCTAACTAACATTATTAAATCATGGCAAACAATCAAATAATTATTCACACATCATGGCAACAGGCATTTCTAATATTAATAAATCATAAACCTCGAGAAAGAATATTATAATAAATTAATAAAAGAAAGGATAGATATTACCGAATAATGTCGGCAGAATAACACTTGTATTTCTTCATAATATCCATAACATTACAATGCTTGATAGCTTCTACTACTAACTACATACTAATCTCTTATTGATCACTAGAGAGCGACAATAGAGAGATAATTACATTTTCTAATCTCTGTACTTTTCTCCCTTTAGAATCCAGAGTGAGAAAGTAGAGAGAGAACTAATCTCCTACTGATCACTAGAGAGCGATAATAGAGAGATATTTAGAGAGAGAAGTGAGAAAGGTATGTGTTGAAATGAATGCAAAAAGCTCTTTGAATAGGCAAAATTTTTCTCGAATACGGCTGGCAGGCCGTTTGACAGGCCATTTTCCAAGGTAAGCCATTTTTGGTGCCTGTTTGCTGGCAGGCCATTTTCCCTTATGACAGGCCGTATGGCAAGCCGTTTGATGGATTGTAACTTGTCTTTCACCTTTTCGCTCTAGAATCTTCGTTTTAACTCCGTTTCTGACGATTTTTGCGTCCACAAGTTCGTAATTAAATGTCCTACAACATGAGATTAAGTAAATAATCTATTTCAAAAATTATAAAATAAGTTATTTAAACGTGAGTTAATCGTCTTAGCCGGTCTTGCTCGTTTTTCCTTGTTTTTCATCCATTTTTAGTGATTCTTGAAACATAGCCTTCATAATGACATAATCTACCAAATGAAGCAAATAAATGCTTATTTAGATGATAAATTCAATTACTTTATCATAAATGGGGCTAATATCGGGGGTAAAAATGTGACTTTTTAGCCGATATCAAGTATCTCACACTTAGACTTTGCTTGTCCTCAAGCAAACCTTTCTTTTATTTTGAGTTCAAGGATGCTTATGAGTTTTCCGTTCTATATTTCAAGTGGATTGTTATTTATTATAAGATCAAAATCAGATAACCCGTCTTCTAAACGGGTAGAGACTATCTCTGCAAGCATGAGGGGAGGTTACATGAATTTGGCACGGGTCACTCAAATTACTCAAGTGTTTGGGGTTCCCTATCAATCTATGAATTCGCTCATAGCCAGTCATGTTGCAAGTATTGTCATAAGCTTGACCAAGAATCAAATCTCCACCGGTTAGATAAGGACGACACTGATCTTCTCCCTAATCATTCTTTCAAGAGGAAGAGCGGGTTTTAAGGTTGGTTTGCGAAAAAAAGTGAAGGTTTTAATATGGAGAAAAGGGTGATTTTCGAATCTTTGAAATTTTAGAGAGATTCGATAGATTTCGCTTTTTCTAGAAAAATGCTACTCTATTTTTGTTGAAGAGTTCCTTTAGAGGGTGCTGATTTTCAGCGAAGACTTTGCTTCTTTTTTGCAACCTTCCTGGGTCACAATCTTCATTTTCTTGGGGGATCTATGCTTTTATTCGAAGGCTTTTTTTTCATCTTCATAACTTTTTCTATTTCTTCTTGTGCCCAGAGAGAAAGGTATTTCACCATAAATAGGTCTTTTTGACCTATCAAAAACATCCTGGGATTTCAGAATTTTTTGACAAGTGTTTGAAGTAAACTTGGTCGATCTATCTCTTTGAATTTTTAGAAATGAGAAAGGGAAGAGGGTGGAAAGGGTAACATATTTGATAGTGAATTTGGGTGAGTATTTTCTGATTCATCAACTCTTTGGCGGAAGTTGGTGGGTTTAAATGCGTGGAGTAGAAACGGAAATGGATGATTTTTGTCTTCTCTATTCAGAATGATTTCGGAAGGAGTATCGCACCTACACCACGTATGACGCTTACTAACCATTGGCCTCGAAATGTATGTCAAGGTCAAGTTCAAACTCTAAATGCTAACATCGGCACTCTCAATGGAAAAGATAGTGAAGCATTAAAAATGAATGCTTATTGGGCCATTTTTGGGGTGCCTCACAACAATTATATTGGGTCGATAATGCCTAGTCATGCAATGCTCTTTTAGAGAATCGGTTCATCCTTAAGAAGATCTATGTACTGATTTGTCTTAATTTTAGAACAAACACGCTTGATTTTCGAAAGTACTTTTCCAGGAAGTATCATTTAGTCAAATTTTTTGAAAAAATTACATTGAGGATAAAGAATAGTAGGTATACTCGAAAATCTTAGTAAAATTTTGAAGTTAAGAACATTTTCTGAGGATCCCATAGCTAATTACGGTGTACTACACCGCTATCCCACACTTAGAGGAACATTGTCCCTAATGTTCATTCTTAGATTTTAGGGAGCTAAAATCCTGCACTTAGAGTTTGAACATATCGAAAAATGTATCTAAGCTCAATATTGGGTTGGAATCCTACACTTAGTGATAAGCTTAGGATAGGGTATAGTTTAAGCATTTAACGAAGCAAAATAAATAAACGAAGAGAAAAAAACGAATTACTCCCCTTAGGTGCGGCTGTGAACAGAGGATCTGAAGGTAGACTGAGTCGGAACCATCTTTTGCTGGATTCGAATCGGTCTTCTTGAAGTGTACTCAAGCTCATTAGGGCGTTCTCATCCTCCATAAACCATCCACCAATAACTTGCAATGAAATAATCAACGAGTTTCCTTGTCATTTCATCATTATTCAAAGAGCCTCTAATACAGGCATCAATAACTGTCTATTACTTGTAATAATGGAAAAGATCAAACCTAAACAGGTGATTAAACTTTAGGCCATAGACTCACTGATTTGCGTTTTGATAAAAAAATTATTTGAAAACTTGAGGGTTTCAAAATTAGGTTTTTGAAAATTCAACAAATCAGTGTATGACTAAAAAGCTTAATCCCACACTTAAAGTGTTGTCTGCCTTTAATTTTAAGACTTTTGAAATAATGTAGGAAAAAATTCACTTAAGCCTAAGATAAGTAGGAGAAGTGAATTCGTCCTAAGAAACGTTGTAAATTTTATTTTAAGTTTCACTTTTCACTTATTCAATTAACTTAATTATCCTAATCTAAATACTACTAAAGCTATAGAAAAATAAACACACAGGTTGCCTCCCGAGAAGCGCTTGTTTTTATTCGAGTCACGAGCCTGACTCTAGCCTTATTTCTCAGGAAATCTAGGCGGCTCCCTTGCATCCATCAGTAGACACAAGAGGTAATATTGGAACATACCGATGGGATTGAAGCGGACATAGAATAAGGTATGTCTAATGAGAGGAGAAGGTGGTTTGAAGTGAATGCTTTGTTTAACTTAAGGTATAACAAAGCTATCAACTTCTTTTACCTCCTTTATTTGAACGGGATGGTCAAAGGGGTCCTCATCACTCCATGATGTGTATGTCATTATGTATTTGAGTGATGGTTTGTAGGGTAGCCCTGATACAAAACCAGTCTTTCATCTTTGTGACTTCAGGTTGGTCGTAATTTTGTACTCTGGGCATGGAGATGGGATAATGTCCATTGACGTCTTCAATACGGTAAGAACATTAGCAACTACTACGATGCTAGAATCCTCCATCTCTTCCTTCTCATCTGGGCTCTCCATTTCAATTCCTTCATCCACCTCCTCGTCACTCTGGTCGGGAGCTTCAAGTATAATTGGTTCAGAGAGTTCTTCTAGAACGAAATCCTCTCAAGTCATTAAAAGATCAAAATAAGGTGGGAGTGAAGATTGGGTTGGTGTGGAATGGTTATTCTTCTTGTCTTCTACTTTTATCTTCTTCTCTTCATTCTCGGAATAGAAGGTGACTTTCCTAGTGGATATGGTATTTATTTCGGCATTCCCATCAGAAGGACATACAGACTCGTCGATCATGAAAGTGACCTCTTCTCCAAGGGCTCTCAAGGTGATTGTCTGTGAATAAACGTCAACGATCGCTTTGGCTGTATTCATGAAAGGACTTCCTAAGATGATAGGGTTTTTTACGTCTTCTTTATAATCCATAACCACAAAGTTGGTCAGAAAAAGGAATTTGTCGACCTTAACCATGATGTTCTTAGCTATTCCCGTAGGATATCTAGTGGATTAGTCAGCTAGCTGGATGCTCATTTTGGTAGGGTTAAGGTTTCCAAATTCGAGTCTCTGGAACAGGGAGTAGGGCATGAGATTGATGCTGGCACCAAGGTCAGTGAGAGAATAGATGTACCAGATTGGTAGATAGAACAAGGAAGGGTAAATCGTCCGGTATCCCATAATTTTTCAGGAAGTGTATTTAAGAGAATGGCTGAACAATCTGCGTTCAGCGGGACATTGGGTAGTTCGGGTACCTTATCCTTGGTTGATAGGAGTTTTCTAAAATACTTCTTACTATGAGGGTTTTTAGACACAGTGTCCAAAAATTTACCGTCAAGCTTGAAAGATTTCATCTTGTTATGTCTTTGCTTGAGACGCCCCGGGAATGGAATGGGTGTTTTCTCATCGGGTTTAGGTGATGACTCAATGACTACTACCGAACGGGTATTAGTTAGTTTCTTCTCCTTAGAAGAAACTGAAGGTTGGCTATGTGCCACATTTAAGTCATTTTTAGGACAACCAAGAGAATCGAGACTTTGATTTAGCTGGCTTATTTTATTTTCAAGATTACTCAAGTAATTAGTCATGACTAAGTCAGCTGCGTCTTGTCTTACTATGATCATGCTGATGATTCACAGTAGGACATCGTCTGGACTTGTCATTGGTGGGGTAGTGGGTTTGGTAGGTTGGTTGTGCGGATGATCTAGGATCTTATCAGAGTAGACAACAACGTCCTCACATTCAGCCTCGTATACCTTGGCCGGATGTGGGTCAGTACAATTCTGGCATAATTGCACTTGAGACACATGTTGCGGGAGTTTCTTTAGCTCTCCAACTTCTTTGATGAGGTTTTCTATTTGGTCCGAGAGAAATTTGATGGTTTTATTTTTGATAGGATCGGATGCGGAAAGCGATGTTGCTAATGAAATGTGCTCTTCCATGTTCCAATCGTAATGGTGCATAGTCATCTCCTCGATCAATCTCCAGACCTCGTCAGCAGTGAAGTTCATGAAGTTACCCTGAGAAACAACATCAAGAGTAGACTTATTGTTCTGATTCAGACCTTTATAAAAGGTCAAAATCTGATCAGAGCTCTCAAGACGGTGGTTTGGGCATCTTCGAAGCAAGTGTTTGAATATTTCTCATGCAGTGTAGAGTGATTCATCGCATGCTTGTTGAAAGTTTACGATTTCATTCCTAAGTCTAAATTGTTTTGATGCGGGAAGTACTTGATTAAGAAAGTTGTTGCCATTTCCTCCCATGAAGTGATAGAGTTGGGTTCTAACCCCTCGAACCAGGTTTTTGCATAAATATCTCACGTTGAAACGGATAAACGAATATTTAGATACTTTAAAGGTACCATGCATCTTGGACTATGATATCCAAAGTTCACCGATGTTGATATTATGTGCGTTGCGGATTCCGACCATGGAGGGTCTGTGATTGATCGAAAGAGCACAAGTGGTGTGTGTGCATTTGTTGGGCTCTGATATGGTCAAATCGGACGGTTTATTTTAGTGCGATGTCGTTAGGTCGCAAATCGTCAATTTAGGATATCAACGGAAGCTAATTATTTAATTTATATATGCTAGGCCTAAATCTATTATTCCTTCCTATGGGTTAGCAAGGGCAAATATGACCTAGGGTCGTTCCTTGAACGGTCAAATTTGAAACGGAGCTTATTTAGATAATTTGGTAATTAAGATTGGGTTTGTACACAATTTAGTATCCAAGACTAGTGGCCTGGTACACCTTTTGTAGAGAGGCAGGATCCTTTTGGTCCCAATAAATTGGCGACTGTTCAGAAAATCCAACAACCAAGTCCAGCTTGTTTATTCTAGAAACCACTTTATCTGGAATATCAAATTATGTAAAGGCAATAGTTGGGTTGAATAGTTTATATAATTGTCATTAAGATATTAAAGCAATATAATTAAAATAAGCTAGCTAGCATGCAACAGCTAAGGACAGAGAAGACGTGGTTCACCATGATTTAAGATAATGTAGTGTCTGGACGATTACGAGGCACTCATTGGATATATATACCTTGGTGTATACACTAGATTCCCTACTAATTGATATCTCAATTAGCATGTCACGAAGAACTAGGCTATCGTGATTCTGATCGGATGGACTATGCTCAACTCCCGACGCTTTATCCGGTTTAAGGATATAAGCGGCCCATCTTGGATGCAATGCATACCTTGGGCGCACGAATAAAGTAGCTGATAATGCTAAAAACGAACATATATTTCATAGCATTATTCCTCAAGAAAGACAAGCTTTTAGTTGCAATTGTTCTATTTACAAGTGATATTCGTTTAAATAATAAAAGGTGAAGACAAAAGACAGATTCGACTAATTGAAGACGCAAACGACCAAAAAGCTCAAAAGTACAAAATATAATCAAAGAGGTTCCAATTATTGAGAAGAAACGTCTCGAAATTACAAGAGTACAAGATTCAAAACGCAAAGTACAAGATATTAAATTGTACACAAGGACGTTCGAAAATCCGGAACCGGGACCAGAGTCAACTCTCAACGCTCGACGCAACGGACTAAAAATTACAAGTCAACTATGCACATAAATATAATATAATATTTAAATAATTCTTATAATTATTTAATATATTATATTTATTTATAAAACCGTCGGTAAACAAAGAGCCAAACTCGTGTGAGCTGTAAAAGCAAACTCCGCGACTCGCGGAGTTTGAAGGCCAAAAGGGCCGCGAGTCGCGGAGCCCCAATTTCTGAAACTCCCTATAAAAGCAACCGAATTCTGATCGCAAAAAACCATCCTTTTTCTTCTTCTCTCATAAACGTATTATATATATATATATTATAATTTTAATTTTAATTTTAATTTTAATTCTAATAATAAGGGTATGTTAGCGAATGTTGTAAGGGTGTAAGTCGAAATTCTGTCCGTGTAACGCTACGGTATTTTTAATCATTGTAAGTTATGTTCAACCTTTTTAATTTAATGTCTCGTAGCTAAGTTATTATTATGCTTATTTAATCCGAAGTAATCATGATGTTGGGCTAATTACTAAAATTGGGTAATTGGGCTTTGTACCATAATTGGGGTTTGGATAAAAGAACGACACTTGTGGAAATTAGACTATGGGTTATTAATGGGTTTTATATTAACTAAACAATACCTTGTTAATTTAATATACAAACTTATAATTCGACGTATTTATATATAACCACATACGCTTGACTGGGTACGGTGGGCGGGATATCTATAAATACCAATAATTATTCATTTTACCGGATACGGAACTGGATTAATAGTTAATAGACTTGTTGAAACAGGGGTGAATTACATTCAAGGGTAATTGGTGTAATTGTTAACAAAGTAGTAAAACCTTGGTTTACACGCAGTCGATAACCTGGTGTATTCATTAAACAAAGTATTAAAGCCTTGTTACAATTCGAATCCCCAATTAGTTGGAATATTTGACTTCGGGAATAAGAATAATTTGACGAGGACACTCGCACTTTATATTTATGACTGATGGACTATTATGGACAAAATCCGTATGGACATATTAAATAATCCAGGACAAAGGACAATTAACCCATGGGCATAAAACTAAAATCAACACGTCAAACATCATGATTACGGAAGTTTAAATAAGCATAATTCTTTTATTTCATATTTAATTTCCTTTATTTTATATTTAATTGCACTTCTAATTATCACATTTTTATTGTTATTGAATTTAATTGCACTTTTAATTATCGTACTTTTTAATTATCGCAAGTTTATTTTATCGCATTTTTATTATTCGCAATTTCATTATCGTTATTTACTTTACGCTTTAATTTAAGTCTTGTATTTATTTTTAATTGGTTTTAACTGTGACTAAAGTTTTAAAATCGAGAAACCGGTCATTAAACGGTAAAAACCCCCCTTTATAATAATAATATTACTTATATATATATTTGTATTTTTATTAAAGTAAATTAATATAGCGTTAAGCTTTGTTTAAAGATTTCACTGTGGAACGAACCGGACTTACTAAAAACTACACTACTGTACGATTAGGTACACTGCCTATAAGTGTTGTAGCAAGGTTTAAGTATATCCATTCTATAAATAAATAAATATCTTGTGTAAAATTGTATCGTATTTAATAGTATTTCCTGCTAAAATTAATAGCTATTTCGTATACCCCGCTGCAAACATCAGTAGCATAGCCATATATATAGAATATCCAACGTTTTTTAACACCTTAGTGTATCACCCAAGTGAGTGGTTATGATTGTGTTTCGAATTCCTTTCTGTCAATGGTTTGGTAAAATCTAAGGGTTTGTAGACAAATTAGAACCTCAGATAGTTCTCAGTCATCCTTAATGATTTATAAGCTTAGTTTGTATTGTAGTGCGTTAAATTCCCATTTATGACTTAAATCCGCCCTTACTTAAATCTACCTGATAAATCCCTTAGTTATCCACCATGTACTAGACTTATAGTGGTTCCATAGCTTCAAACCTTGACCATGCCCAAGTGGTCCTATAGTACATCAACACTATACTCTACTGTTGCAACAGTATTTCCTTGAGTCTTATACTCTTGACCAATGTCTTGATCTGGTTCTACGGTAATTCCTCATGTACTTTATAGTATTTTCGATGTGTTCATACCTGATAGTGCTCCAAATGAACATATATTTAGTATCAATATCTTTCCAATATGTAAAGCTTTTAGTTACAATTGTTCTATTTTTATGTAATATTTGTTTAAATAAATAAGTGCGAAGACATAAGAAGAAAATAACGATTTGAAGACGCAAATGACTAAAAAGTTCAAATGTACAAGATATAATTCAAGTGGTTCAATTTATTGATGAGAAACGTCTAAAAATTACAAGAGTACAAGCCACGGAATGCAAAGTACAAGATATCTACGTGTACGAAAGGACGTTTGAAAATTCGGAACTGAGACATAAACCGGGCGTAAACGTACGAGACAACGGAGCTAAAATTACAAGTCTACTATGCACATGAATATAATATAATATATATATATATATATATATATATATATATATATATATATATATATATATATATATATATATATATATATATATATATATATATACATATATATATATATATATATATATATATATATAATTATATAAAATTATATATATTATATTATGTTATTAAATAAAACATCGGCAAACTAGAAAACAAACTGATGGGACCATGCCAGCCTGGCCATGCGATCGCATGGGAATAACACGGAAAATCCATGCGATCGCATGGCCATCAGGATCAGTTCACATCTATAAAAGCCAGCGAATTCTGTTCGAATGATACACCTCAATTTTTCTTTCTTCCTCTGTAAAGATTTTTATATATTTATATTTATAATTTAAAGTTTAAATTAAGTTTAATAATAATTGGGTTATCGTAAGAAATGTTTTAAGATTTTGTAAGTCGGAACTCTGTCCGTGTAACGCTACACAATTAATCACCACTGTAAGCTATGTTCTTCCTTTTTAAATTAATATCTCGTAACTAAGTTATTATTATGATTATTTGAGCCGAAGTAATTGTGATGTTGGGCTAAATATTAAGATGGGGTTATTGGATTTTATACCATAATTTGGGTTTGGTCAAAAGACCGACACTTGTGGACATTGGACTATGACTATTAATAGATGGGGGGTATTGTCTAATTGAGTGACAACTCATTGGAACCTGTTGAACCTATCTTCAAATTAGTTAATCTAATAATTATTAAAATGATTACGAATGTCCTATTTAGTGACGTTCATACGACATCGTTTACAATCATTTAATTAATCAATTGGATTGGGTAATTGTTTATTCATTATGGCCAAGTGAATAAATTAATGTATCATGAACTAATTAAAATAGGAGTGGATTACATACAAGGATAATTGGTGTAATTGTTAATAAAGTATTAAAATCTTGAATTACACGCAGTCGATAACCTGGTGTAATTATTAACAAAGTATTATGTTGATGCATTTTATGTAAGTCCCTAGACATCTAACCAACGTCCATTGCAGGTACTTCAGTTTATGGGATACCATGATCGCTCGTTATTATACTATCTACATTTGTATGTGGTTACAGGTACTGCAGGAACGCGATACGGATGTTTGACTATGTTAGACTTAGTCAGACGTACGAGTGACGCATCACTCGTACGGCTAACAGGCTCATACGCACGATTGATGCTGAGCTAAGTCATAATTATAACCTGAATGAGAAGACACGAGTGAGTGATCACCCGTACGGCTGATGAAGCCAACTCGTACGTGTGATGGATGACTCGTATGGGTGAGTCAACAGTAGGGGTATATAAAGTCTTATGTTCTTCATTTTAGGTTAAGCCTCTCTCACACACAATCACTCAGATCTGGTTCACCTGATTCGATTCTCTCTCAACCCAAATCAATCCTGGTAGTGAATAATAACTCTAGGCATTAATCTAATCACAATCCTTGTTATGGTTTGACTAACTTAATCCCAAAAAGCTACCCATATTCACTTTGATTGGTTTGATTCACTAATTCCGCCTTTGTGTGAATTAAACCTGTTGATCTCGAAGTTCCTAGTCATGTTTCATCATATTAAAACCTTGTTACAGTCTAAATCCCTAATTAGTTGGAATATTTGACTTCGGGAATAAGGTTAATTTGACGAGCATTTTATAATTATGACCGATTAACTATTATGGACAAAAACCAGATAGGTATCAAATAAACCAGAACAAAGGACAATTAACCCGGGTAATAATTAATTAAAATCAAAACGTCAAACATCATGATTACGGAAGTTTAAATAAGCATAATACTTTTATTTCATATTTCATCGTACCTTTATTTACTGTCATTTTAATTACTGCAATTTACTTTATCGCAATTTAAATTCTGTCATTTATATTATCGCCATTTATCTTTACTCTTTATTTAAAATCGACAAACCAGTCATTAAACGGTAAAACCCCCCTTTTATAATAATAATAATACTACTATATTACTAATATATATATATATATATATATATATATATATATATATATATATATATATATATATATATATATATATATATATATACACAAATATAATTGTTTAAAAAATATAGTGTACGCAATAAGCCGTCTCCCTGTGGAACAAACCGGACTTACTAAAAACTACACTACTCTACAATTAGGTACACTACCTATAAGTGTTGTAGCAAGGTTTAGGTATATCCATTCAATAAATAAATAAATAACTTGTGTAAAATTGTATCGTATTTAATAGTATTTCGTAGTAAAAAATAATAGTATTTCGTATACACCGCTGCACACATCAAGTTTTTGGCACCGCTGCCAGAGACTCGGCGAAACGCTATATTTTTATTTGTAAAGATATTAAAAAAATAAAAAAAATAAAAAAAACAAAAAAAATATAAAATATTAAAAAGAAAAATATATATATATTTTTAAGAGTTTGTTTAAAATATATAAAATTATAAAGTATTTCTATTTCTATTTTAGTTTTTAAAATATAAGTTTTTTTATTTTATATAAATAATTTATGTAAATTAAAATCAGAAAAAAATTAATAATAATAATAATTAAATAAAAATTGGGCCGAAGCCTGTCGAAGCCCAACACAAAGCCTGGTATCCGTTTTCACGCAATTGCATGGACAGAGCATTGAAAACTCATGCGGTCGCATGAGCTGCTCTGACAGAACTGAAACCTCGGACATTAATTACGGAGTAGGGTTTATTATTATTATTATTATTTATAATTAATTAGGGTTTTAATTTAAAAATAATTTGTATTAGTTTTAATAAAATTTTAATTAAGTTTTTATATTTATAGTTTAATACTTTTATAAAATATAATATAAAAATAATATTTTTTATAAAATTTGTATTTTTATCATTTTAGTTATAATTGTATTTTTATTGTTTATTTTGTATATTTATCGTTCGTAATTAGTTTTAAATTTAGTTTTGCCGTAGTTATTTTATATTTTCTAGATTTTTAGGCTTTGCCGTAAAATCCCTTAAATGTTTTTTCTTTAGATTAAGATTTAGGCGCTTTAGAATTTTACTATGCAGTTTATAAATTTTAGTACTAATTAAGTTATTGCCGTTTTGGATATAGAATTCATTTAAGCTTTAATAACTTTAGATGCAACTTTTTAGATTTAATTTTTAGACTTTTAAGTTTCGACGTTTTTCTTTCTTAATTTATTTTTCGACGTTTTTCGACGCGCTTCTTTTTCTTTTTCATTTCTACGCTCTAGTTTTTAGGACATAGAATTTTCTTTATTTTATCTTCAAAATTTTGACGAAAAATTATTTTAAGCGATTAAATTGATAGACATCCAAAATTTTCTGGTTCGTAGTAATAGTTGGATTTGTTAGTGGCGAGTTGTGGGCTTCCAATTTAAAGGGTCGTGGCTACCTGCTACATCTATTGGCTATTCGAAATGTGGGCAAAATCAAAAAAGTCTATTAATTTGATAACTTTAATTATTTTTATCTTTATAACTAATAGGATATTCAGTGAATGCACCTAGCAAAACGTTCACCACCTTTCATACGTTCACCACCTGTAACTCGATCAAGACATCTAGCCAATATTGTCGCCGTTAATTTTTCTTTTGAATCATCATCAAGTCGACCAAGTACTCCAATTCAAATTTCTGATAATCCATTTTTTGAACCCGATTTCACAATTGAGAACCCGGAGGATATTCAAGGACAATTCCAATATCCTGAACCACTAATTATTCCTCCTGAACCACATACCGTTAAATTAGAATCTTCTAGTGATTCGGATTCAACAATTTTAAATATAGAAATAACAGAACCTCTAAGTATGGAAGATCGAATGAGAGCCACACGCACTGGCCAAGGTCACGCCATTATTAAGCCAGACATTAATGCGCCAGATTATGAAATCAAAGGACAAATCCTACACATGGTAACTAATCAATACCAATATAGTGGTACGCCGAAAGAAGATCCAAACGAACATCTTCATACCTTTAATAGGATCTGCACTCTATTTAAAATCAGAGAAGTTGAAGATGAACAGATCTATCTCATGTTATTTCCCTGGACTTTAAAGGGAGAAGGCAAAGATTGGTTAGAATCGTTACCTGAAGGGGCGATTGACACATGAGATGTCTTAGTTGAAAATTTTCTTAAAAGATTCTTTCCGGCATCTAAAGCCGTGAGACTTCAAGGAGAAATTGTTACGTTCACGCAAAATCCAAATGAAACTCTATATGAGGCGTGGACAAGATTTGGAAAGTTGTTGAGAGGATGTCCTCAACATGGTTTAGACACTTATCAAATTGTACAAATATTCTACCAAGGATGCGATATTACTACACGAAAAGACATCAACATAGCAGCTGGTGGTTCCATTATGAAGAAAACCGCAACTGAAGCTTACAAAATTATTGATAACACAGCCTCCCACTCACATGAGTGGCATCAAGAAAAAGACATCGTTAGATCATCTAAAGCGTCTAGAGCCGATTCTAGCCATGACTTTGATTCCGTTTCCGCAAAAATAGATGCTTTCGAAAGACGAATGGAAAAGATGACTAAAGATATTCACGCAATACGAATCAGTTGTGAGCAATGCGGTGGACCACACTTAACGAAAGATTGTCACATAGAGAAAATGATGGAATAACGAGAGAATGTTTCCTACATGAACCAAAGGCCGGGAAATAATTATCAGAATAATTATCAACCGCCGAGGCCAAACTTTAATCGAAATCAAAACATTCTTTACAATCCAAATGGACCCAACAATAACTCATATAACCAACAAGGTCCAAATAACCAATCAACTCAAAATAACACTTTCAATCAACAAAGACCTGGCTTATATAAACCACCACAACAAACCGAAGCGAAAAAGCCAAATCTGGAAGAAATGATGGAAAAGCTAATGGAATCTCAAACACAATTTATTACATCTCAAATCCAAACAAATGAGAGGTTTGATCAATCATTAAGAACTCAACAAGCTTCCATTTTGAATCTAGAAAAACACGTAGGTACTCTTGCTAGCATGATGAGTGAGTGGGAACAAGGAAAGCTACAGAGTAATACTGAAGTAAATCCTCGTAATGAGAATGTTAATATGGTGTCAACAAATTCTGAAAAACCAGCACCAGAAGATGGGAAGGTTTTAGATGTAAGTAACAATGAAGAAGTTATACCACCACCACCACTCGAGTATGTAAAGCCAGTAGTTGCACCCTACAGACCACCCATCCCATTTCCAAGAAAAGGAGTTGAGTATGAGCAAGTAATAGGTAATAAAGTTTGTGATACCTCTGGAAAGAAGAAGAAGAATAAGAAAGTTCAAGAAACAAAAACCGTAAAAATAAACCCGGTGAAGACAGTTCCACCAAAACTTCCACCCAGGTTGGGTGATCCGGGTGAATTTGTTGTTCCTTGTCTACTTAGTGATTGTGTCATGTATGTTGCACTAGCAGATTTAGGTGCGAGTGTGAGTGTTATGCCTCTTTCATTATACAAGAGATTAGGAGTAGGTGAGTTAAGTCCAACGAAAATGAGTGTTCGACTCTTTGATCAAACCATTAAGCACCCAGTTGGAATTGCTGACAACCTACCCATTCAAGTAGGTAATTTAACCTTTCTAGTCGAATTTATTGTCATTGACATAGAAGAGGACCCAAACATTCCACTAATTTTAGGTCGACCATTCTTAGCGTCCACCGAGGCATTATTTGATGTAAGAGAGGGTAGAATGACACTTAGTAATGATGAAAAATTGATCACTTTTGTGAGTCGAAAGTTTAAATCTCCACCAGCCAAAACCGTTGAACCAACAAAAACGATTGGTAAGAACCATGTTGTTTTACCAACTTCAACGGTAGTGCTTAACAATAATAAAACGCCTAAGTGTGGGGAAGATGAAGCAACACCTAATGATGACCTGATAACAAAGAACCCCGTTGTTGATACAAAATTAAATGACCCCGTTATTAATAGTTCAATGAAGAAACTTATTAAACGGATTCGCGATGCTAGAACTAAGGAGAACTTTAAGTTATGTAACCGGTTAATATCCAATCTATCACCTAAAGAAAAGGCGAAACTAGTTGAATTTGTGGATATTACACAGGAATCCGACCAATGGCTTAAAGCAAAAGTCACAGATATGCAAGTTGATTATGGTCCAAAAGAAATTGACGATGAAGTTAATCACAAATTCGAAACCACAGCGACCTAAGTGTGGGGAGATTCAAATGTTCTAAGAAATAATGCTGTCTAGAGTTATTTGTTCTGTTCTCATGTAGTTCCGAGAATGGAATCCGATTGGTCTTTTCCACTAGCAGACACTAAAGAACTAGTTTCTTCCCCCATTGTGAATTTTTTTTTTTTTTGTAGGTTTGTATGAAATTAATACGCTTTTTAAATTTAAGTTTTGTGTGAATTTTAAAACAAAATTTACTTTATTTCATTAAGTTTAAAAAATGATTTCTAAAATTCGTCGTAAGTTAAAGACTAGGTCATGGAACCGAAATTGCTTTACCCGAGGGCGGGACGGAAAATTTTGTTATCATTCTTTTTAATTTTATTGATCTAAAGTATACCAAAAAAATAAAAAAAATTAAAAAACCCAAAAATTTTTCCTTTTAAAACAATCGCTTTAACGACAAATTTTAAATTTTGTCGAGGGACGGACTAGGTTAACATACCGAAACTACCTAAAGTAAAAGGAAACAAAATTTTAAAAATTATTCATTTAAATTGAAACGACCCGACCCAATCCATAGGGACGAATACAATAACATATGATTACATCGCGAGGCATTTGACCTCTATATGATACGTTTTATAAACATTGCATTCTTTTGAAAAGATATACCATAAATGAATATTTAAAATTCAATGTTTTCGACATCTGATGATTTCTACATATAGACAATCACCGTAAATAACAGTTTACAAGAATACTTCCGTTGACAATGTAGTCAAAATAAATACACGGTGATGATTTTGTGAATGCAATGCTTCCTTGAATAAAACATGTATGACTCCATGCACATGGTTTCTCAAACATATATTCAAACAGCGGAAGACTTCTAGGAACCTGAGAATAAACATGCTTTAAACGTCAACATAAAGTTGGTGAGATATAGGTTTAATGCTAGCAGCGTTATAAATATAGACCACAAGATTTCATATACATAAACGTTTTAATAAAAATATTCTAAGTGGTTGAGCACTTGATAACCATACTTAACATTTAATCAACGTCGCATATTCCCTTTATTATGAAATCTCACTACACTGTACCAAGTGTAGTCACCGAAACGAAGTACTGTGCAACCGTTGAATACTGGTCATCCAGTCCGGTTGGGGTTGTCAGGCCCGATAGATCTATCAACAGGATTCCCGTTTACAATACCACATGTAAATAGTAGTTACCAAGCTACAGGGAAGTATGCTAGTGGTACAAATCATCGTAGAATATATTTTTTTATCACTTGTGTCCATAACGTAAATCATAAAATGCATGTATTCTCATCCCGAAATATTTAGAGTTTAAAAGTGGGACTATATACTCACTTTTACCTTGAAGGTATTTAACTCGACTTGGTCTCCGATAGATATCACGAACCTAACCATATATATATATATATATATATATATATATATATATATATATATATATATATATATATATATATATATATATATATATATATATATATATATATATATATAATATATCAACATATTTTCTTTTCAAGTAATCGTTATATATATATATATATATATATATATATATATATATATATATATATACGTTTAATACTTTTAATATTTTCTTAGTCCGTAGTTAGCAGTCCGATGTTAGTGGTCCACAATTAGTTGCTCAATAAAATAAATAAAGACCCCATCGTATTCGTATTGATCAGAATTAATCTCGACCCATGGTACCATATTGTCAAATGACGTGTTGCGTACATAAAGTACCGTGTTGTCAAATGACGTGTTGCGTACAATCATGAGGTCATATGATTAATCTTTTCGTGTTGTTTACGGGTGGTCCTGAAATATATAAAATCAAATCATAAGTAATTATATATAAAATATCATATTAATTAGAAAAGATATGATTAATTTACTTTATCTCCAAATATTTTCGTAGCTAAACTAGCTTCGGATACCCAATCTTGTTTTAGTCGTAGTTTCTTCATTACAACTCCGTTTTTGTTGGTTCAACTTACCATTTCCTTGGATCGAGTCAAATTTTAAGAATATGAACTGAAAATACCTTAGTTTGTAATCAAAATCACAGTTTATAGGTCAAACTTTGGTAAAACTTATGAAAGTGAACATTTTCCATCATAAAAACAAAATTTAATGATCATTTTTCTAAAAATACTTACACTTTGAGTTAAACCATGAAATTTTTATGTGTTAACATATTCATAATAAATATCATTTTTCCAGAACATGAACTTCCAATTCAAAGTTCAAGATGGTTTTTAATTATCCAACCTAAAACAGCCCCCGGTTGCACTCCGACGACGTAGATTCAGTTTTTAAGGTGTTCTTTGTAAAACCAAGTTATATCTTGTTAAGTTAGCATATCATTATTATATATTACAGGTCTTGAAGTGTTTTAAAAGTTAAGTTAGAAGGATCTATTTAGTTTTCAAATAAGTTTGACATCATTCAAACTATGTTCTTGTTGTTAAAATTTTACAACATAAAATAAGATAGCTATATAATTATGAATCGAACAAGATTATGAACAAGGTTACTACCTCAAGTTACTTGGACAAAGTTACTGTAAGAGAAAAGAAAAAATCTTGGAATCAAAGAGTGGTGGAGTTAGATCAAAAGGTTGGAAGTATACTTCTTCAAATGGGTGGTTATTTTGATATGTTCTTGAAAGAGCTTTCTTATGGTGTTTAAGGCTTGTAATTGAAGCTAAATGATGGGGAAAATGCTTGGAGATGATCAAGTATGAAGTTAGGAGTATTTTGAGAGAGAAATTAGGGTGTAGGTATGAGAAAATGGAGTGAAGAAATGGTGTTCATTCATAAAAACGTTTTTAGTTTATAAAGAAATAAAAGGATTCCTAATTTTGTTTTCTTACTAATAATTCATGCTACTTGACAAATCCTAGTTACCTCATATCTAGGGCAGTAATAATTTTGATTAGGATGTTGATTTGATGTGTATATACCAATAGTAAATACATATAGAAGCTGGGTATGATACGGGTACATATACCCTAGATATACGTATAGAAATCTTGAGGAAACGGAATGAGAATTCAAATATAGCTATCTTTTGTGAATATACTTATATTGTTTTATGTATTTAAGTCCTTAAAAAGTGATTAAATACATTATATATACGATACATGTATAAGCATTATAGGTTATAAGTATATATATCAAAGAATGTTACGTATAGTTATCGTTTTGAAAACTTAAGTTAGTAGTTTTAAAATATACTTATAACTCATTGTCATTAGTACACAATGAGATGTTAAACCATCCTTAGATCATGTTAAATATATATAAATACATATATATACACAAACGTATAATTATCATATGTTATATAGTTCGTGATATCATCGGTCAAATTGGACGGTCAAACGTTGTGTAAAACTCTTTTCAAAAACATAAGTCTCAACAATTTGGATTGCTTATCATGTTGGTAAGGTTTAATTTATATAAATATTAATCTCATAAGTATAAAACGATTGGAAAAATCCGGGTCGTTACAGTACCTACCCGTTAAATAAATTTCGTCCCGAAATTTGAATGGGATGGTCATGGCTGACAATAAGTATGTTTTCATGACGTATACTAGTTGGAAACTAGAGTTTTATTATCATCAAGTAATATTGATAAAGCAATTTGATTTTTGTGAAGAGTACGAGTGAGGCTATCACCAAAGGGTGAAATGAGTAGGTATAGATTCGTCATATCTTTTGACGTAGATAGGATTGATTTCCAAGTTCAAGAGATTTGGAGTAAAATCTTCATAATGAGATTTGATTCTTCGATAATCAAGGAAATTAGAATCCGCTTTAAATGCGATCATCTATTTTGATTGCTCTGTCGGATCTTTTACTATAAATCCACCTCCCTTCATTTCCTTACAACTCATACCTTCTATTCTTCCTCCCTCAATTCATACTTTAAAACATTTATCAGTATGCTTCATCAAGTACTGATTCTGGATATACTCTTAACTTTCATCTCTGTCATTCTTCTTTTTCATCTACCTCCGAAGGATTTTATTTATTTCTACTATTACCTTGGGGTTATAGTATTGTTAATTCTCCCGTGCCTTTACGTTTCAATATGTATTGATATACACGGTTTGTAATTTATTTGTTGTTGTCGAGCTTTATATTTTCTTTTATATTCAATAGTTCCATACTTCTGTTTCCTCTTCCCGACTTCGAGTCAAGCGAATAATGGTCCGGAATTCGTAGGTATGGATTTTGAAATAAACATAGTTAATGTTCTAAGAAGGAAATAGTAATTGCACGATCTTGATTTGGTAAGTTACCAGAATGTCCGAAACGATAGAATTATCAAGGAGATATGTTCTTAATATGTTTGGAGATTGGGTAGAATGTAAGAGTTGTGTAACATGGCACATGATGACGTTATGATCTGTGAATCATTATGTTTCATTTAGAAACTCATCATGAATTATTGTAATATAATCACGTTGATCAAGTGTCATTATATTATACTAATTCATGCTTCAGTTTCCAACACTACTTCAAAACATTCATATTTTAAACTCGAATTTTTCAGAATTTAGAAACTAACACAGTTTCTTTTATGTTGTAACGCAAATATTGTGAATAGATAAATGATTTTTGATGAGGATAGTTGGGAATATATCTTCAGGAATATCAGAGATATTTATAATGAAAAATACTATGATATCTTAGAATATCTAAGATCAGGGAATGACGCGGAAAATCTGTCTGTGAAGGTTTAGAATAAGGAGTAAGGTTCTTACTAACGGTTTCATCAGATACTGAATCATTTGAATCCTTTGAAGGTAGATTTTGTCATTGTGATTTGTCCACGACCTCCTTTATACTTTGCTCAATCCGTTTTCCAGTACCAAATTTTTCATTCGAGCTTTTCCAATCTATTATTCTTTATTGTCAAACTTCTGACCGTAATTGTTGTCCACTGTCTTTACCACTTTATCAGTCTTTTCCAAAACTTAATAGCACTAATTCGTAGACTGGAGCATTTTTCAGAAACTTCACATTTGAAATATGTAATTCTTGGGGATAGACGTTGTATATATATATATATAACTGCCGAAATAGAAATGCTGCGAGATTTCAAAATACCAATTGTTGATTCCGCCAAAGGGGTAACGATTTGCTGGTACATCTGCTGATAATGTCGTGGAAAATAAAAGGTTCCCTGGTAACAAAAGGGTAATCATATGTATTACAGGTTATAATAAGGCTACTTCGAATGGAAAGTCGAGGTTGACTTGCTGAAACTGTGACAAAATTTGCTATTTTGAAAAGGAATCGCAAAGTTATTTTTGCTAATAAATGCTAAAAGATTTAATGCGGATACGTGTTAAATTATGTCCTTGGTTTCGAGAGCTTTTCAGGTGCAAGACTTCGGGTAATGTGTGGTTGGATCATCATCTCGATTGTCCATTATTTGAAGTGTCTTCAGGAATTTCGAAGGGTTTGATCATAGATTGTAATTGTTAATATACATATGATGTTTTAGGACTTTGAATGATACAAATATTTTTCTGGGTTCCAAGAATCGAATGATGTTCTAGCATAGTTTTGAAGTCAAAGTATAGTTTTGAAAGATGTAAGAGTCCTAAGAGTGATGTCTTCTGTTAAGTCTTGACTTGGATTTCGTTTTGTCGTAATCAAATTTGGATGAGAATGGTTTTTTTGATTTCTATGAAAGAATGTATATTATTGTGAAGGTAGTGAGTATAGTTGATGATTGTTGAATCAGAGTCGAAGAATATAATCATATTAATTGTGAATTTATATATCTCTTGGGTATTACCTACCCGTTAAAAAAATTTTCACAAGTAATGTTTTGTACCAGAGAATTTTATTACAATCTTTATGAAAATATATGTACATATATATCTTCTTCAGATGTAATCATGAATTTAATAAGTCAATATAATATTAGACTCATTTGATTTTCGGTTTGAGCTAGAATAAGTAATCTCTAAAACGATTAGGAACCACATATTCTTCACAGAATATTAATGAAGTTATGGATCAATACTTCATTATTTATTCTTATATATATTTCCTTAGTGAATCATGCTGATACTCATTGAACTCTTGCTAACTTCGCAAGATATGAATGTTGTTTCCCCGTAAGCTTCGAGTACATTGAAGATGAAAGTGTAAAATCAAACATATTATTGAATAATACACTTGGTTTATTATAAAACGAAATTCATTGAATTGAAACAGGGATTGTAGTTAACGATGATTAAGTTGCTGACGAAGGACGTAAATCATTGCATATTTGTAGTATGAATTTAAACGAGTAGTACCTACCCTTTTTCAATTCATACTTAATAGCTTAGTACGAAAAGATTTATTTTGGTTTCCGAATTCATATATATAAAATATTTATATAAATTCTTCAGAAGAATGAGTTAATACTTCATAACTCGTTGATGCAATATACGCGTTATTGATGATGTCCACGGTGATTCTTGAACTGATGGAGCTTGTGATGTTAAAGTTGCTGATGATTCTAACGATGTTGACAGCACTGACTGTGTTGGTGAGGCTAAGGGTACTGCTGATGTTGTTGGTAAAACAAGTCTAGCTTGTACCTTACGCATCATTCTTGTCGAGGTTTCTACTCTTCCTTTTATCATTTCTGTCCACTCATCTGATTTATGGTTAAGGCAGAAATAGGTAATCTCTATGTCTTTAGAGATTACATAATCACCATAGAATGTTTCTCCGATGAAGTTATGAATCAATACTTCATCGTTTGTTGTTGTTGGTACTTCTTGGTATCTATGGTGCGTGTGACGTTGATATCCGAAGTACGGATGGTGATATTGAGGCGTGTGATGCGGATGTGATTGTTGGTGGTGGTAATGATCATGTTGATGTTGATGATTGTGATAACGTTGATGCTGGTGATGCTGCTGGTGCTTAGGGTATTGAGGCTTGCGATGTTGATGTTATTGACGGTACTGGTTATGCTGCTGATGCTGCTGATGGTGTTTGTAACCTTCGTACCGTATTCTCCAAAGCCACTACCCGAGTGCGAAGCTCGTTGACTTCTTCTATTACACCGGGGTGATTGTCGGTTCGGACGAGCGGATAAATAAAATCTAGAATTTGATGTAGTATATAATCGTGACGAGATACTTTGGAAATGAGAGAGAAAATGGTTTCTCGAACAGGTTCGCCGGTAAGTGCTTCAGGTTCATCGTCAAGAGGGCAATTTGGTGGATGGAAGGGATCACCTTCTTCTTGTCTCCAATGATTGAGGAGGCTACGAACCCATCCCCAATCCATCCAAAATAGATGATGACAGATTGGTTGATCCATTCCGGTCACACTGCTTTCAGAGCTTGAGTGGTATTCCATATCGGAATCCGAGGGACTTCAACTAGTGACGAGTTCCATTTCGTATGATTGAATAAAGGATTTTTCGATATGAAATGATTTTCCGGCTATCGGGTGGTATTCTAATTATATAGAATATCCACATATATAGAACAAAAGATCTCATAGATTACAGAGGGATTTACGGAATATGTCAGACAAAGTTTACAGTAACAGATACGCGTAGATATGAATTAGCAAATACGCTAAGATATGAATTTTGTCTATACACCATTCATGCAATGAATGCAGTAAGACGCGTTTAGACTTAAGATGATAAGCAGGTAATTTCCTACAGATGATAAGTAGATGATTTTTGACACAAAAAGATAAGCAAAATTTTGACATGCAGACACGGTCGAAGTCCAGACTCACTAATGCAACCTAACGACTTATCAGTTAGACACACAAATGCAGACCTGGTTCGCTAAGACCACCGCTCTGATACCACATGAAACGACCCAATCCATAGGGACGAATACAATAACATATGATTACATCGCGAGGCATTTGACCTCTATATGATACGTTTTATAAACATTGCATTCTTTTGAAAAGATATACCATAAATGAATATTTAAAATTCAATGTTTTCGACATCTGATGATTTCTACATATAGACAATCACCGTAAATAACAGTTTGCAAGAATACTTCCGTTGACAATGCAGTCAAAATAAATACATGGTGATGATTTTGTGAATGCAATGCTTCCTCGAATAAAACATGTATGACTCCATGCACATGGTTTCTCTAACATATGTTCAAACAGCGGAAGACTTCTAGGAACCTGAGAATAAACATGCTTTAAACGTCAACATAAAGTTGGTGAGATATAGGTTTAATGCTAGCAGCGTTATAAATATAGACCACAAGATTTCATATACATAAACGTTTTAATAAAAATATTCTAAGTGGTTGAGCACTTGATAACCATACTTAACATTTAATCAACGTCACATATTCCCTTTATTATGAAATCTCACTACACTGTACCAATTGTAGTCACCGAAACGAAGTACTGTGCAACCGTTGAATACTGGTCGTCCAGTCCGGTTGGGGTTGTCAGGCCCGATAGATCTATCAACAGGATTCGCGTTTACAATACCACATGTAAATAGTAGTTACCAAGCTACAGAGAAGTATGCCAGTGGTACAACTCAACGTAGAATATATTTTTTTATCACTTGTGTCCATAACGTAAATCATAAAATGCATGTATTCTCATCCCGAAATATTTAGAGTTTAAAAGTGGGACTATATACTCACTTTTGCCTTGAAGGTATTTAACTCGACTTGGTCTCCGATAGATATCACGAACCTAACCATATATATATATATATATATATATATATATATATATATATATATATATATATATATATATATATATATATATATATATATATATATATATATATAATATCAACATATTTTCTTTTCAAGTAATCGTTATATATATATATATACACTTATAATACTTTTAATATTTTCTTAGTCCGTAGTTAGCAGTCCGATGTTAGTGGTCCACAATTAGTTGCTCAATAAAATAAATAAAGACCCCATCGTATTCGTATTGATCAGAATTAATCTCGACCCATGGTACCATGTTGTCAAATGACGTGTTGCGTACATAAAGTACCGTGTTGTCAAATGACGTGTTGCGTACAATCATGAGGTATTATGATTAATCTTCTCGGGTTGTTTAAGGGTGGTCCTGAAATATATAAAATCAAATCATAAGTAATTATATATAAAATATCATATTAATTAGAAAAGATATGATTAACTTACTTTATCTCCAAATATTTTCGTAGCTAAACTAGCTTCGGATACCCAATCTTGTTTTAGTCGTAGTTTCTTCATTACAACTCCGTTTTTGTTGGTTCAACTTGCCACTTCCTTGGATCGAGTCAAATTTTAAGAATATGAACTGAAAATACCTTAGTTTGTATTTGAAATCACAGGTTATAGGTCAAACTTTGGTAAAACTTATGAAAGTGATCATTTTCCATCATAAAAACAACATTTAATGATCATTTTTCTAAAAATACTTACACTTTGAGTTAAACCATGAAATTTTTATGTGTTAACATATTCATAAGAAATATCATTTTTCCAGAACATGAACTTCCAATTCAAAGTTCAAGATAGTTTTTAATTATCCAACCCAAAACAGCCCCCGGTTGCACTCCGACGACGTAGATTCAGTTTTTAAGGTGTTCTTTGTAAAACCAAGTTATATCTTGTTAAGTTAGCATATCATTATGATATATTACAGGTCTTGAAGTGTTTTAAAAGTTAAGTTAGAAGGATCTATTTAGTTTGCAAACAAGTTTGACATCATTCAAACTATGTTCTTGTTGTTAAAATTTTACAACATAAAATAAGATAGCTATATAATTATGAATCGAACAAGATTATGAACAAGGTTACTACCTCAAGTTACTTGGACAAAGTTACTGTAAGAGATAAGAAAAAATCTTGGAATCAAAGAGTGGTGGAGTTAGATCAAAAGGTTGGAAGTATACTTCTTCAAATGGGTGGTTATTTTGATATGTTCTTGAAAGAGTTTTCTTATGGTGTTTAAGGCTTATAATTGAAGCTAAATGATGGGGAAAATGCTTGGAGATGATCAAGTATGAAGTTAGGAGTATTTTGAGAGAGAAATGAGGGTGTAGGTATGAGAAAATGGATTGAAGAAATGGTGTTCATTCATAAAAACGCTTTTAGTTTATAAAGAAAGAAAAGGATTCCTAATTTTGTTTTCTTACTAATAATTCATGCTACTTGACAAATTCTAGTTACCTCATATCTAGGGCAGTAATAATGTTGATTAGGATGTTGATTTGATGTGTATATACCAATAGTAAATACATATAGAAGCTGGGTATGATACGGGTACATATACCCTAGATATACGTATAGAAATCTTGAGGAAACGGAATGAGAATTCAAATATAGCTATCTTTTGTGAATATACTTATATTGTTTTATGTATTTAAGTCCTTAAAAAGTGATTAAATACATTATATATACGATACATGTATAAGCATTATAGGTTATAAGTATATATATCAAAGAATGTTACGTATAGTTATCGTTTTGAAAACTTAAGTTAGTAGTTTCAAAATATACTTATAACTCATTGTCATTAGTACACAATGATATGTTAAACCATCCTTAGATCATGTTAAATATATATAAATACATATATATACACAAACGTATAATTATCGTATGTTATATAGTTCGTGATATCATCGGTCAAATTGGACGGTCAAACGTTGTGTAAAACTCTTTTCAAAAACACAAGTCTCAACAATTTAGATTGCTTATCATGTTGGTAAGGTTTAATTTATGTAAATATTAATCTCATAAGTATAAAACGATTGGAAAAATCCGGGTCGTTACATAAATTGTTTTAATAAATAAAGGTATATATATATATATATATATATATATATATATATATATATATATATATATATATATATATATATATATATATATATATATATATATATGTATGTATATATATATATATATATTATATATGTTTGTAGTTTATCTTATGTACAAAACAGGGTAAAACAGCGCACTTTCAAAGACTGGCATTAAGTTCAGAAAAAGCTACTAATTTTGACGATAAGACGCAAAACACATGTGAAATTACAACAAAAGGAATGAACGATGAGACGCGCCATCTATCATTCGACAAGCTTAGTAATTACAAACTGGGTATTTATAATCACTTTTCTACACTAATCACCCTCATGAATTTATAATTATAGTCTGATTTCATGCAAATGAGGGCATTGCATGATCTCAAGTGTGGGGAAGGGTTATAAATTCTCTCGGGTTTACGCTTGGTTTAATTGCCAAATTTTGTGAAAATTTGAAAAATTTTCGACTAAATGAATTCAAAATTATGTTTATAAATATTTATGAACGATAAAACTAGGTAATAATACCGAAATTATTGTTACCTCGGAGAGAACATAAATTGAGAAACAATCCAAAACGTTTGAATTCATTTAAAATGGAATAAAGGAGAATAAAAATGCAAAGAAAAGAATAAATAGAAGCTAAGTGTGGGAAGAATTTACCAAGTTCTTTAAAACATATATCACATATTTTGTACAATATTATTGCAGGTACTTTTGCTTTGGACTAAACTAATCAGTTTTACCCGATTTACTATAATATATTTGAAAGAAAGATGGATCTACACGATGAATCAATTCCATCATTAAAAGGAAGTAAAGTCTTCCGAAAAAGAAATGCGTTTCTTGATTTAGGTCAAGAAGTTGTCATCCAGACCAGTTGTAGAGTCTACGAAAAACCTTGAAAAGTTTTCTCGAAAATCAGCTGGAAATCCACGGACCTCAGCATCAAACAGGGTTGCCAAGTGGTCAGACTTATCCTAACCATGAGAGGATCTGTCTCGTAAAATGGGGAGGGCGCCGTGCAAATTAGCTTGATAAGACTAATGAATCAGACTCCCAGAAAGGATATCTCCTTAAAAGATTAAAAATCAGCATTTAAGCCTGATATTACTCAATCCTTGAGATTGACCTTAAAGATTGAGAATTACAAACTCATGGAATTCGATGATATCTAAACTCGAGCTTGAACGAGAAAATATTTTGATCAAAATTAAAACCAATTTGTTTTCTGAAAACCTATTTTCAATGCGTTCATTACCATTGAACGTAAAATTCTAGGAATTCACCTCAGAATTCATTAGGTCACCTGAACCAAATCGGGTGTCAACCGTAAGAACGGTGGTTGCATAGCATGGTCAAAGACAGGACCTTGTGCCAGACCGAAAAACTATAGGGTGATCTTTACTATTGCTCCTACAAAGGATAGTAATTGCATCTGACACGTTGTGGACCATGAACAAATGCATGTCATTAGACATCGTCTTAACAGTTGCTTGTTCATCGCTTTCCTTTACAACCGGACGGTAGTTTACCGAAAGGTAATATACGGGACAAGTAAACTGGACGTTGTGATGACCCGGAAATTTCCGAACAAATTTAAACTTTAATCTCTATATATATCCGACACGATAAGCAAAATCTGTAATGTTGAGTCCCAAAAGTTTTGAAACTATATTCATTTAATCAAATACCCTTTGACCATGCCTAACGATTCACGAACAATTATGTGTAAATAAATTTATATGCATATACATGTGTGCTTATTAAATCGAGATATATTAATAAAACATTGAACGGATTAGTTAATATGAATATAAGCTATGAGATCTATTTTTTTTTTGAACTCGGAAATGCTATCAAGGTATTGAATGAATAATATGTTACATAAACACATTTGTTCGGTGTAAGTTTATCAACAGATTAAAAGATAATATCAAATGATTGAATTATCGGATACATTGAACTATGATTATGAGTCTCTGTTATGAGGTCCACTTTGAATTAGGAAACCCTTACTTTTTAACGGTATTCGGAATAAATGGTAAAGTGATTTACAAGTAAGAACAAAGTATCACTTATTGGGAGTTAGACAAAAGTTAGTGGAGAATCGAATTTCATAATACTCGATTTATCATATAGAAGGAATAATTGGGATAAGATTCGTTGAGTAGATAAACCCATTTGATATGTTATATTAAGATACATTATTTAGAAAGTTAAGGAAATTAAACTAAACTTTTACGCATAAAAGAATGAAATCAAATTAAGTTTTAAAGCATAAACGTTATAGAATTTTCGATTTTGTAAAGGATCTTAAATTATATAATTAGTTTTGAAAGGATAACTAGTATGTTATTAGATAAATATTTCAAAAATATGTATAAGATTATAAATTTTAATTTAAATTAGTCATAAAACGTTTTGATATTAAACTAATATTAATAAATAGGCTTTGATAAATAACAAGATTATGAATTATAAAAGTAAATGACCAAAACACTCAAAAGATTAAGTTACACTTTGAGTGGGTTAGTTTTTAATTAATTTAAGTCTAGTTATTAATAAAGGTACGTGTCACAAAATGTTTAATTTAAAATAAAATATTTTGACAAACAACGAGACTTTAATTTATAGAAGGAAATGACCATAACACTCAATTTTATAAGTTATATTTTTATAAAGGTAATTTTTTGTTGAGTAAGTCTAATTTTTGTAAAAGGTACACGTCACGTAACGTAAAAGGCTAGTTTTCTAAACGTACGAAAGTGCGCCCGAAAAACCGAAAGTGGTACATGAGTCGTGAGACCACGACCGTGTCATTTTTGTAAAAATTATATTTTTACCATGAGCGTAAATATAATATAATATTTAATTAATTCTAAGGATTAAATATATTATATATTAAATAATATTTATATATACATATAAACTCGTACATTTTAATTTGTTAGATGTAACAAGTGTTGACAAGATCATATGGTGGATACCAGCTGGATTTGAGTGGGATGTGTCCAATTGCTTTATAAACTCGTGCATTCTCATTTTGGATTCATTTCATCTAACACAACACACACGCATATCACAAGTACTCTGTATATATTTATTATTATTATTATTATTATTATTATTATTATTATTATTATTATTATTAATAATATTATTATATTTATTATTATTATTCAAATTAATATTATTTAGGAGTGTTATTATTATTATTATTTATACATAAAATACTACGACGAGGTCATGAGCGGGTCATTTCAAGACAAGTTTTATGAGTAGGATAAGGCTAAGGAAATTATGGGTTATGGCTATGGAGGTGATGGGTATGGTTCATGGGTATGCCCTTGAGGTCAAATTGGTAGTTATCGTCTCCGTCGCGTCTACGTACCTTTCCTACAGCATTGAATCTCAATATTGATACGTGAGCACTCATAACTTAACTTTTATTTACTAATAGTGTATCCCTGACTAGTGCTCGAGAAAATAGAATTATGCATATTTGTATTTTTGATATTGCCCTTAGATAGGTTATGTTGAATCCTGAATTAGTTACACCTACGGTTGAGATAAGGTATAAGATATGCATGTCCTTGGAAAGCTAGCGAAAAATTAAAAACTTTTCATTTAGATATCGAATGGATTCGATGAACGGTTAGAAAGTTATGAATTAAACAATTAATTTCGTAATTAAAAATGCTGATAATAATTAGTGAACTAATTTTCTGGGTAATAAAAAGTGTTTATTTGGATTCTACTCGTCGAGTAGATGAATTTTCATATAAAGCACGTCTCGTTTCGTTGAACGGTTGTCAAGTTATGGATAAAAGAAGTTTTGTAAATTTTGATGAAACGTCGTTACGGAAACTGAAATTCTCGTTGATCTGCGTTGTTTCAGATTAAAACAAAATTATCACTGAATTCTTTGCTGTAAGATGTAACAAACGACTCTGGTCGTTTGTCAATTCGAGTCTCGACGATTTTTCTAAAAATCGTCAAAGTTGACTGTTTGGTCACATTTTAAAATTCTAAAAAGAGCTGAAACTTTTTTATTAAAAATGTCAGTTTTGTATCAGTTGTCATGGTCGGCCTGATGTGTGTTTACTTTTGCCAAAAATCATGTTATATCTTTGTGGTAACGAGAATTTGAAGGCTTTGACCGTTTGTCAATCCGAGTTTCGAGGAATTTTCTAAAAATCTCCAAAGTAGGCTACTCGGTCACTTTTGTAAATTTATTAAAGCTGAAAAATTAACTTTGAAACACCGAAACCGCGTTGGCAACTACGAGTTGTCTAGGTTTAGTTTACTTCTGTAAAAATTTATGCTTAATCTTTTTGGTAATGTGTAACTTTTATCTTTGGCCGTTTATCAATCGGAGTTCCGATAATTTTTCTAAAAATCGCTGAAGTGGCCGTTTAGTCATGTTTGACCGAAAAATCATTTTTGTATAAGTTATTATATTTTTGCATGCGACCTCGTTTTTACTTTAACCTTTGACTTTTGCACATTAGTCTCGAGCATTGGGATTGTGGTACACTATGACTTGGCCTAGTTTATTAGACAAATATTGACAAATACATAAATATATATAATTACTATAGGTTCGTGAATCCGAGGCCAACCCTACACTTGTTCAATGATGTTATATGTATTTTTACTACAAAATACAGTATGGTGAGTTTCATTTGATCCCTTTTACTCTTTACGTTTTTGGGCTGAGAATACATGCAAATGATTTATTAACTGTTTTACAATATTTATATGCGTGAGTTTCATTTGCCTTTTTACCCTTTATATTTTTGGGCTGAGAATACATGCGCAACTTTTATAAATGTTTTACGAAATAGACACAAGTACGTGAAACTACATTCTATGGTTGAATTATCGAAATCGAATATGCCCCTTTTTATTAAGTCTGGTAATCTAAGAATTAGGGAACAGACACCCTAATTGACGCGAATCCTAAAGATAGATCTATCGGGCCCAACAAGCCCCATCTAAAGTACCGGATGTTTTAGTACTTCGAAATTTATATCATGTCCGAAGGAGGATCCCGGAATGATGGGGATATTCTTATATATGCATATTGTTAATGTCGGTTACCAGGTGTTCAATCCATATGAATGATATTTTTGTCTCTATGCATGGGACGTATGTTTATGAGAGATGGAAATCTGAAATCTTGTGGTCTATTAAAATGATGGAAACGATTGTTTAAGTTAAACTAATGAACTCACCAACCTTTTGGTTGACACTTGAAAGCATGTTTATTCTCAGGTTTGAAAGAGATCTTCCGCTGTGCATTAGCTCATTTTAAAGATATTACTTGGAGTCATTCATGACATATTTCAAAAGACGTTGCATTCGAGTCGTTGAAGTTCATTAAAGATTATTATTAAGTAAATGACAGATTAGGTCATTTATAGTTTGGATATTATGAAATGGTATGCATACATGTCAACTTTCGATGTAATGAAAGATTGTCTTTTAAAAATGAATGCAATGTTTGTAAAATGTATCATTTAGAGGTCAAGTACCTCGCGATGTAATCATATGTTATTGTATTCGTCCCTATGGATTGGGTCGGGTCGTCTCATGTGGTATCAGAGCGGTGGTCTTAGCGAACCAGGTCTTGCATTAGTGTGTCTTACTGTTAGTTGTTAATATGCATTAGTGAGTCTGGACTTCGACCGTGTCTGCATGTCAAAAGTTTTGCTTATCATTTTGTGTCGGAAATCATCTACTTATCATCCTTAGGAAATTATCTGCTTATCATCCTAAGTCTAGACGCGTTTTCCTGCATTTATTGCATAATAGTGTATAGACGAATTCTTATCTTAGTGTATCTGTTACTGTGAACTTTGACTAACATCTTTCAAAGATTCTCCGTAATTTATGGGATTTTGGTGTTATATATACATATGCAAATTATGTAATTGAAGAATACCAAATTTAAATCCTACAATCTATTTCATAACAAAATTCCTCCCCTAATCATACGAGATGGATCCCTCAACCAGTTCGAACTCCTCAGATTTCGACAGCTATGTCGATATGGATTTCCATTCGAGCTCTGAAAACAGTGTGACCGGAATGGATCAACCAATCAGTCATCATCTATTCTGGATGAAATGGGGATGGGTTCGTAGCCTCCTCAATTATTGGAGACAAGAAGAAGGTGATCCTTTCCATCCACCAAATTGCCCTATTGGCGATGAACCTGAAGCACTTACCGGCGAACCTGTTCGTGAAACCATCTTCTATCTTATTTCCAGAGTATCTCGTCACGATTATATATTATATCAAATTCTAGATTTTATTTATCCGCTCGTCCCAACCGACAATCATCCCGGTATACTAGCAGAAGTTAATGAACTTCGTGCTCGCGTGATAGCTTTAGAGCTTATGGTGCAAGGATTACAAACACCATCAGCAGCACCAGCAGCATAATCAGTACCACCAGTAGCATCAACATCGCAAACCTCGATACCCTAAACATCAACAGCATCACACGCCTCAACATCATAATCTATATCTCGGATATCAACATCACACGCACCATAGATACCAAGGAGTACTAACAACAACAAACGATGAAGTATTGATTCATAACTTCATCAGAAGAACATTCTACGGTGATTATGTAATCTCTAAAGTCTTAGAGATTATCTATTTCCACCCTAACCCTAAATCAGATGAGTGAACCAAAATGATTCAAGGAAGAATCAAAACCCTAATAAGAATAGTGCGCGATTTACAAACTAGACTTGTTATACAAGCATCGCTAGTAGTTACCGGAAGTATCATCAGCAGCAACAGTACCGTTAGCATCACCAGTATAGTCAGTAACGTCAGCATCGTCAGAATCAACAACACTTATGACATCACATATTCCGTCAGTTCAAGAATCATTGTGGAAACCATTACGAATTAATAACGAGGATATTGTATCAACGAGTCATGAAGTATTACCTCAGTTCCTTCGAAGAATTTATATGTATATCCTATATATACATATATATAAATTTTTAACCATAAGAAATCTTTTCGTACTAAGCTATTATGTATGGAACTTAACTATCCGGTTAATTCAAATTACTAATATGCTATGATGTACATTCTTCGTTAAAAATTTAATCATTGTTAACCACAATCTGTGTTGCAACTCAATGAATTTTATTTCATAATAAATCAAGTGTATTATTCAATAACATGTTTGATTTTACACTTTAATCTTTGATGCGCTGAAAATTTTCTATATCACATCAATCGTACCTTGCGAAGTTGGCAAGAATTCCACAAGCATCAACATTCTTCACTAAGGAAATATCAATAAGAATAAATATTGAAGTATTGATTACATTAGTGAGATACTCCGCGAAATTTTGTAATTCCTAACGTTTTAGAGATTACTCATTTCTAATTCAAGCCAAAAAAAAAAAAAAAAAATCAAATGAATTTAATGTGATTTTAAACTCATTAAATCTGTATTACATCTGAAGAAAATATACTCACATATATTTTCATAAAGACTGAAATGAAAATTCTTGTTCAAAATATTAATTGTGAAATTTTTTTTAACAGGTAGGTAATACCCGGGAAATATATTAAATTACAATTAATATGTTACGTCCTTCAATTCGGATCCAACAATCATCAACTATACCAACATGCATTCTTTTATAGAAATCAAAACAACCATACTCATTTGAATCTAATTACATGCTCTGATTTTGGGAATTTCAGAATTTAACTCGAGATACAACCGAAATCATTATTCTTAGATCCTTACATTTTTCAAAACTATACTTGGAATTCAAAACTGTGATAGAACATCACTTTTAATCGTAACACTCAGATGAATATGAAAATCATTCGGGAGTCAGGACAATTCCATCATTTGGATATTGACTATGACAATCTGCATTTAAAACCCTTCGAAATTTCGGAAGACACTTCAAACATTGAACAATCGAGATGATGATCCAACCGCACATTATTCGAAGTCTTGTACCTGAAAAGCTCTCGAAACCAAAGTCGTAGTTTAACACGTACCCGCGTCGAATTCTTTATCATTTATTAGCAAAAACAACATTTCGATTCCTTTTCAAAGTAGCCAATTTTGTCACAGCTCCAGCAAAGCAACTTCGACCTTTCAGTCAGACCAGTCTTATTATAATTCCGATAAATACGTTGCCCTTTCGTCATTATTACTGGAAAACCTTTCATATTCCACCATATTACCACCAGTGTTTAATCATCTAAAACACAATTCTTCTGAATCCACCTCAGATTGATAATCTATGATTCAGATATTATTGCATTAAATGCAGAGGAAACATAAAAATGGTAGATGGTCTGAACGGCCAAAAGTTTGATGATAGAAGATAGTGAGCTGGTAAAGCTCAGAAAAAGAGAATATTTGGAACTGAAAAACGAATTGAGCAAAGTATGAAGGAAGCAGTGGACAAATCACAAGGACTAAATCTGCCTTCAAAGAATCCAAATAAATCAGTGCCTGCTGAACTCGTTAGCAAACACCTTACTTCTTATTCTAAACCTTCACAGACAGATATTCTTCATCATCATCATATCTTAAATATTATAAGATATCTTTGTATCTTCCATTATACATATTCTCCATATCTTTGGAGATATTTTCACAACTATTCTTATCAAGTATCATTTATCTCTCCGTAATATCTGCAACATAAAAGAAACTGTGTTAGTTTCTAAATTCTGAAAAATTTGAATATGAATGTTTTTGAAGTGGTGTTGGGAACTGATGCATGGGTTAATATAATATAATGACACTTGATCAACGTCATTATATTACAGTAATTCATGCTGAGTTTCTAATGGACGTGATGATTCACAGGACATACCGTCATCATGTGTCATTTACACGACTCTTACATTCTATTTAACCTCTAAATATATCAAGAAAATATTTCTTGATGATTCGGTCTTTTTCAGGGTATTCTGGTAATTTAACAAATCAATATTTTACCATTACCATTTCCTTATTAGAACAATTACTATGTTCATTCTGAAATCTATACATACGAATTCTGGACCATTACGAGAGCTATTTAATCGCAAGAAGAAGAAACGAAAGGACAAAGCTCTGAAATAGAAATTCGGAGCATAAACCGCAGCAAATAGAAGAGAGCATTAACTATGGATGACGGTGACTATAGAAGACAGAAGCAAGGATATCGAAATATAAGGGAGAGTGTAAAAATCTAACAACAACCCGGAAATTTACAACCCGTATATATCAATGCATATAGCAATGTAAAGACATGGGAGAACTAGAAACACTATAAACCCAAGAATATAATAAAAGTAAATGAATTCTTCCGGTGGCAGGTTAAAAAGAAGAATGACAGATATGAACGTTAGGAGTATATCAAGGATCAGGATGGGATGGAGCATATTAACGAATACTTTAAAGTAGGAATTGAGAAAGAAAGAATAGAAGGTGTGAGTTGTAAGGAAATGGAGAGGGTGGATTTATAGGAAAATTTTCGACAGAGCAATCGAAGCAGATTATTGCGTTTAATCAAAGAAGATCTGAATCTCCTTAATTACCGAAGGATCAAATCTAAATTGAAGATTTCTTCTAAATTCCTTAAATTTTGGAAATCAATCTTGACTACGACACTGGTTAAGTCAAACTTACTTTTATTCATTTTCACTTTTAAGTGATAGCTTCATTCGTGCTCTTCACAAAAACAAATCATTTTATCTATATTAATCAATGATGATAAAACTCTAATTATCAGTTCATATACGTCATGAAAACACTCTTACTGTTAGCCATGACAATCTCTATCAAATTTCGGGACGAAATTTCTTTTAACGGGTAGGTAATGTGATGACCCGGAAATTTCCGAACAAATTTAAACTTTAATCTTTATATATATCCGACACGATAAGCAAAATCTGTAATGTTGAGTCCCAAAAGTTTTGAAACTATATTCATTTAATCAAATACCCTTTGACCATGCCTAACGATTCACGAACAATTATGTGTAAATAAATTTATATGCATATACATGTGTGCTTATTAAATCGAGATATATTAATAAAATATTGAACGGATTAGTTAATATGAATATAAGCTATGAGATCTATTTTTTTTTTTTTTGAACTCGGAAATGCTATCAAGGTATTGAATGAATAATATGTTACATAAACACATTTGTTCGGTGTAAGTTTATCAACAGATTAAAAGATAATATCAAATGATTGAATTATCGGATACATTGAACTATGATTATGAGTCTCTGTTATGAGGTCCACTTTGAATTAGGAAACCCTTACTTTTTAACGGTATTCGGAATAAATGGTAAAGTGATTTACAAGTAAGAACAAAGTATCACTTATTGGGAGTTAGACAAAAGTTAGTGGAGAATCAAATTTCATAATACTCGATTTATCATATAGAAGGAATAATTGGGATAAGATTCGTTGAGTAGATAAACCCATTTGATATGTTATATTAAGATACATTATTTAGAAAGTTAAGGAAATTAAACTAAACTTTTACGCATAAAAGAATGAAATCAAATTAAGTTTTAAAGCATAAACGTTATAGAATTTTCGATTTTGTAAAGGATCTTAAATTATATAATTAGTTTTGAAAGGATAACTAGTATGTTATTAGATAAATATTTCAAAAATATGTATAAGATTATAAATTTTAATTTAAATTAGTCATAAAACGTTTTGATATTAAACTAATATTAATAAATAGGCTTTGATAAATAACAAGATTATGAATTATAAAAGTAAATGACCAAAACACTCAAAAGATTAAGTTACACTTTGAGTGGGTTAGTTTTTAATTAATTTAAGTCTAGTTATTAATAAAGGTACGTGTCACAAAATGTTTAATTTAAAATAAAATATTTTGACAAACAACGAGACTTTAATTTATAGAAGGAAATGACCATAACACTCAATTTTATAAGTTATATTTTTATAAAGGTAATTTTTTGTTGAGTAAGTCTAATTTTTGTAAAAGGTACACGTCACGTAACGTAAAAGGCTAGTTTTCTAAACGTACGAAAGTGCGCCCGAAAAACCGAAAGTGGTACATGAGTCATGAGACCACGACCGTGTCATTTTTGTAAAAATTATATTTTTACCATGAGCGTAAATATAATATAATATTTAATTAATTCTAAGGATTAAATATATTATATATTAAATAATATTTATATATACATATAAACTCGTACATTTTAATTTGTTAGATGTAACAAGTGTTGACAAGATCATATGGTGGATACCAGCTGGATTTGAGTGGGATGTGTCCAATTGCTTTATAAACTCGTGCATTCTCATTTTGGATTCATTTCATCTAACACAACACACACGCATATCACAAGTACTCTGTATATATTTATTATTATTATTATTATTATTATTATTATTATTATTATTATTATTAATAATATTATTATATTTATTATTATTATTCAAATTAATATTATTTAGGAGTGTTATTATTATTATTTATACATAAAATACTACGACGAGGTCATGAGTGGGTCATTTCAAGACAAGTTTTATGAGTAGGATAGGGCTAAGGAAATTATGGGTTATGGCTATGGAGGTGATGGGTATGGTTCATGGGTATGCCCTTGAGGTCAAATTGGTAGTTATCGTCTCCGTCGCGTCTACGTACCTTTCCTACAGCATTGAATCTCAATATTGATACGTGAGCACTCATAACTTAACTTTTATTTACTAATAGTGTAACCCTGACTAGTGCTCGAGAAAATAGAATTATGCATATTTGTATTTTTGATATTGCCCTTAGATAGGTTATGTTGAATCCTGAATTAGTTACACCTACGGTTGAGATAAGGTATAAGATATGCATGTCCTTGGAAAGCTAGCGAAAAATTAAAAACTTTTCATTTAGATATCGAATGGATTCGATGAACGGTTAGAAAGTTATGAATTAAACAATTAATTTCGTAATTAAAAATGCTGATAATAATTAGTGAACTAATTTTCTGGGTAATAAAAAGTGGTTATTTGGATTCTACTCGTCGAGTAGATGAATTTTCATATAAAGCACGTCTCGTTTCGTTGAACGGTTGTCAAGTTATGGATAAAAGAAGTTTTGTAAATTTTGATGAAACGTCGTTACGGAAACTGAAATTCTCGTTGATCTGCGTTGTTTCAGATTAAAACAAAATTATCACTGAATTCTTTGCTGTAAGATGTAACAAACGACTCTGGTCGTTTGTCAATTCGAGTCTCGACGATTTTTCTAAAAATCGTCAAAGTTGACTGTTTGGTCACATTTTAAAATTCTAAAAAGAGCTGAAACTTTTTTATTAAAAATGTCAGTTTTGTATCAGTTGTCATGGTCGGCCTGATGTGTGTTTACTTTTGCCAAAAATCATGTTATATCTTTGTGGTAACGAGAATTTGAAGGCTTTGACCGTTTGTCAATCCGAGTTTCGAGGAATTTTCTAAAAATCTCCAAAGTAGGCTACTCGGTCACTTTTGTAAATTTATTAAAGCTGAAATATTAACTTTGAAACACCGAAACCGCGTTGGCAACTACGAGTTGTCTAGGTTTAGTTTACTTCTGTAAAAATTTATGCTTAATCTTTTTGGTAATGTGTAACTTTTATCTTTGGCCGTTTATCAATCGGAGTTCCGATAATTTTTCTAAAAATCGCTGAAGTGGCCGTTTAGTCATGTTTGACCGAAAAATCATTTTTGTATAAGTTATTATATTTTTGCATGCGACCTCGTTTTTACTTTAACCTTTGACTTTTGCACATTAGTCTCGAGCATTGGGATTGTGGTACACTATGACTTGGCCTAGTTTATTAGACAAATATTGACAAATACATAAATATATATAATTACTATAGGTTCGTGAATCCGAGGCCAACCCTACACTTGTTCAATGATGTTATATGTATTTTTACTACAAAATACAGTATGGTGAGTTTCATTTGATCCCTTTTACTCTTTACGTTTTTGGGCTGAGAATACATGCAAATGATTTATTAACTGTTTTACAATATTTATATGCGTGAGTTTCATTTGCCTTTTTACCCTTTATATTTTTGGGCTGAGAATACATGCGCAACTTTTATAAATGTTTTACGAAATAGACACAAGTACGTGAAACTACATTCTATGGTTGAATTATCGAAATCGAATATGCCCCTTTTTATTAAGTCTGGTAATCTAAGAATTAGGGAACAGACACCCTAATTGACGCGAATCCTAAAGATAGATCTATCGGGCCCAACAAGCCCCATCCAAAGTACCGGATGTTTTAGTACTTCGAAATTTATATCATGTCCGAAGGAGGATCCCGGAATGATGGGGATATTCTTATATATGCATATTGTTAATGTCGGTTACCAGGTGTTCAATCCATATGAATGATATTTTTGTCTCTATGCATGGGACGTATGTTTATGAGAGATGGAAATCTGAAATCTTGTGGTCTATTAAAATGATGGAAACGATTGTTTAAGTTAAACTAATGAACTCACCAACCTTTTGGTTGACACTTGAAAGCATGTTTATTCTCAGGTTTGAAAGAGATCTTCCGCTGTGCATTAGCTCATTTTAAAGATATTACTTGGAGTCATTCATGACATATTTCAAAAGACGTTGCATTCGAGTCGTTGAAGTTCATTAAAGATTATTATTAAGTAAATGACAGATTAGGTCATTTATAGTTTGGATATTATGAAATGGTATGCATACATGTCAACTTTCGATGTAATGAAAGATTGTCTTTTAAAAATGAATGCAATGTTTGTAAAATGTATCATTTAGAGGTCAAGTACCTCGCGATGTAATCATATGTTATTGTATTCGTCCCTATGGATTGGGTCGGGTCGTCTCAGACGTGTGCTTTCCTAATATGAGGTTAGCAAGTGGGTGACACAAAACCGCAAGTTTTGAGCTAAAATTTTAAAATATGAAACCCACAAAATCCACAAAAACATTTTGCAAACACCGGTGAAGGGTTATTTCGGAAAACTTATTTAGGGTAATAGCTAGCATGAATTTTCAAAAGATCAAATGTTTTCATAAAGATCTAATTTCCTTAAAGGATCTAAATTTTCATAGTCATGTAGGACTGTAAACCACAATGTTACTATCATTGTTTATACCGCTGTATCAAAATCACTGATGTATAAAGTGTGAGAATATAAAAGTGATTCGAGTGAAGTTTGTTTTATTTCAAGTTCTGTATTGCTTGAGGACAAGCAACGTTCAAGTGTGGGGATATTTGATAGTGCTCCAAATGAACATATATTTAGTATCAATATCTTTCCAATATGTAAAGCTTTTAGTTACAATTGTTCTATTTTTATGTAATATTTGTTTAAATAAATAAGTGCGAAGACAAAAGAAGAAAACGACAATTTGAAGACGCAAATGACCAAAAAGCTCAAATGTACAAGATATAATTCAAGTGGTTCAATTTATTGATGAGAAACGTCTAAAAATTACAAGAGTACAAGCCGCGGAATGCAAAGTACAAGATATCTACGCGTACGAAAGGACGTTCGAAAATCCGGAACCGAGACATAAACCGGGCGTAAACGTATGAGACAACGGAGCTAAAATTACAAGTCTACTATGCACATGAATATAATATATTATATATAATTATATAAAATTATATATATTATATTATATTATTAAATAAAACATCGGCAAACTAGAAAACAAACTGATGGGAGCATGCCAGCCTGGCCATGCGATCGCATGGGAATAACACTGAAAAGCCATGCGATTGCATGGCCCTCAGGATCAGTTCACATCTATAAAAGCCAGCGAATTCTGCTCGAATGATACACCTCAATTTTTCTTTCTTCCTCTGTAAAGAATTATATATATTTATATTTATAATTTAAAGTTTAAATTAAGTTTAATAATAATTGGGTTATTGTAAGAAATGTTTTAAGGTTTTGTAAGTCGGAACTCTGTCCGTGTAACGCTACGCGATTAATCACCACTGTAAGCTATGTTCTTCCTATTTAAATTAATGTCTCGTAACTAAGTTATTATTATGCTTATTTGAGCCGAAGTAATTGTGATGTTGGGCTAAATATTAAGATGTGGTTATTGGATTTTGTACCATAATTTGGGTTTGGATAAAAGACCGACACTTGTGGACATTGGACTATGACTATTAATAGATGGGGGTATTGTCTAATTGAGTGACAACTCATTGGAACCTGTCGAACCTATCTTCAAATTAGTTAATCTAATAATTATTAAAATGATTACGAATGTCCTATTTAGTGACGTTCATACGACATTTTTTACAATCATTTAATTAATCAATTGGTTTGGGTAATTGATTATTCATTATGGCCAAGTGATTAAATTAATGTATCATGGACTAATTAAAACAAGGGTGGATTACATACAAGGATAATTGGTGTAATTGTTAACAAAGTATTAAAATCTTGAATTACACGCACTGGTGTAATTATTAACAAAGTATTAAAACCTTGTTACAGTCTAAATCCCTAATTAGTTGGAATATTTGACTTCAGGAATAAGGTAATTTGACGAGCATTTTATAATTATGACTGATGTACTATTATGGACAAAAACTAGATAGGTATCAAATAAACCAGGACAAAGGACAATTAACCCGGGTAACAATTAATTAAAATCAAAACGTCAAACATCATGATTACGAAAGTTTAAATAAGCATAATACTTTTATTTCATAATTCATCGTACCTTTATTTACTTTCATTTAATTACCGTAATTTACTTTATCGCAATTTAAAATCTGCCATTTATATTATCGTCATTTATCTTTACGCTTTATTTAAAATCGACAAACCGGTCATTAAACGGTAAAACCCCCCTTTTATAATAATAATAATACTATTATATTACTAATATATAAATATATATTTATTTATACAAATATAATTGTTTAAAAATATAGTCTACGCAATAAGCCGTCTCCCTGTGAAACGAACCGGACTTATTAAAAATTACACTACTCTACAATTAGGTACACTGCCTATAAGTGTTGTAGCAAGGTTTAGGTATATCCATTCAATAAGTAAATAAATAACTTGCGTAAAATTGTATCGTATTTAATAGTATTTCGTAGTAAAAAATAATAGTATTTCGTATACATCGCTGCACAGATCAATACCTTGACCAATGTATAAACACAGATAATTAATTACCTTATAATTGTTGACTTTATAAAAGGTTTTAATCACGTTTATTGGTGGAAGGATGATAATAACAAAGTTTAATACCATAGACAGAAAGCGAGTACGAAACGATAATCATCCCTAACTAAGATTATTAAATCATGGCAAACAATCAAATAATTACTCACACATCATGGCAACAAGTGTCATACCCCGTCCTAATCCATCTGGACGAAGTCACCAACATCTGGTCCCATTGCGATGATCGACTCCAAGTAATGTCTTTAAAATGAGCTAATGCACAGCGGAAGATTTCTTTAATACCTGAGAATAAACATGATTTCAAGTGTCAACCAAAAGGCTGGTGAGTTCATTAGTGTATCATAAATAATCATTTCCAATAGTTTAATAGACCACAAGATACTCATAATTAGAAAACAATCTGTGCAGGTCTACTCCTGCTGTAAAATCATTCATATGAAGAACACCGGAACCTTTCAAACAACTCACCAACGGTAGCTAATGCGTAGTACAATGACAAAATCATCTCACCGTGGTAGTTAATATAATATAATTCTTACAACAGAGGCTAATGCGTACGCAATGCAAAATCATCCCTCCGAGGGTAGCTGAAACGGGGGCTAATGCGTACGCAATGTAAAATCATCCCTCCGTTACCAATTACAAAGTCAACTATAATACAATACAATACATCGGGGGCTAGTACGTGCGTGCAATGCAAAATCATCCCGCCGATGGTAGTTAAACGAGAGCTGATGCGTACGCAATGCAAAATCTTCTCTCCGTTAACTACTAAATTGAACCTCTGAATCCAAATAATTCTATCATAGAATGTAGTTTTGAATATTTGTGTCTATTTCGTCAATAATTTATAAAAGCAGTTCATGTATTCTTAGTTCAAAAATATATCTCAAAAGCATTTAGGAAATAGTTATAAAAACAGCGCATGTATTCTCAGTCCCAAAAATGTAAAGAGTAAAAGGGAATCAAATGAAACTCACAATTCGATATTTTGTAGTAAAAATATGCATACGACGGAACTGAACAATGCAAAGTTGGCCTCGGATTCACGAACCTATATCATTTGTATATTTATTAATATACATAGTTGTAATCGAACAATATATATATATATATATATATATATATATATATATATATATATATATAAATTTATTATATCTTTAATTTTATATATTATGTATGTTTAATCTGTGTATATATTCATAATGATTAATATTTATATAGTTATATTAATATATCCATATTTATATTCATAATTGTTTAATGTTATATTTAAAAATCGATAGTTTGTTATTTGTAAGTATTTATATAATTAATATTAGTAGGTTTGATATTTATAGTTATGTGAAATTTTAATATAATTATATTATATATACTAAGTATATTTTATGTACAAAATATTTATTTGCTTAAAAATGATAGTTTTGATGTTAATGATTTACTAATAATAATTTTAATAACTTTATTAAAAATGATAATGTTTATAATATTAATATTGATATTGTTAATAATATTACTAATAGTTACAAAAGTGTTACTGTCATACCCCCAATTAGGGCCGGGGAAATATGACTTCACAATATCACAACACAAGTATGTATAAACGAGAACGATTCTATATGAGACGTTTTTAATATAAACCAATGTATTAAGTAGCGGGAAGTATTATGTCATTACAATTGTAAACTTAAATGTTCTAATGCAAAAGTATAAATGTATAAATGCGGACTCCAAAAGCAGCAAAGTCCAAATAGCAAATAATCTTTAGCAATCTTCACCTGAGACAAAACATGCTTAAAGTGTCAACCAAAATGGTTGAGTGAAACAACATAGGTTTAATAGTTATAACAAGTTTTTAGACCACAAGATTTACTAATAAAGTTCAATCAGTTCGGTAGTAGTGCTGAGGTGTATGATATCGAGACTAAACAAAGTTACGCCGTGATCACTTTTATTCGTTCGTGTCATTAAATTATTATTATGTAACCAAAGACCAGTGGTCAAATGGTTAGAGACGTCGCTCTCAATAGGCCTACTCACAATAACTAAGTTTGCATTTATACGTAGCAATTAACGATATCATGGAAGGGATTTAGCATGAATCAAAGCATGCAGCACAGTTTGAACTAATCAAAAGAAAGTTGTCATGTACTTGTGTCTAAGCGTAAAACAGTTTAAAAGGAAGCATGTGTCTCACCCCAAAGTTATAAAACAAGTATATAAAAATAGTTAAAAAGTGGGGCTATGAAGTTCACCTTAATGGCAGATAGATATTCCACGCAAGTTATATGATCGGAGTGTTGAACACGGAGATCTCAACCTAGAGACATAATGTTTGATTAGGTAATGTCTAATAGACATAAAGTGTGTTTATCAATATAGTAAACTATATTAACAGTGACTGTTTCCTAGAAAAGTTATATTTATATAAGTGATAATATACTTAGTGTAATTAAGTGTTACTATATAGATAAGTATATAAGTTATACTAATAATAGTATTATTAGTCTTTAATTATTCAACTATCATGTAAACTTATCATTATATGTTACATCCATAAATATACTTCTATGTGATACATACATATACATATATACATATATATTCTTTATTATTTTCATACATGTCTATATTTATAACTATATGATATATATATATATATATATATATATATATATATATATATATATATATATATATATATATATATATATATATATATATATATATATATATATATATATATATATATATATATATATATATATATCATAGGTAAGTGTTACATATATATAAGTAAAAATATGGTACTTATATATTCATAATATTATTTACCCTAATTGGTCTAACAAACAAATATAAATTTTAATTCAATGTATCAACCTATATGCAAATACCTGATAAATATACACACGCTAATACATATACTCACACGTACACATACGTACATGCACACACATATATACACACATGTATATATATACATATATACACACGAGTATATCTACAACATATACATATACATACGTACGCATGCTTGCATGCATGTATTATTATCATTATTATTTTACTAATCCACTTTTAACACTAATCTTTAATCATGAACATAAAATCATAGCCTATTTATTTACCGCTTCAAGTTCCTAATTATTAATCCATAATTTTTAATCATTATTATCTCATTAATATTCATAATACTTTTAACTATTATTATCTAATTTCAAGATCACTCTATAATCATACTACTTAATCATATTTATCAACCCTAATCTTTATTAACCATAACTATTATCCAAATCTTTTAACCATTTACTTATCTAGTTTATATATCAAGATCATAATCTTTCATTATCCTTCATAACCTTATTAACGTACTTAATCTTATTAATCATACTAACTAATCATACATTCAACTTATTCATTAATCATCTAACTTATTCATAATCTTTTAAGTTTAACAACCTTTAACCTTATTAATCACATCATACTCTAGTTCACTTTTATTTATAAACATAATCATAATTTAATAACCTTAAACTTATTGATCTAAAACATTATCCATAATCTTTAACCTTATTAACTAGTTCATGTCATAATAATTATTCTTACACCCTATTCTTAATATCCATAATCAATTCTTTACTATCATAATCATAATCATGATTCATAATCTCTTAACTATTATTATTAACTAGCTTTATGATCAAATCAATTACTTATTATTATTCCACACCAACTCATTAAACTTTAACACATAAAATCATAAACATAATGTTTAGCTTTTGCATTAATTTATAACTTTTATTCATAACTTTTTAACATTATCATTATCTATACAAGATTCATGATCATACTTAATTCATAATACTTTATTTCATATTCCTTTAACATTATCAACTTCATATACAATATTCATAATACTTATTCATATTAATCATATTCTTTTATCTTAACCAAGTTCAATATCATTATTTAACTTATTCATTAACACCTTTATTCATATTTTTTTACAAGTTCACAACACCTAAAGTAAGTAAATAAAATAGTAACATCTAGTTAGGGTTTAGAGCTACCTTTAGAGACTAATAAAGATGATGAATGAGATTGAAACAGTAGCACAGTTCCAGCTGGTAGTCGACCCAACCAAAAGTGTTTCTTGGGTCTGTTTGGTTCGCAAAACAGTAGGTACAGCAGCAGCATAAACAAAAAAAAATGCAGCAATAATGATTTGATTTAAGGGACTGTTTTGAAAGTGATCTGCAGTTGAATAATAGCAGGAAATAGAAGGATGTTGCAGCCGTAATATGTGGCAAAAAGAAGGCTGAACAGAAGCTAAATAGTAGCAGAAATAGGCTGCTTTGGGTAGTCAATTTGCAGCGAGAAAACAGAAACAGGTTATCGATTAAAAGGGTTGTTTTGGGTGACGGTTTTCTGTAAGAAAACAAGCAGGTTGAAAAGCTGTTTGCGTAGGGTTTGCAGCAATAAAAGAAGTTATTCCGTGGTGGTGGTAGGCTGCAACGATGGCAGCAGGTGTTGGTCAAATAGAGGGCTGTTTTGAGGGGTTATTGATGAGTCGATGGTGGTGATTAAATTGCTGGAAAGTGTCTACTAAAAAAAAGGAGCGAATAATCTGCAGGGTTTAGTCGACTAAGAGCAACAATACGTAAGTTTTTGTGGTGAACTTTAGGGAAAACATGAGGGATTTTATAGTTGTTGGAGGTTTCCTAAATGCTCTCTAATACTTGGAGATTAAGGACTCTAATTAGGATTGAACTATGATTCGTAAGCTTAGTGATCAAGTCAAGTTCTCCTAAATAAACAACACAACCGATTATTTACTTGTTACATGTATTTATTATTTTTATTTTTATTTTTTTATACGGCATTTCTTTTCTTTATATGGTATTTTTATTTATTTATTTTTTTTACTATTATTATTTAAATTACATTTTATTTGTTTATTAGACCCTAATCTTTATTTAGTTGTTGATTAGGTTCATATTAGTTTGTATTAATTTTTATAGCTTATGTAATGTCACTTTTAATTATTAATATATAGTTTATATTATTTATTAAGTACTAGGGTTAGGGTTTATTACTTAATATTAAATGGTATTAGGGTTTGTAGTTAGTAGGTACGGTTAAGTTTAGGGTTTTATATCATATTAGGGTTTTAATAATAATTACGATCATTTAATGAGAGTATAAATGTTCGTTTGTCGAAATGGATAACAACCCTAATGATGATGCACAGAATATGACATTGAAACCCTAAGGACAACTTGGTAAATTCAAAAGGGAAAAGTGAGGGTTGTTATAGTACCTCTCCATTAATTTAAACTTCGTCCCGAAGTTTCAGTAAGACTTCTCGGATGCATCAACGTTTACGAAAACATGAGGATATTTCTGCTTCATCTGGTCTTCACGTTCTCAGGTATACTCGGGCCTCTACGTGAATTCCAACGGACTTTAACAACATGAATAGAGCTTTATTTCAAACGTTTAACCTCACGATTCATAACTTCTATAGGTTTTTCGATGAATTGCAATTAATGCGAAGATCATTCAAGGGAAGAACGAGTATGTCGTCAACAAAACACTTTTTTTTTAAGGTTCGAGATGTGAAATGTATGAACTTTATTTACAGGAAGTGTTGACTAGAATTATCATTCTATCAACTTTTTGTTAAAGCAAAGTCTACACTTAGTTACAGTGGGGACCTACTTGAATGAGAGTTGATATTGTATGAAATTTCAGATAAAGAGCCTAGGTGATTAGAATATCTAGTCTTATGGACTTCCTCCATGGCTAGTTCTTGAAAAATTTCTGAATAGCGGTGATTTTTATAGAATCGACATGTATTTCTTCACTATTAACAACATGTCCAAGGAATTGTACGATTCGTAGCCAAAGTTCACACTTGGAAAACTTGGCATACATTTGTTCGTTCTTTAAGAGCTCTAGAATAAATCGCAGAGGTTGCTCATACTCTTTCTTGCTCTTGGAATAGATTAAGATATCATCAATAAAAATGGTTACGAATTTATTAAGATAAGGTTTGCATGCATGGTTCATAAGATCCATGAATACAGCAGGAGTATTGGTTAAACCAAAAGGCATGACAAGAAACTCAAAGTGTCTATAACGAGGTAGGAAGGTAGTCTTAGAAACATTGGTGTCCTTGACTCTCAATTGATGATAACCCGACCTAAGATCAATCTTCGAATAAATACTTGACCCTTGCAGTTGGTCAAACAGGTCATCAATGAGCAGGAGTGGATAACGGTTCTTGATGGTTAGCTTGTTGAGTTCTCGGTAATCAATACACATTCCCAATGTGTCACCTTTCTTTTTACAAATGGAACGGGTGCTCCTTACGGAGGCAAGCTAAGATGAATGAAACCTTTTTCCAAAACTTCTTGGAGTTGATTGGATGATTTCTTCATTTCAGATGGAGCTAAGCGGTATGGTACCTATGTAATAGGTACAGCATCGGCGCGGATATTTGATAAGTAAAAGATATATAATATATAGGGTTGATATTTTTAGTTGACAATATAGTGATAGGGAGTATCTAATGGTACACAGTGGTCCTAAGGTTGATCAAATCTTATTCCCATCATGATCCATTAGGATTTCTGTATGACTTATCATAATATAATGACTTTGATCAAGTGTCATTATATTATTTTAAATCATACTTTTATCACTCCATAAGCTTACTACTATGTCATCTAGTCAATATGCATCTTCATCGGGGTGAATGGAAAATAAAAGAAAAGAAAGTAACATCATTCATTCATTTAAAAGAAAATAACCAGAGTATTACAGAAACTTAACAAAATCTTCCAAAATATAAAAGTACTAAATGATAACATAAAGAACACTATGAGAAATTTAAATAACACTTGCAGTTGCCAAGACTCTTCATTGTGCCTCTTCATTCTTCTTCTTATCTGAATATTGATTTTTGAAATGCCCTACTCCTCCGCAGTTATAGCAAGTAGGAACAGTTGCATTTGCCTTTGTGGTTGGAGTTTTGGCTGATGGAGTAACAACTCTACAAGTCTTGGCTACGTGACCCACCTTCTCACACTTGGTGCATTTGGCCTTACATCATCCTTCATGATGTTTCTCACATCTCCTGCAATAAGGACGTTTTCCCTTATACAACTTGTTGAATTTGCTTTTAGAATTTTCTTGCTCCATTCCTTCTCTCTTCCTTTTTACACCTTCTTTCTCCTTATGTTTGTCGATGAAATAGCTTTCCATGCAGGCAGCTTCTTGTATGGTGCTTGGGTTCTCCAAAATAACATCTCTTCGGACTTCATTAGGCAATCCATTGATGTAGCATTGGATTCTAGGGAGTAGCCATGAGAGCAAATTCTTGAAACCGATTGGTGTAGCTCATGAGATTAGCATTCACCATTTCTATATTACTGAGCCCGGGTCTTTCAGTACTCTTGTATGTAGGGGGCGGGTAGTTTATGAAACTTTGATGAGAACGAATAGTCGAAAGGTTTCGCGGTATGCCATTGTTGCCATTGCCTTGAACAGAGGACTCAGATTTGGATTCTTCCTCAACTTCTTCTTCTTCAATTCTCTCCTCTACAAACTCTTCCTCCTCGTCATCCCCATCATAGTTATCATTAGTGTGGGATTCTTCCAGATGAGGGTAGTGTGGTGGACTAGCAGGGACATAGTTTGGGTGAGTTGGTGAAAATGGCGGGGAAACGGGTCCATAAGTCGGTGTGTGGACAGATCTTTTGGAGTAGGATCCATCGGACTCGTTGTCGGAGATGATGATCGGGCTATTGCGAGACATCCTAAATGAATAGAAAGAGAGATGATTAGGTAGGTTCTAAAGATGACGCAAAAGCACGAATAAAATGTAAGGGAAAAATGCACTAGAACTAAAACAGGAAAGGTTATAGTCCTATAGATTGCTAAGGCACGTAACTAACACATAAGGCACACATAGAATGCAATCCTGGTTCTCTATAAAAACCTGGCTCTGATACCACTCTGTCATACCCCCAATTAGGGCCGGGGAAATATGACTTCACAATATCACAACACAAGTATGTATAAACGAGAACGACTCAATATGAGACGTTTTTAATATAAACCAATGTATTAAGCAGCGGAAAGTATTATGTCATTACAATTGTAAACTTAAATGTTCTAATGCAAAAGTATAAATGTATAAATGCGGACTCCAAAAGCAGCAAAGTCCAAATAGCAAATAATCTTTAGCAATCTTCACCTGAGACAAAACATGCTTAAAGTGTCAACTAAAATGGTTGAGTGAAACAACATAGGTTTAATAGTTATAACAAGTTTTTAGACCACAAGATTTACTAATAAAGTTTAATCAGTTCGGTAGTAGTGCTGAGGTGTATGATATCGAGACAAAACAAAGTTACCCCGTGATCACTTTTATTCGTTCGTGTCGTTAAATCATTATTATGTAACCAAAGACCAGTGGTCAAATGGTTAGAGACGTCGCTCTCAATAGGCCTCCTCACAATAACTAAGTTTACATTTATACGTAGCAATTAACGATATCATGGAAGGGATTTAGCATGAATCAAAGCATGCAGCACAGTTTGAACTAATCAAAAGAAAGTTTTCATGTACTTGTGTCTAAGCGTAAAATAGTTTAAAAGGAAGCATGTGTCTCACCCGAAAGTTATAAAACAAGTATATAAAAATAGTTAAAAAGTGGGGCTATGAAGTTCACCTTAATGGCAGATAGATATTCCACGCAAGTTATATGATCGGAGTGTTGAACACGGAGATCTCAACCTAGAGACATAATGTTCGATTAGGTAATGTCTAATAGACATGAAGTTTGTTTATCAATATAGTAAACTATATTAACAGTGACTGTTTCCGAGAAAAGTTATATTTATATAAGTGATAATATACTTAGTGTACTTAAGTGTTACTATATAGATAAGTGTATAAGTTATACTAATAATAGTATTATTAGTCTTTAATTATTCAACTATCATGTAAACTAGATAAGTGTATAAGTTATACTAATAATAGTATTATTAGTCTTTAATTATTCAACTATCATGTAAACTTATCATTATATGTTACATCCATAAATATACTTCTATGTGATACATACATATACATATATATTCTTTATTATTTTCATACATGTCTATATTTATAACTATATGATATATATATATATATATATATATATATATATATATATATATATATATATATATATATATATATATATATATATATATATATATATATATATATATATATATATATCCTAGGTAAGTGTTACATATATATATATAAGTAAAAATATGATACTTATATATTCATAATATTATTTACCCTAATTGGTCTAACAAACAAATATAAATTTTAATTCAATGTATCAACCTATATGCAAATACCTGATAAATATACACACGCTAATACATATACTCACACGTACACATACGTACATGCACACACATATATATACACACATGTATATATATACATATATACACACGAGTATATCTACAACATATACATGTACATACGTACAGATGCTTGCATGCAAGTATTATTATCATTATTATTTTACTAATCCACTTTTAACACTAATTTTTAATCATGAACATAAAATCATAGCCTATTTATTTACCGCTTCAAGTTCCTAATTATTAATCCATAATTTTTAATCATTATTATCTCATTAATATTCATAATACTTTTAAATATTATTATCTAATTTCAAGATCACTTTATAATCATACTACTTAATCATATTTATCAACCCTAATCTTTATTAACCATAACTATTATCCAAATCTTTTAACCATTTACTTATCTAGTTTATATATCAATATCATAATCTTTCATTATCCTTCATAACCTTATTAACGTACTTAATCTTATTAATCATACTAACTAATCATACATTCAACTTATTCATTAATGATCTAACTTATTCATAATCTTTTAAGTTTAACAACCTTTAACCTTATTAATCACATCATACTCTAGTTCACTTTTATTTATAAACATAATCATAATTTAATAACCTTAAACTTATTGATCTCAAACATTATCCATAATCTTTAACCTTATTAACTAGTTCATGTCATAATAATTATTCTTACACCCTATTCTTAATATCCATAATAAATTCTTTACTATCATAATCATAATCATGATTCATAATCTCTTAACTATTATTATTAACTAGCTTTATGATCAAATCAATTACTTATTATTATTCCACACCAACTCATTAAACTTTAACACATAAAATCATAAACATAATGTTTAGCTTTTGCATTAATTCATAACTTTTTAACATTATCATTTTCTATACAAGATTCATGATCATACTTAATTCATGATACTTTATATTCATATTCCTTTAACATTATCAACTTCATATACAATATTCATAATACTTATTCATGTTAATCATATTCTTTTATCTTAACCAAGTTCAATATCATTATTTAACTTATTCATTAACACCTTTATTCTTATTTTTTTACAAGTTCACAACACCTAAAGTAAGTAAATAAAATAGTAACATCTAGTTAGGGTTTAGAGCTACCTTTAGAGACTAATAAAGATGATGAATGAGATCGAAACAGTAGCACAGTTCCAGCTGGTAGTTGAGCCAACCAAAAGTGTTTCTTGGGTCTGTTTGGTTCGCAAAACAGTAGGTACAGTAGCAGCATAAACAAAAAAAAAATGCAGCAACAATGATTTGATTTAAGGGACTGTTTTGAAAGTGATCTGCAGTTGAATAATAGCAGGAAACATAAGGATGTTGCAGCCGTAATATGTGGCAAAAATAAGGCTGAACAGAAGCTAAATAGCAGCAGAAACATGCTGCTTTGGGTAGTCGATTTGCACCGAGAAAACAGAAACAGGTTATCGATTAAAAGGGTTGTTTTAGGTAACGGTTTTCTGTAACAAAACAAGCAGGTTGGAAGAGCTGTTTGCGTGGGGTTTGCAACAACAAAAGAACTGATTCCGTGGTGGTGGTAGGCTGCAACGACGACAGCAGGTGTTGGCCAAATAGAGGGCTGTTTTGAGGGGTTATTGATGAGTCGATGGTGGTGATTAAATTGCTGGAAAGTGTCGACTAAAAAAAGGAGGGAATAATCTGCAGGTTTTAGTCGACTAAAAGCAACAATACGTAAGTTTTTGTGGTGAACTTTAGGGAAAACATGAGGGATTTTATAGTTGTTGGAGGTTTCCTAAATGCTCTCTAATACTTGGAGATTAAGGACTCTAATTAGGATTAAACTAGGATTCGTAAGCTTAGTGATCAAGTCAAGTTCTCCTAAATAAACAACACAACCGATTATTTACTTGTTACATGTATTTATTATTTTTTTTATTTTTTTATACGGCATTTCTTTTCTTTATATGGTATTTTTTTATTTTTATTTTTACTATTATTATTTAAATTACATTTTATTTGTTTATTAGACCCTAATCTTTATTTAGTTGTTGACTAGGTTCATATTAGTGTGTATTAATTTTTATAGCTTATGTAATGTCACTTTTAATTATTAATATATAGTTTATATTATTTATTAAGTACTAGGGTTAGGGTTTATTACTCAATATTAAATGGTATTAGGGTTTTGTAGTTAATAGGTACGGTTAAGTTTAGGGTTTTATATCATATTAGGGTTTTAATAATAATTACGATCATTTAATGAGAGTATAAATGTTCGTTTGTCGATATGGATAACAACCCTAATGATGATGCACAGAATATGACATTGAAACCCTAAGGACAACTTGGTAAATTCAAAAGGGAAAAGTGAGGGTTGTTATAGTTACTAATACTAAGATTAATGAAATTAATGATAACTTGTATTATCTTCATAATAATGATAATAATAATGCTCCTAATCATAATAATAATAATAATAATAATAATAATAATAATAATAATAATAATAATAATAATAATAATAATAATAATAATAATAATAATAATAATAATAATAATAATAATAATACAACTGTTAGTGATAATAATAATAATAATATTCATACTTGTATTATAATCATAATAAATGAACATTTTATCATAATACTTGTATTAGTAGTAATAATAGTATTAATAATTATAATATTTGTAGTAATAAAATTAATTAATAATGATAATCATAATCTTAAAAATGATAATAATACTAAAATGATAAAATCAATAATAATAATTATATAAATAATACTTATACTAATACTAATGATAATAATAATAATAACAATAATATTCCTAATACTTAATAATAACATAACAATATTGATAATAATAACAATAATACTAATACTTAATAATAATAACAATAATACTAATACTTAATAATAATAACAATAATAATAATGATTTTTAGAAAAATGGAACTACCTTAATAAGTGTGTAAAAAAATACTTGTCACTAGCAAGAATCAAACCCGAGACCTCTAGCACCCACACAACACTCCCTAACCATCGAACCATGTTTGATTTCTTGTTTTAATTCAATATCAGTTTACATATAACCTGAATATTTTCCTGACTTCATCTTCTTCATATAATAATCGATCAGGAACCCGTTTACAAATCAACAAAGATCAAAATTAATTAATAACACGTTACTTAATAAATTTTAGGATTTAAAATAGGTACAAAAATGATTAGTAAGTGATCAAATTTATTAAAACAGAAAAAAAATCCTGTTGTTCGTAAAAATAAACTAAGAGCTCAATATCTAATCTTGATTTTTGGAACGTTTTAGCCAAAATTTTTAACACCAAGTATGTTTCAAATCATCTCTATAAACTATAGAAATTTCCAATTTAACTCAAACTGAAACAGCAAATTCGAATTTAGAGGAAGAACATTTGTTGACTTTTAAAATTTTAAATTTTGACCTCAAAATTCGATTTGAATACCTGAAATTGGAGGTTGTAACTTTACTAAAAGTTTGAGAAGCAGAATCCTGATGAAACTGTATTATTAGATTTTTAACTTTCGTTCTAATTATTGAATTGGTTAAAAAGTGGAAGATACAGAGGTAGTAAAACGGGTGTTCTCCAGTTTTGAGTTTGAATTCGAAAATTTGCAAACTGTAAAAGGTAATTGAATTGGTTAGCTGATAATGTAGATCGTCTGATGTCCTTTAACACTGATTTTGATCGATTTAATAATGGACGTGGTATCAATTTCTCAATTAGACAAATACAAGAACAGAACAAATAAATAAAAACAAGAGAAAATCAAATCTATTATCTGATTTGTACTATGATCACAATATGATATGAATTTTGGGAGACAAGAAGTACCAATCCAATATAATCGATGTTGATGTAAAACAGAATCTGGTATCTTTTATTGTATAAATACGTATGATTATCTTATTAATTATTAATACAAAAATAATACTGATAATTGGTATATATATATATATATATATATATATATATATATATATATCAGTATAATATATATCTGGTTTATATATAACTGTATATACTTAATATTATCAGTATTTATATATCGTATATATATGTATCTATATTTATATATAACAACTATTTAATAAATGGTTATAACTATAATACTTTTAATATTATAATTAATACTAACAAAAAAAATCTATAATAATATAATAGTAACAATAATAATATTATTATTAATGATATTGGTAATAATAGTTATAAAATTTATATCAATAATAATATTAATAATAGTAATATTAATTATAATAATACTGATAATTTTAATGATAATACTAATATTGGTAATAATAATACTATAACGTTTTATATATATATATATAATTTGTATTTATAGATTATATTTAAATTAATGTTAATTACACTAGTATTGATATTAATATTAAGGGTAATAACAATATTGTTATAACAAATATTCTTAATTTATAAGTATTACATATTATAGATTATGTAATATAATTATATAATATATTATATAATAATGAGTATTATATATTTTAATATTAATAATATCTAATCATAATAAAGATATAACAAGTTACATGTTTCTATTTTCATATTAAAATACTAATATTACTAATACTGATATTAATGAAAGTAATAATAATATTACTTTAACAACTATATTTCAACTTGTTAATAATGTATTACTAGTTATGTAATATTTAATATTCATATAATAACATTTATTATTTATACATTTTAATATATTACAAGTATATATATCCTTATCAATTATATATAAAAATCATATATATTTATATGTAGACTTATTTTAAATTACACTTAATTATTTGGTATCTTATTTTACATATTTAATTCAAATGCTTAAATTATATTTTATAATTTCAAATTAATATACATATACTTACATTTACATATACATATTTATTTACAAATAATTGTTCGTAAATCGTCGGGAATGGTCAAAAGGGCAAATGCATTCATGTAACTATTCCAAAGTTTTCGAGACTCAACATTACAGAATTTGCTTATCGTGTCGAAAACATGTAAAGATTAAGTTTAAATTTGGTCAAAAATTACCGGGTCGTCACAGTACCTACCCGTTAAAGAAATTTCGTCCCAAAATTTGAGTGAGGTGGTCATGGCTAACAATAAGAATGTTTACCTGATGAATATGAGTTGATAAATAGAGTTTTATTACTGTTGAGTAATATGGATAAAACAATTCGATTATTTGTAGAGTACGAATGAAGCTATCACAAAAGTGTGAAATAGAGATATAACTTTTGACGTAGTCACGGTGGATTTTTGGAATTCAAGGGATTCAGAGAAAATCTTTGTAATAAGATTTGATTCTTTGATAATTAAGGAAATTAGGGTCCTTTTTGATTAAATACAATAATCTGTTTCGATTGCTCTGTCGGATATTTCACTATAAATCCACCATCTCCGTTTACTTTATATTTTGGAGTTACATCCTTTTGTTTTCTCTTCCCGACTTTAAGTCAAGCGAATGATGGTCCAGAATTTGCAGGTATGGAGTTTCCAATGAACATGGCTAATGTTCTAATAGAGAAATTGTAATAGTACGATCTTGATTGGTTAAATTACCAGAATTCAAGAGAAAATATAGAACTATTGGGAAGATATGTTCTCGATATGTTTGGAGATTAGATAGAATGTAAGAGTCGTGTAACATGGTACATGATGACGTTATGATATGTGAATCATCACGTTCCATTAGAAACTCATCATGACTTACTGTAATATAATCACGTTGATCTAGTGTCATTATATTATACTAACTCATGCATCAATTTCCAACACTACTTCAAAATCATTCATAATTTATACTTAGGCTTTACAGAAATTTCCAATATAATGTAATATAGATAGCACGAAGAGGTATATAATTTCGGACGAGAATATTTATGAAAATATATTCAGAAATATCGAAGATATTTATGATGATATTTTGGAATTCTAAGTTCGATGGTTGATGAAGAAAGATTTTCCGCAAGATTTTAACACGAGTACAGAGCAAGATATTCGTTGGAGTTTTCATCGGATCCAGAATTACCTGGATTCTTTGAATATAAGGTATGATCCTTGTATTTGGCCTTGGTCTCCTTTATGGTTTGCTCAATCTATTTTTTTTTCAGTACCAAATTTTCTATCGAACGTTCCTAACACTCCCTTCTTTATCATCAAACTTTTGGCCGTTTAAACCATCTACAATTTTTCTGTTCCCTCTGCATTTAATGCTACGATATCTTAATCATCGTTTATCAATCCGAGGTGTTTTCAGGAGAATTGTGTTTTTAGATGATTAAACGCTGATGGTAATATGGTGAAATATAAAAGGTTTCCCGGTAACAATAAAAGAGCATACATATAAATCAAGGTGATAATAAGGTTGTTTCGAACGAAAAGTTGAAGTTGACTTGTTGGAGCTGTGACAAAATTTGCTACTTTGAAAGGAATTACCAAGTTATTTTGGGTAATAATAATACTAAAGGAATTAGCACAGATACGTGTTAAACATTTACTCAGGTTCCGAGAGTTTTCAAGTTCATAACTATATGCATCAATCTCTTCTTATGTAGATGAAGTGTGGTTGGTTCATCCTCTAGATTGAGGTGTTTTCAAGAATTACGAAAGGTTTGAACGCAGATTGTAATTGTCAAGATACAAATGAGGTTTAAGATGAAATCAAGTGGCAAACTTGAAGAATTGTTTAGTTTTATATATTATAATCAATATTTTAATTCATTTTAATTGTTCAATGTTGGTAGTCCTCTGTTGATAGTCCACAGTTAGCAATATATAATATTTGAATTAATTAATACGTGTCGTGACCCGTGTACATGTCTCAGACTGGATCACAACTCAAAGTATATATATTATTGTAGAATCAACATCAACCCTGTATAGCTAACTCCAGCATTACTGCATATAGAGTGTCTATGGTTATTCCAAATAATATATATAGATGCGTCGATATGATATGTCAAAACCTTGTATACGTGTCCCGATATTTAAATGCGTAAATAACCGTATTTAAATGACGATAAATAAAGTGCGTAAAATAAATAACAGAAATTAAATGACGATAAATAAAATTGCGAGAATTAAAATTGCGAAAAATTAAATTGTGATAAAGAAAATGTAATCAGTTAGCTAGGAACAGTTAGCTAGGAATAGTTAGCGTGGATTCTTAACAAAATTTCTCATAGTTAATTTGTTTGTTTCTAACAAATTTTATTTTGTCCAACGTTTTCTTCATTATGCCACTTGTTGGATTCTGATAGATCAAAATCTAGATATGAAATTGAATGAAAATGGTTATTCTGTGGTGAACAGATACGTATATCTGTGGTTGTGAGTAGGATAGTAAATGACCGTTGAATCATATTCGAAGAATGTACAGTGTGAATTATTAATGTGAAATGTAAATATTCCTCGGGTATTACCTACCCGTTAAAATATTTTCACCATTAACAGTTTGTACAAAAGAATTTTTAATTACAATCTTTATGAAAACATATATACATATATATTTTCTTTAGATGTAATCATGGATTTAATGAGTTAATATGATATTAAACTCATTTGATTTACCGTTAGAACTAGAATACATAATCTCTAAAACATTAGAGATTACATAATCTCCAGGAAGAACGAAGATAAATGATATAGAAAGATTCATAGAACGATGATTATGCTCGAGGTACATAATAAGATGTTGATGCGTGTGATGTTGAAACTTGAATTATTGTGGTACTGGTATTGATGTTGGTGGTGCTATTGGTGCCATTGATGTTGTTGAAGCTGGTACATTTTGCACCATATTTTCCAAATTGATTACTCGAGCGCGAAGTTCGTTGACTTCTTCTATTATTCCGGGATGATTGTCGGTCGGAACGAGTGCATGAATAAGGTTTCGAATTTTAGATAGAATATAATCGTGGCGAGATATTCGAGAAATGAGGGTGAAAATGGTGTTTTGGACTGGTTCGCCGGTAAGTGTTTTGGATTCTTCGTCAAGAGGGGAATGTGGTGGATGGAAAGGGTCGCCTTCTTCTCGTCTCCATTGTTTAAGTCGACTACAAACTCATCAGATGAAATGGGGATGGCTGATTGGTTGATTCATTCTAGTGACGCTGCTTTCGGAGCTTAGGTGAACATCGATGTCGGAATAAAGGATTTTTCGATATGAAATGATTTTCGGCTATCGGATGGTATTCTAATTACATAGAATATCTATATATATAGAACAAAAGATTTCGTAGATTGCGGAGGAATATACTAGGCAAAGTTTATAGTAACAGATACGCTAAAATACGAATTAGCAGATACGCTAATATATGAATTTTGTCTATACACTATTCATGCAATCAATGCAGTAAGATGTGTCTAGACTAAGAATGATAAGCAAGTGATTCCTTAAGAATGATAAGCAGGTAATTTTCGACACGAAATGATAAGCAAAACTTTTGACATGCAGACACAGTCGAAGTCCAGACTCACTAATGCATCTAATCAACTATCAGTTAGACACACTAATGCAAGATCTGGTTCACTAAGACCACCGTTCTTATACCACATGTCATACCCCGTCCTAATCCATCTGGACGAAGTCACCAACATCTGGTCCCATTGCGATGATCGACTCCAAGTAATGTCTTTAAAATGAGCTAATGCACAGCGGAAGATTTCTTTAATACCTGAGAATAAACATGCTTTCAAGTGTCAACCAAAAGGCTGGTGAGTTCATTAGTTTATCATAAATAATCATTTCCAATAGTTTAATAGACCACAAGATACTCATAATTAGAAAACAATCTGTGCAGGTCTACTTCTGCTGTAAAATCATTCATATGAAGAACACCGGAACCTTTCAAACAACTCACCAACGGTAGCTAATGCGTAGTGCAATGACAAAATCATTTCACCGTGGTAGTTAATACAATATAATTCTTACAACGGGGGCTAATGCGTACGCAATGCAAAATCATCCCTCCGAGGGTAGCTGAAACGGGGGCTAATGCGTACGCAATGCAAAATCATCCCTCCGTTACCAACTACAAAGTCGACTATAATACAATACAATACATCAAGGGCTAGTGCGTACGTGCAATGCAAAATCATCCCGCCGATGGTAGTTAAAACCGGAGCTGATGCGTACGCAATGCAAAATCATCTCTCCGTTAACTACTAAATCGAACCTCTGAATCCAAATAATTCTATCATAGAATGTAGTTTTGAATATTTGTGTCTATTTCGTCAATCATTTATAAAGGCAGTTTATGTATTCTTAGTTCAAAAATATATCTCAAAAGCATTTAGGAAACAGTTATAAAAACAGCGCATGTATTCTCAGTCCCAAAAATGTAATGAGTAAAAGGGAATCAAATGAAACTCACAATTCGATATTTTGTAGTAAAAATATGCATACGACGGAACTGAACAATGCAATGTTAGCCTCGGATTCACGAACCTATATCATTTGTATATTTATTAATATACATAGTTGTAATCGAACAATATATATATATATATATATATATATATATATATATATATATATATATATATATATATAAATTTATTATATCTTTAATTTTATATATTATGTATGTTTAATCTGTGTATATATTCATAATGATTAATATTTATATAGTTATATTAATATATCCATATTTATATTCATAATTGTTTAATGTTATATTTAAAAATCGATAGTTTGTTATTTGTAAGTATTTATATAATTAATATTAGTAGGTTTGATATATATAGTTATGTGAAATTTTAATATAATTATATTATATATACTAAGTATATTTTATGTACAAAATATTTATTTGCTTAAAAATGATAGTTTTGATGTTAATGATTTACTAATAATAATTTTAATAACTTTATTAAAAATGATAATGTTTATAATATTAATATTGATATTGTTAATAATATTACTAATAGTTACAAAAGTGTTACTAATACTAAGATTAATGAAATTAATGATAACTTGTATTATCTTCATAATAATGATAATAATAATAATGCTCCTAATCATAATAATAATAATAATAATACAACTGTTAGTGATAATAATAATAATATTCATACTTGTATTTATAATCATAATAAATGAACATTTTATCATAATACTTGTATTAGTAGTAATAATAGTATTAATAATTATAATATTTGTAGTAATAACATTAATTAATAATGATAATCATAATCTTAAAAATGATAATAATACTAAAATGATAAAATCAATAATAATAATTATATAAATAATACTTATACTAATACTAATGATAATAATAATAATAATAACAATAATATTCCTAATACTTAATAATAACAATATTGATAATAATAACAATAATACTAATACTTAATAATAATAAAAATAATAATAATAATGATTTTTAGAAAAATGGAACTACCTTAATAAGTGTGTAAAAAAAATACTTGTTACCAGCAAGAATCGAACCCGAGACCTCTAGCACCCACACAACACTCCCTAACCATCAGACCATGTTTGATTTCTTGTTTTTGGAGGTTCTTCGTATGCCCAAGAGACATATTAAATTAATGTGGCTAATGTGTTATGATCCAAGTCGGGTCATACCCAATAACAAGCTTACCGACACCTTATATGTATTTAATCTTAACGATTGGATCATTGATTAAATACGCGACACTTGAACTTTAAGAAAATGGCTTTCTTAAATTATTACATGATGTATATATATATAAATTATGGAATAATTTATATGATATGGATTTAATTATTTATAGGTTAAATAATTAATTAATTATGTTACATTTTATAAAATAGATTTTATAAATGATGTAAACATAATAAATAAAATGGAAGTTTTATAAAATGTATTTTATAAATTAAATGCAAGTTTTATAAAATGTATTTTTATAAAATAAAACCATTTTATTTAAAATTGGTAGTGGCCTTGGAGTTGTGCATACACATGCTAGAGATGCCATTCCTTTGGCCATGCTTTTCTTTTAATCCATATACATGTTCCTTGACTTCTTGGAACACAACATACATGCAATATACTTCAAAAAAAACTGCACCAAACTCTCCCAACTGCTGCTGTCTAGGCCGTGACATTTGGGGAAGAAAAGAGGGTTCAAATTTTGGTTTTTGCAAGTATAATTCAAGTGTTCATAAATCCTAACCAAAGTACAAGGTGTTGGTGGTTAGCTTGGGGTATAACAACTTGAGGCTTCATTCTTTTGGAGCTCCATTCATCATCATCATCTTCATCATTTACTACCTAGCTTGGAGAAGGTATAAACACTTTACTTGCTTGTAGTTTGTAAGCATATTTCATCACTTGATTCTAATTGGGATTTTAACTTTAATTGGTTAAAGATTAACAAGTTAATAAATGGTTATCTACATGCTTCTGCTTTGAATGATTCTTAAAAGGTTTTAAGTATTATGAAACTTGTTAAATCCCAACAATGGTATCAGAGCCGAAGTTGATGGAATATGCTTCGAGATGATTTATTATACCAACTATATTTTTGCATTTTATGTACATGCATGAAAGAAAAATACAAAAATTAATGGGTTTGGGTGGGTATGCTATTTAGGCCGAATTGTTTGAGTCTCAAAATGGGTTTTGGGCTCTTCCATTTTGGTCATATTTGTTGTATGATGAAGTTCACAATCAAGCATTGACCTTTTGATTGTATGGTTGCATGTTTGGTTGAATTAATCTATTCATTTGGTATGTAATATTAATTCATTCATGTGGTTGTAATATTCATTCAATTTGGTTTGTAATTTTATTATTTTGGTTATGTAATTTATTTTATATTTGGTATGTAAAATAGATTAGATTGTATTTTCATTTTCTAGAAAAATGTATTAGGATATATTTTTTGTAAAATAAAGATACAAGATGAAGACTTGGAAGATGCATTTGGATGCAAGATTAAGTGGGAGATTTTGAAATCTCCTACTTAGTGTTATAACCCTTAACCGGTGACATTTGTTTTCGGCTAAACAAATGTCTACCAAATCGGCTTGATTGTGAACACATTTGTTTGCATGCGTGGTTGTTTTATTTCTTGCATGATTGTGGATTGTGTATGTTACTACAACAAGTTATCACACAAGTTAACAACAAGCATAACTACAATTTAATTGGTTAAAGTATTAACGACATGCAAAACGTCAATTTAAATGGTTAAATTAAAAACGGCTAAAAGGACATTAATAAACGGTTATTAAGAACATGATAAGGATCATATATTTAAAATGGTTTATATCAAGTAGTTAGCTAAAATTACTAGACTTAAAAATGGATTTCAAATAAACCATACCCTAAATGCATGTTGGTGTATGGCATAAATGTTTTCTCAAACTAGAATTAAAGGAAACTTAAAACCCTTTACACTAGGTCAACAAGTTTAAACGCCATCCTATTGTATGACACTTAAAAATATTAGGGAGATAAAGGTCACCTAACCGTTATAAGCAAACTAATATGATTAAGGTAAATTTCGCACACTTGTGGGATAAAGGTCACCTAACCACTTGTATGCTAAGTTTACATGTCTATACAAGTAGGACGACTTGATTTGGAAATCATGAACTTAGGGTCACCGAAGCATGATGAACAAATAGGCGTTGATGGGATAATATGCCATGCAAAAGGATTGCATGATCCCATAACTTAGAAGTTGCAAAAGGATTGCAATTGTCATACAATGACTACCTAGCTAAATCAAATGACGGGATAAAGGTCACCTAACCGAAAATTGGTTTACCGTTGGATTCTAAAATTTAATAAATATCAATTGGATTTAAAGGGTATTGATTGTTAAATTAAAATCGATACTTAAATGAACTTTGTTAAATTTTGTAGATGGCCGCCAATAACAACAACATGCAAAACGCACCTATTAACTTGAACAACCTATCGTTAAGGTCTCTTCTCGAGAAAGACAAACTCAACCATACAAACTTTATGGATTGGTTCTGCAATCTTAGGATTGTCCTGAAACTTGAGGATAAGGCGTATGTGTTGGAAGACCCCATTCCCGATCAACCCGACGAGGATGATACGGAAGGCATGGCTTATTGGGATAAGTATTGCACCGATTCGGTGCAAGTCGCTTGCCTAATGCTTGGGACTATGATACCCGAACTCCAAAAGGATTTCGAGCATCATACTGCATACGACATGATCACACAATTGAAGGAGATGTTCCTTCAACAAGCACGTGTCGAGCGCTTCGAGACCGTTCGAGCACTTCATGCATGTCGTATGGACGACTCCCAATCCATTTCATCTTATGTCCTTAAGATGAAAAGCCTCATTGATCGCGCAAACCGTCTTAATCTCAACATATCTAATGAGCTAGCCACGGATCTTATGCTAAACTCCTTGTCAAAGAGGTTTGACCAATTTGTAATTAATTACAATATGAATGGGATGGATAAGACCATTGGCGAACTTCATGGCATGCTTAGGACGGCGGAAACTAGCATGGGTAAGAGGGCTTCACCCGTGCTAATGATCAATGATGGTGGGTCCAAAGGTAATAACACCTCTAAGCCAAAGGCAGCTAAGAGGAAAGGACCCGCCCATCAAGGCAAGGGAAAGGGGAGGATGGTTACCCCAACCAAAAACAAGAACAAGAAGCAAAAGGTTGCCGGACAAGCAAACCCCAAGGAAGACCTGTGCTTCGGTTGCGGTGAAATGGGTCACTGGAAACGCAACTGCCCGGTCTACCTTAAGGAGTTGAAGGAAAAGAGGGATGCGGGGCAAACCTCAGGTAATATATATATATGGTATATATAGAGCTTAGTATTACTTCTTCTAATACGTGGGTATTAGACACTGGATGTGTAACTCACATTTGCAATTCTTTGCAGGGGTTCAAAAGAAGTAGCAAGCAAACGGGAACATCAAGTCTCTTTATGGGTAATGGAGCCAAAGTGCAAGTGAAGGCTCAAGGAGACTTTGTATTAAAGCTTTCAAGTGGTTTGGAACTTATTTTGAACAATGTTTTGTATGCACCGGATTTATGTCGAAATATTATTTCAGTTTCCCGTTTAAAACAATGTGGTTTTTATCTTAATTTTGTTAATGATGATATCCACATTTATTTAGATAATGTATTCTATTTTAAGGCTTCGCCTTCAAATGGAATTTATGAATTAGTTCATGATGACACATCATTTAGTAGCTCAATATACCATACTAGCACCAAGAAACTCAAAAGGGATTTGAGTGATTCCTACTTATGGCATTGTCGCCTTGGTCACATAAATAAGAATCGAATGCATACACTTCAAAAGAATGGCCTTTTGAAATCAAATGAACTAGACTCGTTTGATGTATGTGAATCTTGTTTACAAGGAAAAATGACTAAAGCACCTTTCAAAGGGACCTATGAAAGGGCTAAGGACTTTTTGGGATTAATACATTCGGTTGTATGTGGACCATTTAAGCCCATGACTAGGAAAGGTGAAAGATACTTCGTCACTTTCATTGATGACTTTAGTCGTTTCGGATATGTCTACTTGTTAAGACATAAGGACGAAACTTTTGAAGCATTCAAGGAATATCAAAACGAAGTACAAAATCAACTCAACAAGACAATAAAGGTACTTCATACCGATAGAGGAGGTGAATACCTAAGTGATGCTTTCCAAGATCATCTTAGAAGTTGTGGGATTATCTCGCAACTTACTCCACCCGGGACACCATAGCTTAATGGTGTATCCGAAAGGAGGAACCGAACCCTAATGGATATGGTTCGATCTATGATGGCTAGAAGCTCATTACCTCTATCATTCTGGGGTTATTGTCTATGCTCCGCGGCTCGTATTCTAAATATGGCCCCAACCAAGAAAGTGGAACGAACTCCTCATGAGATGTGGTTTGGAAAACCTCCATCTCTATCATACTTAAAGGTATGGGGATGTGAAGCTTATCCTAAGCGTTAAGTCCCTAATAAGTTGAATGCTCGATCCACGAAGTGTATCTTCATAGGATATCCCAAGGATGATATGGGATATTATTTTTATGATCCATCCGAGCATAATGTATTTGTTGCTCGGAAGGCGGAATTCCTTGAAACTAAGTTCCTAATAGAAGGAAATAGTGAAAGGAAGATAGATCTTGAAGAGGTTCAAGATCAAGTAGATGATACACAATTGGCTGACACTAGTACTCAACATGAAAATGTTGAGAGTGATCAAATGGATGATCAAAATACACAAGACGTTCGCATATCTAGTAGGATTAGTAATCCTCCTGAGAGATATGGGTTTCTCATGAATGGTTGCTATGTGGTTGATTTGGATGAACCAACAAACTACCAAGATGCTTTATCAAGGATTGATAAGGATAAATGGCAGGAAGCCATGAACGCCGAGATGCAATCCATGTATGACAACCAAGTTTGGGAACTTGTTGAACAACCTACTGGCTCAAGGCTAGTTGATTGTAAATGGCTTTTCAAAATGAAAACTGACATACATGGAAACTTGGATACATATAAAGCTAGACTTGTAGCAAAAGGTTTCACTCAAACTCAAGGGGTTGACTATGATGAAACTTTTTCGCCCGTGGCAATGCTAAAGTCTATTAGGATATTACTTGCCATTGCTGCTCATTATGATTATGAAATATGGCAAATGGATGTCAAGACCGCTTTCCTAAATGGACATCTTGAGGAAGATGTCTATATGGTTTAGCCTGAAGGTTTTGTTGATCCGAAGTGTCCTAAAAAGGTTTGAAAGTTAAAGAAGTCTATCTACGGATTGAAACAAGCATCGAGAATGTGGAATCATCGTTTTAATGAGGAAGCCAAGAAATTTGGCTTCATTAAAAATGGTGATGAAGCTTGTGTATACAAGAAGGCTAGTGGGAGCACAATCATGTTCCTTGTACTATATGTGGATGATATATTGTTATTTGGAAATGATATTCTGGCAATGCAAAGTGTTAAAACTTGGCTAAGTAAATGCTTCTCCATTAAGGATCTTGGAGAAGCACAATACGTTTTGGAGATTGGGATCTACTGGGATAGATCCAAGAAACTGATAGGTTTGAATCAAAGTGCATACATTGAAAAGATCTTGAAAAGGTTCAAGATGGAGAACTCCAAGAAAGGTTTGGTACCTATTCAAAAGGGAACACTTCTCAATTCATCTCGGTGCCCTACCACAAAAGATAAACATGAGAGAATGAAGAAAGTCCCATATGCGTCTGCCATTGGGTCAATCATGTATGCAATGATATGCACTAGACCGGATGTGTCATGCGCTCTCAGCCTGACAAGTAGATACCAGAATAACCCAGGAAACAGTCATTGGATTGCTGTCAAAAGTATATTGAAATACCTTAGGAGGACTAAGGATATGTTTCTGATATATGGGTCTAGTGAAGAGGAACTCGCTGTAAAAGGTTACGTGGACGCGAGTTTCCAAACTGATTGAGATGATTCTCGATAACAATCCGGTTATGTCTTCACATTAAATGGAGGTGCGGTCTCTTGGAAGAGTTCAAAACAGGATGTTGTTGCATTATCCACTACAGAGTCAGAATACATTGCCACCTCATTGGCAGCTCAGGAAGCTGCATGGATGAAGAAATTCATCGACGACTTAGGAGTAGTCCCTTCCATTCAGGACCCTCTTGAGATCTTTTGTGACAACGAAGGTGTGATTGCTCAAATCAAGGAACCTCGTGCTCACCAAAAGACCCGTCACATTGAGTGGAGATTCAACTACATAAGGGATGAAGTTGAAAAGGGAAATATATGTATTCGCAAAGTTCACACAGATCTTAACATAGCGGATCCTCTCACGAAGCTCTTACATGGATCAAAACATGCAGGACATGTTTGCGCTTTAGGGCTTCGATATTCTAGAGATTGGTCATGATCTGTTTTAAGTATTGTAACGGAACAAAATTGTTCAAACTCATTAATATAATTATGGTATTAATTTATTTTGATATATGTTCCTATTTTGCATATTTTATCCATGAATAAGTAATTATTCTAAATTCCGTAGTCGATCACATTTGTGGGAGAAAGTGTGAGGTTTAGACTATTATGAACTTGGATTGGTATACATTCACGGACTGAATGTGGGCAAGGTTGCTACCAAGGTTTATAGATATTTGTGGGATACAAATATTGGAAGACCCGCCCTCAAGATTCACTAAATGGAGCCTTTGTGGTTGATCACATGTAATCTTGAGTAAAGGCGAATATCATTGTATCCTCTGACCTGAGATACATATTGGGTTTGGATATTTACTAAGTATTGTACTGGTGTTAAGCGAGGTGTATATAAAATAGTTATTAATTTTAGCAGGAAAAACTATTAAATACGATACAATTTTACACAAGATATTTATTTATTTATAGAATGGATATACTTAAACCTTGCTACAACACTTATAGGCAGTGTACCTAATCGTACAGTAGTGTAGTTTTTAGTAAGTCCGGTTCGTTCCACAGGGAAATCTTTAAACAAAGCTCAACGCTATATTAGTTTACTTTTATAAAAATACAAACACATATATAAGTAATATTATTATTATAAAGGGGGGTTTTTACCGTTTAAGGACCGGTTTGTCGATTTTAAGACTTTAGTCGCAGTTAAAACCTAATGTAAAATATTAAATAAATAAAAGACTTAATTTAAAACGTAAAGTAAATAACGATAATGAAATTGCGAATAATAAAAGTGCGATAAAATAAAATTGCGATAATTAAAAAGTACGATAATTAAAAGTGCGATTAAATAACAATAAATAAAAGTGCGATAATTAGAAGTGCAATTAAATATAAAATAAAGAAAATTAAATATGAAATAAAAGAATTATGCTTATTTAAACTTCCGTAATCATGATGTTTGACGTGTTGATTTTAGTTTTATGCCCATGGGTTAATTGTCCTTTATCCTGGATTATTTAATATGTCCGTCTGGTTTTTGTCCATAACAGTCCATCAGTCATAAATATAAAGTGCGAGTGTCCTCATCAAATTATTCTTATACCCGAAGTTAAATATTCCAACTAATTGGGGATTCGAATTGTAACAAGGTTTTAATACTTTGTTTAATGAATACACCAGGTTATCGACTGCGTGTAAACCAAGGTTTTACTACTTTGTTAACAATTACACCAATTACCCTTGAATGTAATTTCACCCCTGTTTTAATTATTCTAGTGGCTATTAATCCATTCCCGTGTCCGGTTAAATGAACGATTATTCGTACATATAAATACCCCGCCCATCGTGTCCGATTGAGTGTATATGGTAATTTATAGGGACGCCCAATTGTAAATCTTTATATTAACATTAACAAACTTTCATTTAGTTAAACAAATATAAAGCCCATTAATAGCCCATAGTCTAATTTCCACAAGTGTCGTTCTTTTGTCCAAACTCCAATTATGGTACAAAGCCCAATTACCCAATTTTAGTAATTAGCCCAACATCATGATTACTTCGTTTTAAATAAGCATAATAATAACTTAGCTACGAGACATTAATATAAAAAGGTTGAACATAACTTACAATGATTAAAAATAGCGTAGCATTACACGGACAGAATTTCGACTTACACCCTTACAACATTCGCTAACATACCCTTATTATTAGAATTATAATTAAAATTAAAATTAAAATATAAATTATATATATATATATATTTTTCGTATATATGAGAGAAGAGAGATTATAGATTATATTTTGCGATCAGAATTCGGTTGGCTTTATAGGGATTTTTGATTTTTGGGGCTCCGCGACTCGCGGTGAATTTTGCCTTCAAACTCCGCGAGTAGCGGAGTTTGAAATTCCAGCTCACATCTTGGAGTCTTTCTCTGCCGACGGTTTTTATTATATATATAATATATATATAATTAATATAATTAATTATATATTATATTATATTTATATACATAGTTAACTTGTAATTTTTAGTCCGTTGCGTCGAGCGTTGAGAGTTGACTCTGGTCCCGGTTCCGGATTTTCGAACGTCCTTGCGTACAATTTTATAGTTTGTATTTTGCGTTTTGAATCTTGTACTCTTGTAATTTCGAGACGTTTCTTATCAATAATTGGAACCTCTTTGATTGTCTTTTGTACTTTTGAGCTTTTTGGTCGTTTGCGTCTTCAATTCGTCGAATCTGTCTTTTGTCTTCACCTTTTATTATTTAAACGAATATCACTTGTAAATAGAACAATTGCAACTAAAAGCTTGTCTTTCTTGAGGAATAATGCTATGAAATATATGTTCGTTTTTAGCATTATCAAATATTCCCACACTTGAGCGTTGCTTGTCCTCAAGCAATATTGTCTTGAAATACTAGAATCACTTCTTTATTCTTCACACTTTGTACATCAGTGATTTCTATATGGCGGTATAAACAATGGTAGTAACGATATGGTTTACAGTCCCACATGACTATAAAAAATTAGATCCATTAAGGAAATTGGATCTTTATGAAAACATTTGATCTTTTGAAAATTAAATCTAGTTTTTACCCTAGATAAGTTTTCCGGGATAACCCTTTACCGGTGTTTGCAAAATATTTTTGTGGGTTTGGTGGGTTTCAGATTTGAAAATTTTAGCTCAAAACTTATGGTTTTGTGTCACCCACTTGCTAACCTTGTATTAGGAAAGCAACACGTCCAGTTTACTTGTTCTGTATATTACCTTTCGGCAAACTACCGTCCGGTTGAAAGGAAAGCGTTGAACAAGCAACTGTTAAGGCAATGTCCCGTGACATGCTTTTGATTATGGTCTATAACGTGTCGGACGCAATTACTATCCTTGGTAGGAGCAATAGTAAAGCTCACCCTTATAATTTTTCAGCCTGGCACAAGGTCCTGTCTTTGACCATGCTATGCAACCACCGTTCTTACGGTTGACACCCGATTTAGTTCAGGTGACCTAATGAATTCCAGGTGAATTCCTAGGATTTTACGTTCAATGGTAATGAACGCATTGAAAATAGGGTTTTCAGAAAACAAATCGGTTTATAATTTTGATCAAAATATTTTCTCGTTTAAGCTCGAGTTTAGATATCATCGAATTCCATGAGTTTGTAATTCTCAATCTTTAAGGTCAATCTCTAGGATTGAGTAATATCAGTCTTAAAAGCTGATTTTTAATCTTTAAGGAGATTATCCTTTCTGGGGATCTGATTCATTAGTCTTATCCAGCTAATTTGCATGGTGCCCCCCCCCCCCATTGTACGAGATAAATCCTTCTCATGGTTAGGATAAATCTGACCACTTGGCGACCCTGTTTAATGCTGAGGTCCGTGGATTTCCTGCTGATTTTAGTGATGACTTTTCTAGATTTTTCGTCAACCTACAGCTGGTCTGGACGACAACTTCATGACCTAAATCAAGAAGCGCATGTCTTTTTCAGAAGACTTTACTTCCTTTTAATGATGGAATTGATTCATCGTGTAGATCCATCTCTTCTTTTCTTTCATCGGGTAAAACAGTTTAGTTTAGTTCAAAGCAAAAGTATTTTCAGTTATTTGTTACAGATATATGTGACATATGTTTAAAATAACTTGGTAAATTTTCCCACACTTGGCTTTTATTTTCCTTTTTATCGTCCTCTATTCCATTTTAAATGAATTTTAACATTTTAGTTTGTTTCTTAATTTATGTCCTTTCCGAGGTAACAATAATTTCGGTGTTAAAACCTAGTTTTATCGTTCATAAATATGTATAAACATGATTTTGAATTCATTTAATTGAAAATTTTGAAAAATTTTACTAGAATTGGGTAGTCAGTATATAAGACTAGGGCTGTTCTTTTTTATCAGAGAGCACTAGATTCTAATACAACTACTGCTTTACTAGTATTTTTAATGGTAACCAAGTGTATAAAGTAAAAATTTTTAAAATCCGAAAGAATTTAACCCCTTCCCACACTTAAGATCTTGCAATGCCCTCATTTGCAAGAAATCAGTAACAATTTAAATTATTGAGGGTGATTTGTGTGAAAATGATTAAATTTTACCAAAGTTTTCAAATATATTGGCGTTTGTTTGCTGAATGATAAATGGTGCACATCATTTGTTCATTCCGTCTTGTTGTTATTTCACATATATTTTGCATCTTGTCGTCAAAATTAGTTGCTTTTGCTGAACTTAATGCCAGTCTTTGAAAATGCGTTGTTTTACCCTGTTGTGTACATAAGATAAACTGCAAACATATATACATATTTTTGAAGTTTGGTATATTACCCCACATTCAAAAAAATTATTAAAATCTAAGAATAAAAGTTAGATAATTATAAAAATGATTACAATATTAACAAAAATATTAAATGTATCAACAATTACAAATTAAAAAATAAAAAAAAATAATAAGTAAACTAAGGATGATATTGGTACCAATAGGGGTTCCAGGCATAACCATAAGTGCTATAGAATGCTTCGGCAGGGTCATACGTAGGATATGGTGGCTGCATCTCTATAGACCAAGGAGGGAAGATGGGTTTCGGTGTAGGAATATAGTTTCTACCTATATGTTGGCAATGAGCTATGATTTGGTTCTGATGAACTTGCCAATCTTCAAATGCTCTCTGTCTAGCATTTTCGTATTCCTGAGAAGCTATAAACCTATGCATTTCTTGCATCTCATTCCCCCCTCCTACATTACCTTGCTGCTGGTTTCTCTCCACCTGTGGATGTCTACCATGGTATCGTACTGCGGCGTTATTTCGCCTCTTCAAAACTTTCGCACCATGGTATACATTTAAACCTATAGTATCGCGGGGTTTCGGCTCTTCTAGTAATAATCCCCCCGACTTATATCCACACCGAGATATTCACCAATCAAAGTAATAAAAATACCACCTCCTATTATGCTATGTGGTCGCATCCCCCGAACCATAGCTGATAAATAATAACCCACACAATATGGTATACTTACAGCGCTTTGTGGGTCTCGAATACACATATGGTAAAACAAATCCTGTTCATTTACTTTTTCCTTGTTTTTACCCCTTTGTGTAATCGAATTAGCTAAAAACCTATGTATCACTCTTAATTAGGCTCTATCTATATCCAAATAAGAGTAATTTCCCCCTTTGAAACGGTGATGGCTTGTCATTTGACTCCACACACCGTGTGTATCAAAATTTTCATCTATCTTTCTACCGTTTAGTATCAATCCTCTACAATCGGCAGACGCTAACTCCTCAGGCGTATATATACGTAAAGCCTGAGCCATGTCCAGTAAAGACATGTGGCGCATCGAACCGCCTAACAAAAATCTAATAAAAGAACGATCGGTTAAACTAGCTACCCGATCATTCAACTCTATACTACATAACAATTCTTCACACCATACTTTATATACAGGTCTACGTATGGTGAATAAACATACCCAGTCATTAAAAGAAGAATTACCATACCTCTGTACAAGTAATTCCCTAATTGGCCCGGCCAATTCTACAGCTTCTAAGGGTCCCCATTCTATGACCCTCGGTACCTCAACAACCTTGGAATGAAGAGTATGCAAACCCCGTTGATATTTTGGATAATCTATCCAAAGTCTGTCAAATCTCAGGTTCGGGTGCAACTCTTCCAAGTGCATATCGGAAAAAGTCATGACTGGATGAGGTACATCCTGCTTGTAGTAGTTATCCACCTCCTGTTGTTCCAAATTCTCAGCAGGAGCATTGCGGGCTTGGGATGAAGATTCACCCCTTTCATTCTGCAAAACACATCAAACACAAATTTTGTGCATCCAAATATGCATTAGTGTCAGCAAAATCATCAATCAAAATAATTACAATGACATTATCAATTTATATCAAACTTAAGCTCATTTTCATATTTTTATCAAATCTACACTTTTTCAAATAAGCATATACGAAAATGTTCGCCAAGTTCATAAGCATTCAACTCAAATAACATGTCAAAATAATCATTACTAGAAATTAAACAAGTCTCAAATGGCATTATCTTTCAAAAATCAAGTTCATGAATTTTAGACTTGAAAAAGTCCACTTTAATTCTCAAAATCATGTTTAGGCTCAAAGTTTGGATCATTTAACTACCTAAACATGTTACACTACTTAATTTAGCAACAATTCATGACAAAAATCGGCCATAACCTGTTTATATCAAAAAGCCCCAAATTTGCTCAAGATCACAAACCCTAGATTACTCAAAATTTGAAGTTTAAGGCTTCTAATCATGTTAAACAGCATCAATCTAGGTTATACAAGCATAATACATAAACAATTTAAGTCTAATTACACTAAAAAGCATCAAAATCAAATTGGGGAAAAAATTGCTCAAGAACATCAAATTTCGAATTAAATGGTGTTTAGGTGTAGAAATTTACCGTTTTTCTTGAGTAATTCTTAGATAGCATCCTTCTCAACATGATTTTAGCAAAAAATTTGGTGATTAACGGTTAAAAATTGGGATTTTTGGGGGTGTTTTTCGGGTTTTTCGCGTGCAGTTTTCGCTGTGTTTTTATTGTTTTGGGGTTGGGACTGATCTGTTGTTTGGTTATATTTTTTTCTGATTTTTAGTCCCTCCGCGAGTCGCGGCGAAATGCACTTCAAACTCCGCGACTCGCGGAGTTTTTTTTTTTTTTTTTTTTTTTTTTATAATCATTAACTTTTGAAAACAATTAAGAAATTAATTTTAAAATTTTGTTTCCCTTGTTATTTAGGACGAGGTCGTTTCGGATCGATGTCCTAGTCCGTCTCTCGACAAAATTTTAAAATTTGTCTTTTTGTAGCGATTGTTTTAAAAGCTAAAATTTTTGGGTTTTTTAATGTTTTTGGCATACTTTAAATTAATAAGATTAAAAATAATGATAATAAAAGTTCTCGTCCCTCCCTTGGGTAAAGCAATTTCGGTTCAAAGACCTAGTCTTCAACTTTTGACGAATTTTAAAAATCATATTCTTAACTTAATGAGATAAAGTAAATTTTTGTTTTTAAATTCACACAACTTAAATATAAAATTCAAAATTAATATTAAAAATTCACACCAAACTCAAAATTTAAAATGCATAAAATTAAAATTTTATATTTTAAAAATTAAAAATTCACACCAAACTTAAAATTTGAAATGCATAAAATTAAAAATTTATATTTTAAAAATTCACACCAAACTTAATTTAAAAATTCATAAATTCATATCAAACTTATATTAATTTTTCAAATATTTTAAATATATTGTTTTTACAAAGTTTACAATATTAATTTAAGATTTAAATATTAATTTTAAAAACATGGTAAAAATAAATTTAAAAATCTTTTTGTCTTTTTATCCCACTTTAATCAATCAAATATTATCAAAAATATGCGCCCCTCTTTTCGGTAAAGTAATTTCGGTTCCAAGACCTAATTTAACTCATGACGAATTTTTGAAATATTTTGGGTTGATTGTTTAAAGATATTTATACCTTATAATAAACGTTAAATTTCGCAGTGATGTAATAAATTTTTGAATGATATCAATAATTTCGGTCGCCAAACCTAATTTTATTCAATATCAATTTAATACTTTTTAGCGAACAAATTAGCGTTTATTATCAAAAGGTTAAAAATAAAAATAAAAATAAAAACTGTACAGACATACCTGTGGAATAGATTTCTTAGTTATATGATCTATCCCATTCATAAGATAGTCGGTTTAATTGATTTTCCATGGCTACATAGGCGTAACCTCGAGCATTCAGTGTCTTTTCTTCTAAACATATGAACGGTCCGTCTCTGCATAAAGTAACAAATTCGGTATTTGAATAGGTTTGATTATTTGAACATTTACCTCCATGTGACCATTTTCCGCATTTGTGACATCTTTCTAGGTGTCGTGCTCTTCTTTTCGCTGCGGATTTTGATTTTCCTTTACCAAATTGTAACTTATTATCTTCGCATCTGGATTCTTTTCTAACTCCGTCCATTCTTTCTCTGATTACTGATACTATCTCACTCGGTAGTATGTCATTATTACGTTTAGTGATCAAAGCGTGTAGCATTAGACCATGGTTTAGTTCACAGGCAGTCTTCATTTCGTAAAAACCTAAAAAAATAAAAATTCAGAATGGGGGGAGAAGACTAGTTCTTTAGGGTCTGCTAGGGAAAGACCATTCAGGTTCCATTTTCGAGAACTACACGAAAACATACAATCTAACTCTAACAGAAATACATATTATCCTTTAAAGACTTGATTCTCCCCACACTTAGTTAGCTGTGGTGTCGAAATTGTGATTAACTTCATTGTCGACTTCCATCGGACCATGTATGTAATGTTTAACTCTGTGACCATTAACTTTAAATTCAAACCCATTTGAATTTATTAATTCTATCGTTCCGTATGGGAAAACTCTTTTGATTATGAATGGTCCAGACCATCTTGATTTCAATTTTCTAGGAAATAGCTTGAATCGTGAATTGAAAAGAAGAACTCTGTCTCCTTCTTTAAATTCTTTTGAACTTCTGATTCTTTTATCATGCCATTTCTTCGTTCTTTCTTTATAGATTAACGAATTTTCGTATGCTTCATGTCTTAATTCTTCTAATTCATTTAGTTGACTTAATCGTAGACGTCCGGCTTCATGTAAATCAAGATTACATGTCTTCAAAGCCCAAAATGCTTTGTGTTCAATTTCTACTGGAAGATGACATGCTTTTCCATAAACAAGTCTAAAAGGTGTGGTTCCAATTGGAGTTTTGTAGGCTATTCTAAAAGCCCAGAGTGCATCCTCCAATTTAATGGACCATTCCTTCGGATTTGATCCTACGGTTTTCTCTAGAATACGTTTTAAAGCTCGGTTTGTATTTTCAACTTGTCCACTTGTTTGTGGATGATATGCGGTGGAGATTTTATGAGTTACTCCATATATTTTAAGAACTTTCTCAAGTTGATTATTACAGAAATGAGTACCCCGATCACTTATTAAAGCTTTCGGTGTTCCAAACCTTGCAAAAAGACGTTTTAAAAAGTTGACTACAACTCGTGCATCGTTAGTTGGGAGAGCTTGTGCTTCCGCCCATTTAGATACATAATCAATGGCTACGAGTATATATAGATTATTATGAGATTTTGGAAATGGACCCATAAAGTCAATACCCCAAATGTCAAATACTTCACATACTTGGATGACATTTTGTGGCATTTCATCACGTTGACTTATTTTTCCGGTCCTTTGACATGCATCACAGGATTTGCAAAGAAGGTGTGCGTCTTTGTAAATTGTAGGCCAATAGAATCCAGCTTCATAAACTTTTCTTGCTGTTAGTTGAGGCCCATAATGCCCTCCTGTTGGTCCTGTGTGACAATGGTTTAAAATTTTACTAGCTTCATCTCCAAATACACATCGGCGTATTATTCCATCGGGACAACTTTTAAACAGATGTGGATCTTCCCAGAAATAGTGTTTTATATCACTGAAGAATTTCTTTCGTTTTTGGTACGATAATCCTTTTTCAAGGAATCCACATACTAAATAATTTGCATAGTCTGCAAACCATGGGATTTCTTTATAATCTATCTTCAATAGATATTCATCAGGAAAGTTGTCTTGTATGGCTGATTCATTTAGAACTTCTAATTCGGGATTTTCAAGACGAGAAAGATGATCAGCGGCGAGATTTTCTGCTCCTCTTTTATCTCGGATTTCAATATCAAACTCTTGTAAGAGTAAGATCCAACGGATTAATCTTGGTTTAGCATCTTGTTTTGAAAATAGGTATCTAAGAGCAGAATGGTCGGTATAGACCACCGTTTTTGCTAGAATGAGATATGATCGAAATTTGTCAAAAGCAAAGACAATAGCAAGGAGTTCTTTTTCAGTAGTTGTATAGTTCGTTTGTGCTCCTTGTAACGTCTTACTAGCATAATATATAGGTTGAAATCGTTTTTCAATCCTTTGTCCTAAAACGGCTCCCATTGCAAAATCACTTGCATCGCACATTAGTTCAAATGGTAGATTCCAATTTGGTGTTATCATGATCGGTGCATTAGTGAGTTTTTCTTTAAGAATATTAAAAGATTTGATACACTCATCTGAAAAGATGAATGGAGCATCATTTTCTAGGAGTTTATTCATAGGAGTGGCAATTTTAGAAAAATCTTTTATAAAACGTCGGTAAAAACCGGCATGCCCTAGAAAACTCCTAACTCCTCTAACATTTGTGGGATGTGGAAGTTTAGCAATTACATCTACTTTAGCTCTATCCACTTCAATTCCTTCTTTTGAAATTTTATGTCCAAGAACGATGCCTTCTTTAACCATGAAATGGCATTTCTCCCAATTAAGTACTAGATTTGATTTTTCGCATCTAATTAGCATTTGTTCCAGATTAACTAGACATGATTTAAATGTATCACCGAAGACTGAAAAGTCATCCATGAATACTTCCATGCATTCTTCTATCATGTCGTGAAAAATCGCCATCATACACCTTTGAAAGGTTGCAGGGGCGTTACAAAGTCCAAATGGCATTCGTTTGTAAGCAAAAGTACCATAAGGGCACGTGAATGTGGTTTTCTCTTGATCTTCGGGTACTATTGGAATTTGAAAATATCCGGAAAATCCATCTAGAAAACAATAGTAACTATTTCCGGCTAATCTTTCCAACATTTGATCTATGAAAGGTAAGGGAAAGTGATCTTTTCTGGTGGCGTCATTTAATTTTCTATAATCAATACATACACGCCATCCTGTTACAGTCCTAGTAGGAATAAGCTCATTTTTCTCATTTGTAATGACAGTCATGCCACCCTTCTTAGGTACGCATTGAACTGGGCTTACCCATGGACTATCAGAGATTGGATATATCAAACCTGCATCTAGCAGTTTAATAATCTCTTTCTTAACTACATCTTGCATATTAGGATTTAGTCTTCGTTGGCGTTGCACATACGTTTTATGACCTTCTTCCATAAGGATTTTATGTGTGCAATACGAAGGATTTATTCCTTTAATATCATGAATCTTCCATGCAATGGCTGGTTTATGAGCTTTCAACACAGAAATGAGTTGTGATTTCTCATTTTCAGTAAGAGAAGACGATATTATTACAGGTAATTCAGATTCACCATGTAAATAAGCGTATTCCAAATGGTTTGGAAGTGGCTTTAACTCTAATTTCGGAGGTTCTTCTATCGATGATTTATATCGATATCTGTCTTCTTCTTTTAGCATTTGAATTTCTTCTGTTGTTGGTTCATATCCATTAGCTATAAGTGTAGCTAACATTTCAGCTTCATCAATTGGTTCATTACCTTCTCCTAAAGAACATTCTCCTGTTCCTTGTAATTCTGGAAATTCTTCTAATAATTCTGCATGTGCATCTATAGTTTGAATATAATAACATGTATCATCTGCAGATTGTGGCTGTTGCATTGCTCTATCAACTGAAAAGGTAACACTCTCATCCTCTATACTTAGGGTCAGTTTCTTACCGAACACGTCTATCATTGCTTTAGCCGTGTTTAAGAATGGTCTTCCTAATATGAGAGGAACTTGAGAATCTTCTTCCATGTCCAGAACAACAAAATCTACTGGAAATACTAAAGTACCAACTTTAACTAGCATGTTCTCCATTATCCCTCTAGGATATTTTATTGATCTATCGGCTAGTTGTATGCTTATTCTGGTTGGTTTCAATTCTCCAAGGTCTAGTTTAGCGTATAGTGAATACGGCATTAGATTTATACTAGCACCTAAGTCTGCCAATGCTTCTATTGAACTAAGACTACCCAGAAAACATGGAATTGTGAAACTTCCTGGATCAGATAGTTTTTCTGGTATCTTATTCAACAGCACTGCTGAACAATTAGCATTCATAGTAACAGCCGAGAGTTCTTCCATTTTCTTTCTATTTGAGATTAGATCTTTCAAGAATTTAGCATATCTTGGCATTCCTGAAATCACATCAATGAAAGGAAGATTTACATTTATCTGTTTAAACATATCCAAAAATTTGGATTGCTCGGCTTCAAGTTTTTCTTTCTTCATTTTACTCGGGTAAGGAAGTGGTGGTTGGTATGGTTTAACATAAGGTTTATCCTTAACTGTGTTATTTTCATTAACCTTTTCAACTACCGGTTCTTTTTCCTTATCTTGATCAGGTTGTGGTTCTTGTGGAGTAGGAATAGTTTCATCAGAAGTTACAGGTATTTCAGGTGGTTTAAGTGTTGTACCACTTCTTGTGGTAATAGCTTTAGCTGTTTCATTCCGGGGGTTAGCGTTTGTATCACTAGGTAGACTTCCCGGTTTTCTTTCACCTATTAACCTTGCTAGGTTACTTACTTCTTGTTCCAGATTTTGAATAGAAGCTTGTTGATTTCTAAATGCTTGAGCATTTTGTTCATTGGTTTGTTTCTGAGATGTGAAAAACTGTGTTTGAGTTTCAACTAGCTTCGTCATCATATCTTCTAAATTCGGCTTTTTATCATCGGTTTGTTGTGGTGGTTTGTTTTGAAAATTCGGTCTTTGCTGGTTGTAAGTATTATTGGATACTTGTTGATTGCTAGGACTTTGTTGGTTGTTGTATGGAATATTTCGGTTATAATTCTGGTTTTGATTGTAAATTGGTCTTGGCGGTTGATAATTATTCTGATAATTATTTCCAGGCCTTTGGTTTATGTATGAAATATTCTCTCTTTGTTCCATTGTTAATTCAATACTGAGACAATCTTTTGTCAAATGTGGTCCTCCACACTGCTCACAACTAATTCGTATTGAGTGAATATCCTTAGTCATCTTTTCCATTCGTCTCTCCACAGCATCTATCTTTGCGGAAATGGAATCTAAGTCATGACTAGAATCGGCTCTAGCTGCTTTAGATGATCTAATGATATCTTTTTCTTGGTGCCACTCATGTGAGTGGGAAGCAGTATTATCAATAATTTTGTAAGCATCAGTTTCGGTTTTCTTCATAATAGAACCACCAGCTGCTATATCTATGTCTTTTCTTGTAGTGATGTCGCATCCTTGGTAGAATATTTGTACTATTTGACAGGTGTCTAAACCATGTTGCGGACATCCTCTTAACAACTTTCCATATCTTGTCCACGCCTCATATAGAGTTTCATTTGGTTTCTGTGTGAACGTAACAATTTCTGCTTGAAGTCTTACGGCTTTAGATGCAGGAAAGAATTATTTAAGAAATTTGTCAATTAAAACGTCCCATGTATCGATCGCCCCTTCAGGTAACGATTCTAACCAATCTTTGGCTTCTCCCTTTAAAGTCCAGGGAAATAACATGAGATATATCTGTTCATCCTCCACTTCTCGTATTTTAAATAGTGTGCAGATCCTATTAAAGGTACGTAGATGTTCATTTGGATCTTCCTTCGGCGCACCACTAAATTGGCATTGATTAGTCACCATGTGTAGAATTTGTCCTTTGATTTCATAATCTGGCGCATTAATGTCTGGATGAGTAATTGCGTGACCTTGGCCAGTGCGTTTAGCTCTCATTCGGTCTTCCATACTTAAAGGTTCCAGATTCTCCATAATTGAATTTGTTGAATCAGTATCACTAGATGATTCTGATTTAATGGTTCGTTCCTCAACAATCTCTGTTTGAATGATTGGTGGTTCCGGAGGAAAGTTTAGTGGTTCAGGATCTACGAACCGTTCCTGAATATTCTCCGGATTCTCAATTGTGAGGTCGGGTTCAAAAAATGGATTATCGGAAATTTGAACTGAAGTACTTGGTCGACTGGATGACGATTCTAAAGAAAAATCAACGGCGGTTATATTTGCTAAATGTCTTGATCTAGTTACAGGTGGTGAACGTACAAAAGGTGATGAACGTCTTGCTCGGTGCATTCACTGAATATCCTATTAGTTTTTAAAAGGAAAGAAAAATTATAATAAGTTATCCAATCAATAGACTTTTCTGATTTTGCCCACGTTTCGAATAGCCAAAAGATGCAGCAGAGGGGCAGGATTCGTTTGGTCTCAATATAATTGAGGACTGTTTGGCTCCAATAACCCGGTCCACGTACAAATCCAACTATTACTACGAACCAGAAAATTTTGATGTCTATCAATTTAACCACTCAAAATAAATTTTCGTAATTTTAAGAAATTTAGATAAGAAGTAGAATAAAAATCTATGTCCTAAAACTAGAATAGCGAGAAATAAGAGAGAAAAAGAGTTCGTCGAAAAAGGTTGAAAAAGAAAAAATGGTTGAAAAATAAAAGGTGACGGAAAAATAAAAGAAACTTATAAAAACTTAAAAATACTTGACTAACCTAACCTTATTACTACAACTAACTTAAAATTATATTCGCAAATTGAAATTACTAATTGGAATGATAATTGGCACATAGTAAAAGGTGTCTAAAAATATTAAAGCTTACAGGAAAAACTAAATCCCAAATGGAAATAACTTAAAAAGAAACTAAAACTTAAAAAGGCGTCGCAAAATTCTAAAGCACCTAAATCTTAGTCTAAAGAAAAAGCACTTAAGGAATTCTACGGCAAAGCCTAAAAATCTAGGAGTAAAAATAACTATAGCAAAAACTAAGTTTAAAATTAAATATGAGCGAAAAATACAAATATTACGCTACAACGATTAAAAAGGGACAAAATATAAAAATATATAAAAAGTTGTAAAAAGTACAATTTTTATAAAAATATTATTTTTATATTATTTATTTAATAAAACTACTAATTTTACAATTTAATTAAAACTAATTAATACTAAATACATAAATTAAATAAAAAGTAAAAGTAAAAATAAAACTAATTATAATAATAATACATAATTAGGGTTTAATAATAATTAATTAATAATTACCGTAATTAATGCTGAATTAGGGCTTCCTGTTCGCGTGTCAGAGAAGCTCCGCGAGTCGCGGTAATTTATAAAGAAAACCCCGCGAGTCGCGGGGTTCAAAAATTCAGATGACAGCTTATAATTTCAACGCGTTTTTCTTTATTTATTTTTTTTTATTTTATTTTCTGTTTTCTGTTTTTTTTATAAATAAAAGATATTTAATAAAACTTATATTTTTATAAACTAAACTAAAAATAAAGAAACTTAAATATTTAACAAAATCTTAAAAATACTTATATTTTTGTTTTTCTTTTTATATTTTTCGAATATTTAAAACGTATTTTTACAAAACGAATTTTAATAAAAGTAAACAAAAAATCTTTTTTTTTTTTTATATTAGCGTTGCGCTTCCGGCTTTTAAGATAGTCCCCGGCAGCGGCACCAAAAATACTTGGTGTTAAGCGAGGTGTATATAAAATAGTTATTAATTTTAGCAGGAAAAACTATTAAATACGATACAATTTTACACAAGATATTTATTTATTTATAGAATGGATATACTTAAACCTTGCTACAACACTTATAGGCAGTGTACCTAATCGTACAGTAGTGTAGTTTTTAGTAAGTCCGGTTCGTTCCACAGGGAAATCTTTAAACAAAGCTCAACGCTATATTAGTTTACTTTTATAAAAATACAAACATATATATAAGTAATATTATTATTATAAAGGGGGGTTTTTACCGTTTAAGGACCGGTTTGTCGATTTTAAGACTTTAGTCGCAGTTAAAACCTAATGTAAAATATTAAATAAATAAAAGACTTAATTTAAAGCGTAAAGTAAATAACGATAATGAAATTGCGAATAATAAAAGTGCGATAAAATAAAATTGCGATAATTAAAAAGTACGATAATTAAAAGTGCGATTAAATAACAATAAATAAAAGTGCGATAATTAGAAGTGCAATTAAATATAAAATAAAGGAAATTAAATATGAAATAAAAGAATTATGCTTATTTAAACTTCCGTAATCATGATGTTTGACGTGTTGATTTTAGTTTTATGCCCATGGGTTAATTGTCCTTTGTCCTGGATTATTTAATATGTCCGTCTGGTTTTTGTCCATAACAGTCCATCGGTCATAAATATAAAGTGCGAGTGTCCTCATCAAATTATTCTTATACCCGAAGTTAAATATTCCAACTAATTGAGGATTCGAATTGTAACAAGGTTTTAATACTTTGTTTAATGAATACACCAGGTTATCGACTGCGTGTAAACCAAGGTTTTACTACTTTGTTAACAATTACACCAATTACCCTTGAATGTAATTTCACCCCTGTTTTAATTATTCTAGTGGCTATTAATCCATTCCCGTGTCCGGTTAAATGAACGATTATTCGTACATATAAATACCCCGCCCATCGTGTCCGATTGAGTGTATATGGTAATTTATAGGGACGCCCAATTGTAAATCTTTATATTAACATTAACAAACTTTCATTTAGTTAAATAAATATAAAGCCCATTAATAGCCCATAGTCTAATTTCCACAAGTGTCGTTCTTTTGTCCAAACCCCAATTATGGTACAAAGCCCAATTACCCAATTTTAGTAATTAGCCCAACATCATGATTACTTCGTTTTAAATAAGCATAATAATAACTTAGCTACGAGACATTAATATAAAAAGGTTGAACATAACTTACAATGATTAAAAATAGCGTAGCGTTACACGGACAGAATTTCGACTTACACCCTTACAACATTCGCTAACATACCCTTATTATTAGAATTATAATTAAAATTAAAATTAAAATATAAATTATATATATATATATTTTTCGTATATATGAGAGAAGAGAGATTATAGATTATATTTTGCGATCAGAATTCGGTTGGCTTTATAGGGATTTTTGATTTTTGGGGCTCCGCGACTCGCGGTGAATTTTGCCTTCAAACTCCGCGAGTCGCGGAGTTTGAAATTCCAGCTCACATCTTGGAGTCTTTCTCTGCCGACGGTTTTTATTATATATATAATATATATATAATTAATATAATTAATTATATATTATATTATATTTATATACATAGTTAACTTGTAATTTTTAGTCCGTTGCGTCGAGCGTTGAGAGTTGACTCTGGTCCCGGTTCCGGATTTTCGAACGTCCTTGCGTACAATTTTATATTTTGTATTTTGCGTTTTGAATCTTGTACTCTTGTAATTTCGAGACGTTTCTTATCAATAATTAGAACCTCTTTGATTGTCTTTTGTACTTTTGAGCTTTTTGGTCGTTTGCGTCTTCAATTCGTCGAATCTGTCTTTTGTCTTCACCTTTTATTATTTAAACGAATATCACTTGTAAATAGAACAATTGCAACTAAAAGCTTGTCTTTCTTGAGGAATAATGCTATGAAATATATGTTCGTTTTTAGCATTATCATGTACCTTGATTCTTTCCTTCGCTATTCTGAAATATGGTAGTTCACAAGGAAGAGCTCAGGTGTAATACAAAGTATGTATCTAGGACATATGTAGTCGAGATGGAATTTGTCCCTCTTATTCGTTGAGAGTCAGATGCCTAAGGCCTGATAAAGTTAAATCTATAAGAGAGTGATCACTCTGTATCTCTTGGATTTAACATGACATCTAGGATGAAAGGATATAATGAAAAGATTCACCAATTCATATTTGAGATGGGAACTCGAAAGGGATGATGTTATTGAATGGTACAAAGTCATAACATATTGGGGGTGATGGACGGTCGTTAGGTGGTATCCATCACTTGCATTAATTTCTTATGTTTCTCGTGCAAGTGGGAGATTGAAGGTTCTTCGTATGCCCGAGAGACATATTAAATTAATGTGGCTAATGTGTTATGATCCAAGTCGGGTCATACCCAATAACAAGCTTACCGACACCTCATATGTATTTAATCTTAACGATTGGATCATTGATTAAATACGCGACACTTGAACTTTAAGAAAATGGCTTTCTTAAATTATTACTTGATGTATATATATATAAATTATGGAATAATTTATATGATATGGATTTAATTATTTATAGGTTAAATAATTAATTAATTATGTTACATTTTATAAAATAGGTTTTATAAATGATGTAAACATAATAAATAAAATGGAAGTTTTATAAAATGTATTTTATAAATTAAATGCAAGTTTTATAAAATGTATTTTTATAAAATAAAACCATTTTATTTAAAATTGGTAGTGGCCTTGGAGTTGTGCATACACATGCTAGAGATGACATTCCTTTGGCCATGCTTTTCCTTTAATCCATATACATGTTCCTTGACTTCTTTGAACACAACATACATGCAATATACTTCAAAAAAACTGCACCAAACTCTCCCAACTGCTGCTGTCCAGGCCGTGACATTTGGGGAAGAAAAGAGGGTTCAAATTTTGGTTTTTGCAAGTATAATTCAAGTGTTCATAAATCCTAACCAAAGTACAAGGTGTTGGTGGTTAGCTTGGGGTATAACAACTTGAGGTTTCATTCTTTTGGAGCTCCATTCATCATCATCATCTTCATCATTTACTACCTAGCTTAGAGAAGGTATAAACACTTTACTTGCTTGTAGTTTGTAAGCATATTTCATCACTTGATCCTAATTGGGATTTTAACTTTAATTGGTTAAAGATTAACAAGTTAATAAATGGTTATCTACATGCTTCCGCTTTGAATGATTCTTAAAAGGTTTTAAGTATTATGAAACTTGTTAAATCCCAACAGTTTTAATTCAATATCAGTTTACATATAACCCGAATATTTTCCTGACTTCATCTTCTTCATATAATAATCGATCAGGAACCCGTTTACAAATCAACAGAGATCAAAATTAATTAATAACGTGTTACTTAATAAATTTTAGGATTTAAAATAGGTACAAAAACGATTAGTAGGTGATCAAATTTATTAAAACAGAAAAGAAAAAAAAATCCTGCTGTTCGTAAAAATAAACTAAGAACTCAATATCTAATCTTGATTTTTGGAACGTTTTAGCCAAAAGTTTTAACACCAAGTATGTTTCAAATCACCTCTATAAACTATAAAAATTTCCAATTTAACTCAAATTGAAACAGCAAATTTGAATTTAGATGAAGAACATTTGTTGACTTTTAAAATTTTAAATTTTGACCTCAAAATTCAATTTGAATACCTGAAATTGGAGGTTGCAACTTTACTGAAAGTTTAAGAAGAAGAATCCTGATGAAACTGTATTATTAGATTTTTAACTTTCGTTCTAATTATTGAATTGGTTAAAAAGTGGAAGATACAGAGGTAGTAAAACGGGTGTTCTCCAGTTTTAAGTTTGAATTCAAAAATTTGCAAACTGTAAAAGGTAATTGAATTGGTTAGCTGATAATGTAGATCGTCTGGTGTCCTTTAACACTGATTTTGATCGATTTAATAATGGACGTGGTATCAATTTCTCAATCAGACAAATACAAGAACAGAACAAATAAATAAAAACAAGAGAAAATCGAATCTGTTATCTGATTTGTACTATGATCACAATGTGATATGAATTTTAGGAGACAAGAAGTACCAATCCAATATAATCGATGTTGATGTAAAACAGAATCAGGTATCTTTTATTGTATAAATATGTATGATTATTTTATTAATTATTAATACAAAAATAATACTGATAATTGGTATATATATATCAGTATAATATATCTGTTTTATATAACTGTATATACTTAATATTATCAGTATTTATATATATCGTATATATATGTATCTATATTTATATATAACAACTATTTAATAAATGGTTATAACTATAATACTTTTAATGTTATAATTAATATTAACAAAAAAAAATCTATAATAATATAATAGTAACAATAATAATAATATTATTAATGATATTGGTAATAATAGTTATAAAATTTATATTAATAATAATATTAATAATTATGACTCCCCGTACTAAATCAACATGTACAGACCATCAACAACAGGATCATTACAAGGTCAAACACTATATGCGTTTTCAAAATAAGTTTGCATTCATGAAAAAAGGTGACGTCACAACTAACGTCAAATGTTTTACATCAAAATTATGCTTCACTGAACAGAAGCAAGTGGTAATAGTACGTGACCCTTAGGTCGTTACAAGTTATAGTTCAAAAGTAATTAAGTTTGAATGCAAGATAAAGTAGTTCATGCGGAGATAACTCTAGAGCAGCGGGTGTCTACAGCAAGACAAGTACACAGCGAAAGCAAGCAAACCTTAAGCACCTGAGAAAAACATGCTTAAAAACATCAACACGAATGTTGGTGAGCTATAGTTTAAGTGTGATAGTAATGTAAGGTAGGCCACGAGATTTTAGTGCTACAAAGAGCGTTTCAAAACAGTAATCCAAATCCGTATGTTTAAGTATATGTTTAACCGTGGGCACTTGGTAACTAACTTAACGTTTATACCCCCTGAAAGTACACTTGACAAGTGCGTATGTTTACGAAGTATTAAACACCCGTTAAATGCTAGCGCGACTAGCCCGAGTGGGGATGTCAAACTCTATGGATCCATATCTAAGATTCTCGTTCACGGTTCAAAAACCAATGATTAAACGTTACCGAGCTAAAGGGAATGTTTCTACCGTTATATAACCCACACATATATAAAGTTTAAGTACTCGTGCCTAGTATGTGAAACATAAAATCCGCATGTATTCTCAGTTCCGAAAATAAGTTAAAGTAAAAAGGGAATGCTATAACTCACAATGATAAAGTAGCGGTAAAGTCGAGTCGGGAAATAAGCAAGTACGTAGGTCCGGAAAGTCCTCAACCTAAGTCAAATAGTACTAAGTCAGTAAATCATCCCAATAGGTTTAAAAATATGTAAATGAGGTCTTAAAGGTCATCATCATTCATCATCAAACAAAAGGTGTAAAGTAAGTTTCGTTCATGAAAAGAGTTTAAAACAAAGGCTGGGTTCGGTCAGTCACCACGGTCTCTAAACAAACTGAAAAGAGGTGAGACCAGTGGCCATTGCTCCGTCTATGAGTCCTTTAAGCGTGGTAAAAATCCCAGAAGCAAACTCGTCTTTATTTGACCGTGGCGACGGTCTAAGTGCAAGTAGGTCAGAATTTTCAGCACAACGTTAAAAGGACATAGGACGATTGGAGGGCCATAAATCCTAAACCGTAACTCGGATTAAGACGAGTCCTAAATGAAAAATTATCTAATCGAACAGAGCTATCTGAAAATCATAATTACAGTAGCTCAGGTCATACGGGTCAGACACAGAAATAGTAAAACAGTAGGGTCAGTAGGTTCCGGTGGTTCTTGGTGCTCGATGCTTATCATGGTTCTCATCCTTGATGCATATAGCTTCAAGTGTATAACTCGTTGATGTGTTTGCATCATCTTGACCAAGGTTTCACCATCATAACACTTGTATAAGTCCAAGACATGTAGCACAACTCATTTAAGTGTTGTAAGTGTTTTGATGAACCAAAGTTACATCAACGTCTTAGATTCAACACATACATGGAATGTAAAAGTAATATTATGTTAAAATCTTGAAAATAAACTTATAAAATCAAGATCTTGAGTTGTAGAACATAGTTCTTAGTTAGATCTTGAAGATCCTAGACCCAAAAGTCTAGATCTAACATAAGTGTACCAAGTTATAATTAAAGAAAGCTTACTTACATGTTCTTGAACTTTTAAAGTTAATTTTAGTTCAAGAAAGTATGAGATCAAAGTTAACTAGTAACACTTGACCAATTTTAACCAACAAACATGAATTTAAAGTGCATAATATAAGGAAATAAACTAAGTAAACTAGTAACTAGTTCATGGGTTGTTCATACTTTAAAGATTCAAACTAAAGTTTGATCTTTAAAAAAGTAAACTTTAAAGTTTACTAACATGAATTACAAGTATGCTTTCACAACACATGAACTTAAATCTTTCAAGATATTAAATGTAGAACATAAACTAGAAAGTTTAGTTCTTGTGTGTTCTTGGAAATACAAGATAAATGAAGAATCAACCTAAAGAGTTTGATTCTTTAATACTAGTAGGTAACAACTAACAAAGACAAGTAATAAAGTAACAACAATGAACAAGTAAACAACAAACAAATGATGATGAATGTGCATGTATGTGGTTCGGTTTTTAGGGAGAAAAGAAGAGAAAAAGAAGCTTTGTTCTTACAATATTTGAGAGAGAATGAGAGAAAGAAATGAGAGAAAATTCAAGTATTATTTTGTGTGTGTGTAAAAGTGAGGAAATGGAATGGAATGCAACTAAGTAGTAAATAAAATTTGAAAGTAAAAACACCTCCCCATGGCACTTAGGCCAACGGTTCCAAGAGCAAAAGGAGGGAGGGAAGTGTACACTAGGTTCTTACATGTAAAGGTCTCAAAAGTTGGTTAATAAGGGTGTTTTCATGGGAATGGTGTGTAACTAGATTCCATAAGTGTTTAATCAACTTAGTTAAGTTAGAAAGTGATACTTGCACGGCAGTAATGGGCTAACAAGTCCATTTAAGAAGTAGGGTGGGCTCATAAGTCCATTAGCACAAATAAAGTCCCAAGTTCAAGTAATTCTCAAGTTAATCCAATTAAAGCCCAAGTAATTAACTAATAACCATAGTTAATCAAAATGATTAATAAAACTTAATCATGAATGTAAATAATATCTGAAAATATTATTCGTGTAACGTACGTATGTCACAAAGACGTTTCGGGCAATTAAAGTCAAGTATGGTAACATGTAAATGTATAACAATACATTCATTTAAATCACAAGTATTAATAATAATAATTATTAATAATAAACATTGGTAAATCCAGGGTCTTTACATTACCCACCTGTTAAAGAAAATTTCGTCCTGAAATTTTAAGGAGTGACCAACAATGGTTCCGCATTTAAATAAGAAGGAGCGCATCAAATTTCCGCGAGACTCGTGGTTCAGAAGTGAGTTATTTACCTTGAAAGGTACTTCGGCGTACGAAAGTAAGAATAGGTACATGCCATAAATTCTCTTGTCCTAAGAGGTCAACAAATTGCTTTCGTTTCTGATTAACAGGAGTATGTCATCTGAATGTATATCCACAAAAGGAAAGATGGTGTGTTTAGCCTTACAGGCATCTTCAGTAAGTTGGATGCGTGAAATGCATCACGAATGATTTTAAGCTCATCTAAAACATTGAGCGTATATGTCGTAATATAAGCTGACAGGTAGAATGGAAAACATAGTGATTACAACCATGCGATTTGATGTCTGGATAGCGTTACCCACGGGTTTTACCAACCCCTTAATTTCGGAAGGAGACCATAGGCATAGGAAATCTGATATTAAGAACGTTTCATTCGAGTAAGTGAATCGAAGTTTTAGCTCAAAGTGACCAACCGGACTTGCAAGCCATAAATATTTGTAGTGTCTTCAGGATGGTCGGAATGGAAAAATGAAGGGTATCACCCATTTTACCACACTGTAGGTGAACTTATCCTTAGATGAAATGAAATCACAGTTATGTAATGTAACTTCATCCTTTCAGTTACATGTTGAAGTTAGGGTTAACGTTAACTAGAGCAACATACAGTTGCAACCAATGAAGGAAGCAATGTGTAGAGTAACCACATCAGTGTCGTAGATGTTTTAAGTAGTCCCCTCCCAAGGGATAACAAGATTCATAGGTTCTCAAAGTATCTTATATTACATTTCCGAAAGCAAGTTGCACGAAAGGTGTGGTCTTTGAACGAGAGTGAACTCTTTGAGCGGTTCGTTCTGAATTTATCCGTGTACTTAAGGGGGTGTGTGGATGAGAAGATACGTGAACCCTTGGTCCTAACGAATGATTTACTCCGAGTGAAAAGAATCTCTAAAAAGTGATTTCTTGTACCACAATATACTGATTCATAGAGATGGTGTTTACGAGGGTGTTGCGTTTAGCCGTGAAATTTAGAGAGTAGAAACTCACCTAGTGCTTTTCCTACAATGAGGTGACCACTGAGTGTACTCTGGAAAACTGATTTATCGACCCGCGTTTTTGTCATGTCTAGATTTAAAAAGAACATTTTATGGGTGCAAAGATTTTCTAATAAATTTTATAAAACCGCCATCCAAAGTGGTTCAAGAGTTTTTAACAAAGATCCTAATAGTAAGTTTCATCTCTAACAGAGGGCGAGAAAAAGTGTGATCCATACATGGTGTAGTCTAATACGAAAACCTTTAATAAAATCAACTGAGGGAGTTTTGAAAAGCAAAACCTTTAAACGTTTGTTGTGATAACATAAACGGAATGAAGTTCCTAGTGATTTAGAAGTAGGTACAACGTGTACCATTTTGCACAAAGCTATATGACTTAAGTTGAATAACTCGGTAAAGGAGCGGTTTTTAAATAATTTGAAGATATAAATTAGTATCAAAATAAGTAAGTATGAATTTGTACATATATGATTTTACAAATCGTATAAGTGACAGAAAAGTTTTTATTACTTTCAGTGTCTGTAAACCTTGTGAGGACCGCACAAATAAACAACTGGTAAAAAATTTTATAAACATAGTTTTTCTTTTCTTATTTCAAAGGTTGCGATTCGAAAAAGGTTGAGTGGAAATTTTTTTTTTTTTTTTTTTGGATCATCGGGTGACCAGTTACTAGGTAATGAAAACTAACGAATTAAATGTAGTTTTGATAATCATCAGGGCACAAATCTTTGGGCCAAAATATTTACGTGTGAAGCCGTTGCTAAAAAGTGAGGTACGAAGGATAGAGCACGAGGATGAGAGGTTAATTGTTTCTTGAATTTGCAAAATGCCAAACAGTTCGTGACTAGTATTAAAGTCGGAATAATGATGGTATTAATACCACTAACTGAGAATCCCTTAGAATGAGTCAGGACTTAGAGCTATGTAAGAAAGAGCATTGTTCCAACAGGTGTGGTAAAATAAATCCATGGGGTAACGCAATAGTTTTGAATGGTTTAAGTGTTAGCGGATGCCCGAAGGCCTTGCATGACGTGGTAGTTAGTGCCTTTATCACATGCACGTAGATCTCTCGATTTTGACGGTTATAAAGCCTTTACGATGAATTGGATACGAATAACACGAAAAGTTTTATATAATAAGCTACGAAAGTTTCTATAGAAATTGTTTATGGTGAGAATGTAAGAGAAGAAACGAAGTTCTTAGTAAATTAGGGTTATGTACAACGCGTACCGTTCAAAGTATAATATCTTTTGAATGAAAGATTTGACTTGTGAAAGTGAAAGTAAAGTTTCATATGTACTTGTTAAAAATAAGTAATTATTTACTTCATTTTATATAACGGGTACGATTTAAAAAAAATAAAAATTTGTATGAATGACAAACAAAATAAATTTATTTTTATAAAGCTTTGAGAGGATAGCACAGTAAAATAATGTGTGTAAAGTTTTGGGCAAACAAAATTTCATTTTTCGGAGGTTACAAGTTGGAAAAGATTGATGAGTATCGAGTAAAAGACTTTTGAAAATTTCAAGTGACATCTGAGCAAAAATGTTACGAGGTAATGAAAATTGTTGGATTTAAATGTGGTTGATGACTATTAGTAGGACATAAGTTCTTCAACCAATAATGCTTAAGTGTGAAGCTGTTGCTTACAAGTGAGGTACAAATGGGAGAGTATGAGGATGAGAATTAGCCACTCATTGATTTTTGGAAAATTTCAAATTGGTATGACTAATATCGAGGTAAGAAGGATGATGTGGTGGTTATCATCGAATAAGAAATTCCTCGAAATAAGTTAGGATTTAGAGTTGCGTAAGAATGAGTATCAAATGAGATTCTTGGGAAATCTTCAATATAAAATTTGAATTGCTGAAGTGACGGAATACAATTTCCTTTAAGTATCGCTGTGCAAGTTCGTCCATTGTATTGGTTTCTTTCATGGCTAGAAAGTGATCAGTTTTGGCGAGATGGTCAATAATAACCCAGATGATGTCCTAACCGCCTACCGTCTCTGGTAGTTAGTGATGAATTTCTTCCCATTTCCATTGTGGGATTTCGGGTTGTTGTCATGTAACTAATAAGGTTCAATTTTCGGGCTACATCTCTTCCCATAATAGTTTCACCATTCTTGTGAGGTATACGAATAAATTTTCCTCATTATAAATAAATTCCGCTTTCATCCTTGAAAGTCAGTCCGTTCCAACTATTTCATCATGTTTTCTAATTTGATGAGTATTAAGTTGATCTTAAAGTTCATTCCAACCAAATCTTATTATACTGCCGTGAAAAGTTTATCAATCTTCTCAAATAACATATGACTGTGTGTAGGTAACTAATCCTTTTCAACCACTACATTAAAACTTCCAAGTTTGGTTAATATGAGGTCATCTCCAAATGACCCACCTGTAAATCTTAAAGTACTACCTTAAATTATTCCTCTATCTTTCTCAGCTTACCATTTTCTTACCCTATAGAATACTTAACCCTCATGGTTGTTATTGGCTTATTGGTCATAACACTAAGGTTCCTGGATATAAGGTTTTTATCACTCCAGTATTAAACAACCTTGAGACAGTAAAACGTTGTGATGAAATGTACCCTAACTAAAATTAGGATCCATGCAAATCTCCATAACGATGATAACGATTGCTCTACCGCAAGTCAGTGCAAGGTTTTTCCTATTTGAGAACTTTTCCCTTAAATGTCTAGGGTGTCGATATCTATAATAAATTTTTGGGTTATCAATACTGCAATCAAGGCCCTTCTTGTACCGTATCTGGCCTACGTGGTTATTCCTTCCATACCTTTAACAGACTATAATGCGCATGCTCAAGTGATCCCTGCCAAAGTTTCCCCTGGATCACCTCATATTCCTCATGTAGTGACATTGGAACTTCTGCATGATTTACTTCAATATAATCACGCTGGTCTGGCGTCATTATATGGTCCATGTAACGTGATCACTTCCAATTATAAACAATTTCATCTAACGGTGCTTTATCTATGCCATCTCGAAACAGAATCTACATAACTAATCTCATAGTTTCTCGATGTGGGTGCATAGGTTCCGTAGATCATGCATTAATGCCTAAATGTCCCGAAGTTTCTTCAAAGGTTCGGATTCAGGTAACGTTGTTAGGTTCCTTCTAAATATTCAATTCGGGTCTCGCGTCGGGTTGTACATGTAGCAAGTAGTAATACGATGTGTTTGAGCATCAGTAGAAGATATTATGACCTTGTGAAAGGAGATGTCCCCCCGACTTATCCAATGTCTAGGAGTGTTAAGGACTTAAGTCCAAAAGTGTCGTTAGATCGTCGAGCAGTTGTAAAGAATGAAAGAGTTAAGTGACGGTCATGAAAGCGTACAAGGTATGTGTCAACTGAACAATCTTCTAGATTGCGTGAAGTAATGGTTCAATCTCTGGAACGGTGGAGCAGTAGTAACAGGTGGATTACACTACTAGTTCTTAGGGTTAGACGAGCGGGAAAGTAGTTCAGGAAAACATCTGAACCGGGGAGGATAGGTTCTCCAAATCGGTATAGCGAATAGTAGACATGTAGCAAGAGTGTAATCAGGCATATCAACTACAGCAGCCTAGATCGTTTACAGCAGCACGTAGTATGGCAATAGTAACAGTATCCTACCGAAGTAACATGCTAAAAGCAGATAGTAGCATGCAGTAGTGAGAGTAAGCAAAAGCATACAGCGAGTTTACATAGTAGTAAAAGGAAGCGGTAGCATGCAGTAAGTTCATACAGTGGTAGAAGTAAGCAGGGGCATGCAGTAGTATAACACAGTAGCATGCAGCAGGTTTCGCAGAAACAAGTAAACTAGCAAGTTGTAGATTAGTCCTATTAGTGAATCCTAGTTGGGTCGGTCCAGACTCACTAATGCATCCTAATTCCCTACAACCAATGCTCTGATACCAAAATGTGACGCCCCGTACTAAATCAACATGTACGGACCATCAATAACAGGATCATTACAAGGTCAAACACTATATGCGTTTTCAAAATAAGTTTGCATTCATGATAAAATGTGACGTCATAACTAACGTCAAATGTTTTACATCAAAAGTATGCTTCACTGAACAGAAGCAAGTGGTAATAGTACGTGTCCCTTAGGTCGTTACAAGTTATAGTTCAAAAGTAATTAAGTTTGAATGCAAGATAAAGTAGTTCATGCGGAGATAACTCTAGAGCAGCGGGTGTCTACAGCAAGACTAGTACACAGCGGAAGCAAGCAAACCTTAAGCACCTGTGAAAAACATACTTAAAAACGTCAACACGAATGTTGGTGAGCTATAGTTTAAGTGTGACAGTAATGTAAGGTAGGCCACGAGATTTCAGTGCTACAAAGAGCGTTTCAAAACAGTAATCCAAATCCGTATGTTTAAGCATATGTTTAACCGTGGGCACTTAGTAACTAACTTAACGTTTATACCCCCTGAAAGTACACTTGGAAAGTGCGTATGTTTACGAAGTATTGTACACCCGTTAAATGCTAGCGCGACTAACCCGAGTGGGGATGTCAAACCCTATGGATCCATATCTAAGATTCGCGTTCACGGTTCAAAAACCAATGATTAAACGTTACCGAGCTAAAGGGAATGTTTCTGCCGTTATATAACCCACACATATATAAACTTTAAGTACTCGTGCCTAGTATGTAAAACATAAAATCCGCATGTATTCTCAGTTCCCAAAATAAGTTAAAGTAAAAAGGGAATGCTATAACTCACAGTGATAAAGTAGCGGTAAAGTCGTGTCGGGAAATAAGCAAGTACGTAGGTCCGGAAAGTCCTCAAACTAAGTCAAATAGTACTAAGTCAGTAAATCGTCCCAATAGGTTTAAAAATATGTAAATAAGGTCTTAAAGGTCATCATCATTCATCATCAAACAAAAGGTGTAAAGTAAGTTTCGTTCATGAAAAGAGTTTAAAACAAAGGCTGGGTTCGCTCAGTCACCACGGTCTCTACACAAACTGAACAGAGGTGAGACCAGCGGCCATGGCTCCATCTATGAGTCCTTTAAGTGTGGTAAAAATCCCAGAAGCAAACTCGTCTTTGTTTGACCGTGGCGACGGTCTAAGTGCGAGTAGGTCAGAATTTTCAGCACAACGTTAAAAAGACATAGGACGATCGGAGGGCCATAAATCCTAAACCGTAACTCGGATTAAGACGAGTCCTAAATGAAAAATTATCTAATCGAACAGAGATATCTGAAAATCATAATTACAGTAGCCCAGATCATACAGGTCAGACACAGAAACAGTAAAACAGTAGGGTCAGTAGGTTCCGGTGGTTCTTGGTGCTCGATGCTTATCATGGTTCTCATCCTTGATGCATATAGCTTCAAGTGTACAACTCGTTGATGTGTTTGCATCATCTTGACCAAGGTTTCACCATCATAACACTTGTATAATTCCAAGACATGTAGTACAACTCATTTAAGTGTTGTAAGTGTTTTGATGAACCAAAGTTACATCAACGTCTTAGATTCAACACATACATGGAATGTAAAAGTAATATTAAGTTAAAATCTTGAAAATAAACTTATAAAATCAAGATCTTAAGTTGTAGAACATAGTTCTTAGTTAGATCTTGAAGATCCTAGACCCAAAAGTCTAGATCTAACATAAGTGTACCAAGTTATAATTAAAGAAAGCTTACTTACATGTTCTTGAACTTTTAAAGTTAATTTTAGTTCAAGAAAGTATGAGATCAAAGTTAACTAGTAACACCTGACCAATTTTAACCAACAAACATGAATTTAAAGTGCATAATATAAGGAAATAAACTAAGTAAACTAGTAACTAGTTCATGGGTTGTTCATACTTTAAAGATTCAAACCAAAGTTTGATCTTTAAGAAAGTAAACTTTAAAGTTTACTAACATGAATTACAAGTATGCTTTCACAACACATGAACTTAAATCTTTCAAGATATTAAATGTAGAACATAAAGTAGAAAGTTTAGTTCTTGTGTGTTCTTGTAAATACAAGATAAATGAAGAATCAACCTAAAGAGTTTGATTCTTTAATACTAGTAGGTAACAACTAACAAAGACAAGTAATAAAGTAACAACAATGAACAAGTAAACAACAAACAAATGATGATGAATGTGCATGTATGTGGTTCGGTTTTTAGGGAGAAAAGAAGAGAAAAAGAAGCTTTGTTCTTACAATATTTGAGAGAGAATGAGAGAAAGAAATGAGAGAAAATGCAAGTATTATTTTGTGTGTGTAAAAGTGAGGAAATGGAATGGAATGCAACTAAGTAGTAAATAAAATTTGAAAGTAAAAACACCTCCCCATGGCACTTAGGCCAACGGTTCCAAGAGCAAAAGGAGGGAGGGAAGTGTACACTAGGTTCTTACATGTAAAGGTTTCAAAAGTTGGTTAATAAGGGTGTTTTCATGGGAATGGTGTGTAACTAGATTCCATAAGTGTTTAATCAACTTAGTTAAGTTAGAAAGTGATTCTTGCATGGTAGTAATGGGCTAACAAGTCCATTTAAGAAGTAGGGTGGGCTCATAAGTCCATTAGCACAAATAAAGGCCCAAGTTCAAGTAATTCTCAAGTTAATCCAATTAAAGCCCAAGTAATTAACTAATAACCATAGTTAATCAAAATGATTAATAAAACTTAATCATGAATGTAAATAATATCTGAAAATATTATTCGTGTAATGTACGTATGTCACAAAGACGTTTCGGGCAATTAAAGTCAAGTATGGTAACATGTAAATGTATAACAATACATTCATTTAAATCACAAGTATTAATAATAATAATTATTAATAATAAACGTTGGAAAATCCAGGGTCGTTACAATAATAGTAATATTAATTATAATAATACTGATATTTTTAATGATAATACTAATATTAGTAATAATAATACTATAACATTTTATATATATATATATATATATATATATATATATATATATATATATATATATATATATATATATATAATTCATATTTATAGATTATATTTAAATTAATGTTAATAACACTAGTATTGATATTAATATTAAGGGTAATAACAATATTGTTATAACAAATATTCTTAATTTATAAGTATTACATATTATAGATTATGTAATATAATTATATAATATATTATATAATAATGAGTATTATATATTTTAATATTAATAACATCTAATCATAATAAAGATATAACAAGTTACATGTTTCTATTTTCATATTAAAATACTAATATTACTAATACTAATATTAACGAAAGTAATAATAATATTACTATAACAACTATATTTCAACTTGTTAATAATCTATTACTAGTTATGTAATATTTAATAATCATATATTTAATATTTATTATTTATACATTTTAATGTATTACAATTATATATATCCTTATCAATTATATATAACAATCATATATATTTATATATAGACTTATTTTAAATTACACTTAATTATTTGGTATCTTATTTTACATATTTAATTCAAATGCTTAAATTATATTTTATAATTTTAAATTAATATACATATACTTACATTTACATATACATATTTATTTACAAACAATTATTCGTGAATTATCGGGAATGGTCAAAAGGGCAAATGCATTCATGTAACTGTTCCAAAGTTTTCGAGACTCAACATTACGGAATTTGCTTATCGTGTCGGAAACATGTAAAGATTAAGTTTAAATTTGGTCGAAAATTTCCGGGTCGTCACAACAAGAATTTCTAATATTAATAAATCATAAACATCGAACAAGAATATTATTATAAATTAATAAAAGAAAGAATAGATATTACCGAATAATATCGGCAGAATAACACTTGTATTTCTTCATAATATCCATAGCGTTACAATGCTTGATAGCTTCTACTACTAACTACATACTAATCTTATATTGATCACTAGAGAGCGACAATAGAGTGATAATTACATTTCCTAATCTCTGTACCTTTCTCTCTCTAGAATCTAGAGAGAGAACTAATCTCCCACTGATTACTAGAGAGCGACAATAGAGAGATATTTAGAGAGAGAAGTGAGAAAGGTGTGTGTTGAAATGAATGCAAAATGCTCTTTAAATAGGCAAAATTTTCTTCGCATACGGCTGGCAGGCCATTTGGCAGACCGTATGGCAAGCCGTTTGCTGGATCGTAACTTGTCTTTCACCGTTTTTGCTCTAGAATATTCGTTTTAACTCCGTTTCTGACGGTTCTTGCACCTACGAGTTCGTAATTAAATATCCTACAACATGAGATCAAGTAAAAAAAATAAAAAAAATAAGTTATTTAAACGTGAGTTAATCATCTTAGCCGGTTTTGCTCGTTTTTCCTTGTTTTTCATTCGTTTTTAGTGATTCTAGAAACATAGCCTTTATAATGACATAATCTACCAAATGAAGCAAATAAATGCTTATTTAGATGATAAAGTCAATTACTTTATCATAAATGAGGCTAATATCGAGGTAAAAATGTGATTTTTTAGCTGATATCAGGCTCTGCTTAACATCATGGTTCTCCAAGAAACATACGTCCGTTGCACTATCTACTACCAAAGTGGAATATGTTGTCGTGGGAAGAGCATGTGCACAAGTGCTATGGATGAAACAAACCTTCATCAACTACGGTATCATCTCTTCTGAAATACCTATATGTTATGATAATAAGAGTGCTATAGACCTATCTAAGAATCAAATATTATAGTCTACGACTAAACACATAGACATTAGGCACCAATTTTTACTTGATCATGTCAAAAAAGGTAATATTGTGATTGATAAGGTAGACTCCTTAGAAAATATAGCTGATGTCTTTACTAAACCTCTAAAAAAGGAGACCTTCGCTCTACTTAGGAATGAGTTGGGAATGCTGGAACTTGTGCATTAATGAAAATATCCCCACTGAACCCGTGCGGTCGAAGGACGGTCGACCGTGTCCTCGATCGCACAACGGTTGACGGCTGTTTTGTCCTTTTCTCACCATCGTTATTATCTAAATCACTTTTTCACCAACCCCACTCCTTCTTTAAACCCAAACCACTAGATTTCAAATTTCATTGTCTCCCTTTTCTCCAACATCTAGTGGTCCTCAAAGGTAAGAACCCAAACTCTTAAATCTTGCTTACTTTCAAAAGTTTCTCATGTGATCCTTTGCCCTTTACATAATCTCACATGAGAATATATTTGGTGTCCTTCATACTAATAGGAACACTTGTTTGATGCATAACTTATCAATTTTATGAAACTTCTTTGCAAAGATCATAAAAAATAGAAGTGCCTTGTAGGAACCTTTTCTTGCATAATTCATAAAAGTTATTTTTGAAAACCACTCATGCACACACAAATGTTTGACCAAGTTCTTGTGATAAATGTCAATCTCATGATACTTATCAAAGTTTGGCAAACATAAATTGAAATGATGAAACTTGTCTATCTTTTCAAAATGGCACAACTCATTTGTTTTCAAAATGTGCCTAGACAAGAATTAATCGACACATGTTTAGCATATAGGTTTTCAAAAAGAATGTTTTAAACATGATTTCCTTGCTAAAATGCTCATGTTCCTAGGAAATGACCAACACACGAAGACAGTGTGAGGTATATCACCAACGACAAATGGAAACTCGAATCCTTCTTGAAAAAAGAGTTGTTCACTATGATGAATTTCCAAACCTCCAAACGACATTCACTCAAAAATAATGCTTCTCTTTCTTAAACCTAGATGAGGTCATCTATCCACCACTTATCTGAGAGTTTTATGCAAGCTTTGAACTTGTCAACCCAAACCAAGTCAAATTTCAACTTTGTAATAAGATTCACACTTGGCCTCTCTCGTACTTTGCTTCAGTTATGAAGATTCCCTCACAAGGACGTAACTTCTACACTCCTCGAACTGATCTTAGATCCTTGCACCCCACATACCCCACACAAGAAATACTATCTACCATCACTCACTCGGATGTACCTCACAATCTCAACCACCTCATCCGAGTTCGAGACTCCGAGATTCATCATGATCTTCAACTCATCTTAACCGTCATTTGACACAACATCTTTTGTAGGGAGACTTCCATCGATCATCTCTAGGGAACCGAAGTAGCCATTCTATGGTCCCTTCTATCAGACGATGTCATAAACTTAGCCTTTATCGTGACTCAACGAATGAGCAATCTTCGTAACCTTCCTAACCGTCCACTTCCCTACTCTATTCATTTCAATCATATCTGTCGAAACCTGGGTATGATAACTCCTATAGACGTTCCTCGTTCCGTGTCAACCACGGTCGACCATTCAGAGACCTGTACGGTCGACCCACGGTCGATCGTGAGGTAAGCCGCAGGCATCCAGGTTTAATTTTATCTTACCTATAAAATCCAAACCTTGGAGCACTTGAAGACTCACCTCTTGCACTTACATTTCCATACATTTACTGATATCATTCAAATACTATTGTAATTTATTTAGAGTGATTCAAGCAAGAGTGATAGTAAACTTAGTTGTGAGTTTACTTGTAAACTATCTTCTTAAAGGGATCTAGAAGATAGGTGAGGTTTCACTTAGTTGGAGCATTAGGATCTTGTGGTAAGAGCATTTGGTGATTGTGAATTCTTCAAAGGGACGTAAAGGTTCATAAGTTTTGGCTTATCGAGGAGCTAGTGGTGTATCCGGACACTCCACCGAGTTTGGAGCATCATAGTGAAACTAACTCTCAATTCGGTGGAATTGAGGAGTGGATTAAGGAAGATTAGTTAATATCTTCCCAAACCATTATAAATCTCTGTATTTGTTCTCCTTTCCCTTATCTTTGCATTTACTTTACTTGTGAACAAACAAATCAAATGGCACTATTGTAATCTCAAGTTCTATATCGAAAAAGTTTTAAAAAGCACATTAAGTAACTATTCACCCCCCTCTAGTTACTTACACGATGGAACTTTGATGATCTTAGCCGACTTAAAACTTGAAGGAACTGGATGCAATTAATTTATTTTATATAAGTTATTTTTTGTTTATTTTTTTCTTATTCGGTTTTTGATCTATTACTGGTGATACTCGATTAGGGTTTTTTTTATCATCTTCATCTTCTTTCTATCTATAAAGTAAAATACTGTGAGTGATTAACAAGTTCATACTCATTTGAACTTGTCTTGTGAGGCCTTTACTGTGTGAACCTATTGTTGTGGTTTGCAATCAGCTTGATTGTGAATGAATTTATTATATGCTTCCTGTGATTGGAAGATTTACTTCCTGTGTTTGAAACATTTGATATTGTGTGTTCTTCAACCCAACACAAAAATTCACCTTCAAACAATGGCGGAGCCATGTTTTACATACAGCTGGTACTAGAGATGACAATGGATCGGATATGGATCAGGTGAGCCTATATCCATATCCATATCCATATCCATTTAATTTTTAAAATCCATATTCATATACATTTAAATATTATTCATCCATCCATATTCATATCCGTTGAATGAAGCGGGTAAATAGATATTCGTTGGATGTTAAGTATTTTTAAAAATGTTCCTATTATGAAATGAAATAATCAAAGTAGTTTTAACAAATATATGTAATATATGCAAGATATACGAATTTAATATTATTCACACACTTGTATCTTTAAAATCTATATTTTCGATTACGTTTTATTAGTTTATAGTGTACATATATAAGGATATGTAAATGTAAACACATACATTTAAGTAACTATGTATATATTTATATGTATATATATTATTTCGGGTGGCAGATGGATATATCCATGAATGAGAAAATATCATCCATAATCCAGTAATTTTTCACATAATCCATATTCATATCCATATCCATTTATCATCCATTTAAATCATCCATATTCATTTAAATTGATTGGATCGGATGGATATCCGATGAATCGGACATTCATTGCCATCCCTTAGTATGTGCCACCGGTCAACAAGGCGGAAATAAAGTCAATTTTTCTAATACCCCATTTAGTGTTGATTTGTTGGCTCATTTACTTCACAACTTTTTTACTAACGGTAAAACTTTTTTTCAATTTGTGTTCCAAATTCCAATGTCCGATTACACGTACCAATTTTATAAGTAACCTCACTAAACGGTTATTAGTGTCCTAATTAAAATATGATGGTAAATGGTAATGTTATTTTATTAAGATTGCAAAACTTCAATGGTTAACAATTATTTTCATAAAAAAATTAATTAGTTTATCAGTAGTGTTCATATTAGAGCACACGGTGTCCTATGGTTTTTTTGGGCGTCGGTCACCACCGACGGTGTAAGTTCTTGTCGTCGTTACATACGTCGTGATTATTATGGTGCACACGATCGTTTGATGAACGTTTATTTTAATGAAGGTTGCAAATATACGGATGATAATTTGAAACGATGATTTCGGATGCGACGACGTGTTTTTCTCCGAATTATGCATGATATACTAAACTACTCCGCTAGACCATTACCTCATTTTCGTAAATGGTTTCAAATCAGGCAAGATAGTCGTGGCAAATGGAGTATTAATACACATTTGAAATTTTATTTTATTTTTTTTATTTTTTTTTAAAGCAAGTAAAATTATATTGATATAACGGAGTCCATTACAAGGTCCTATAATCTATACAGATTAACATAAAATGGAAGATTTACATATGAGCTATAAATATTTTAGGACAAGGACCCGCTACGCACCGCGTCACTTAAATTATAAGCTGGGAGGAAGCAAACCAACAGTACCGCAGCTATGACAAAGCCGATCGCGACCGCCCGTTTAACCAAATGCGAAACGGCAACCAAGACACGAAATATTATAGCGATTTTCACGTGGACTTCCGGATGATATCATAAGTTCCAAGCTTAGCCAATACCCATTCTTTGCATGCTCGAGGAAATGTAGAATGATGGATTAATGAGTCATTGATGTCATACGATTGTTGCTTTTTTAACCTTTTTGAAATCCATGCGAAGGTTTGGGATTGTATTTCAGCAAGGATGATAGCGTCGTTCCATTCTTTTTTACTAAATACCTTAGCGTTACAGTGTTTCCAAATTACGTACGTAGAGGCCCATTTGGTGGCTTGCCATATTGAGACGCCGGAATGTGTAGAAGCGAAGTTTTGGTTGTTTGTTGTAATGTCATGGATGTTGGTTTGGGAGTTATTAGGGAGGTTCCACCAATGTAGAATAGAATTCCAAATCGATGTTGTTTTTGGACAATGAAAGAGGATATGATCAATGGTCTCGACATGAGAGCTACAAAGAGGGCAGAGTAGTGTGTCGAGATCTATGCTACGTTTATCGAGTTTGACTCTAGTTGGGATTCTTCCATATATTACACGCCATATGAAAATGTTGATTTTGAGAGGTATGAGTTTGTTATTGGGTGTTTTTAGTGTGATGTGGGAGTTGACAAGTTTTTTATTGTCGAGAATACGGGCAAGTGATTTTGTTGTGAAGATGCCGGATGGATCAAGGTTCCACTTCCAAGTGTCAGGATTGATCGAGAGGTTAATGGAGGCTATAAGGGAGTTTAGTTCCGACAATTCATTGAGGACTCGGCCTGTGGGTGTTCGTGTCCAGTTCCACGAGCCGGTAGTAATAGAGTTAAATGTAGTGAGCCTATCCGAAACCAAAGCATGCTTGTTTGATTGGAGCATAAATAGTCTTCGAAATAGGCTACAAAATTTTTCACTTCCGCACCAGTTTTCTAGCCAAAATTTGGTGTCGATTCCGTTTCCTATGCTTTTGCTGAATGAAGTGGAAAAGTTGATTCTGATGTTATCCGATGCTTTACCTGCTTTGATAATCTCGTTCCAAATAGTGTTACCTGAAACTTTTTTAGAAAAAACATTAGTGCAAACCCCACCCCCCGCCCCGTTGATGCTCGATATGATTCTTACCCAAAATGCATTTTTTTTCATTGCGAAACCGCCACTACCATTTACATAGCAGTGATATGTTTTTACAAAATAAGGATCCGATGTTCAACCCGCCTTTATCATATGGTGAAAGGATTTGTTCCCATTTTATCCAAAAAAAATTTTCAGAGTTAGAGCCCCCCCCCCCCCCAAAAAATTTCTTCTTTTGGTTTCAAGTATGTTTATTATTTTAATGGGTGCGTGGAAAAGGGGGAAGTAATATAGAGGAAGACTAGATAAGACGGATTTGATTAGAATGAGCCTTCCACCATAGGAAATGGTTTTAGCTTTCCAATCAGAGAGACGTTTATCGAATTTATCGAGGACAGGTTGCCATGAGGAAGCTTTTATGGTCAGGACGCCAATGGGAAGCCCGAGGTAGGTGAATGGGGTGGTGCCTGCCGTGCACCCAATGAAGTTGGCCATTTCTTCAACCTCATTCATAGGCACCCCAATTCCATATATATTACTTTTTTTAAGGTTAACTTTTAGACCGGAAATATTTTCAAAACATTTTAATAATTTAGAGACATTTTTTGTGTTGCGTTTGCTCCATTCACCAAAAAAGATTGTGTCATCCGCATATTGAAGATGGGATACCACTATCTTATTGTGCCCAACGCATAAACCACGAAATTGGTCATTTGCGATTGCACGTTTGGCGAGAATGTTATGACCTTCGGCAGCGATGATGAAGAGGAAAGGAGAGATTGGATCACCTTGACGAATTCCCCTACCGCGGGTGAATTCCGAAGTAGGTGAACCGTTGATGAGGATTGTAGCGACTCAACAAAATCATCATTGACGGAGCCGTCTACTTAGCTCCCGTTACGTGGTCATAAGTCTTTAAAATGACGTTTGACCAAAGAAAATATGTCGCATTCATTTCAAATGTATAGATGTTTCAAGTTTACAAAAGTAGTTCAACGACTAGTTACATAACAACGTTTAAGGTACAAATGAAATATATGCGACACGATTTAAAAGTAAGTCAAAAGATGCTCCATGTATGCATGTATACTCGACATCCAAGTAAGTATCAAAAATAGTGAGCGGAAGCATGTAATACCTATTGTTCAAGGATCTGAGAAAAACATAGAAATCTGTCAACGAAAACGTTGGTGAAATCATAGGTTTAAGTAAGTAAATGAGTAAGTACAAATGAACCACAAGATTTATAACGTTGAAATAATAGTAAACCATTCTAAAAATTTGTTATCACGAGCACCCAATTATCAAGGCTTAACTTTCCACGAACCCCATACACATAGTGTTAGAGCCTACACAGTTTCTCGAAAATATATTTCATCCGAATAACGGTAGCGAACCGTCCGAATGAGGGTTTGTCAAACCCATATGGTCATACAACATAAGTTCTCGCTTACACCCGGCAAGTGTAACTAATGATAATCGAATTGAGGATTTTTGTTCTAACTCGTACGTAGAATGTTTGTTTTCGTACTTGTGTTCACTTTGTAAAATGAAACGTTTATGTTTTCTCATCCCAAATGTAAGTTTGAAGGAGTAAAAGTGGGACTATGATCTCACCTTGAGTGCAATAGTATTAAAGTACTTCACAAGTAAACGTGTGCAAGAACGAATGCTAGTCTTGACCTAAACAAATAGGTTGTATCAATAACGGTAAACACGGTTGATCAAAGATGTTCAATTAGTCCTATGGCTCGTTACGACTCGATTATGTAGCATGTGAATCAAATTGTCAAGTTTCATGCAAGATACAAGTATAGAAGCAAGTTAGGATGGTTGCATAAGTATTTCGTTAAGTTTGACTAAAAGTCAAACTTGGTCGAGTCAAAGTCAACGAAAAAGTCAACACGTTCGGGTCGGGTCTCGAATTATTTTTTTGAGGTTATTAATCATATATAAGCATGTTATAACAAGTTACATGATAATCGGAGGTGCGTAGCATAGTTAGAATTTAATGTAAAATTTGAATTTAAACAGCCATTTTTCCCTGCCTTAAGCCGCGCCGCGGCTAGAACACCCGCGCCGCGGGCTAAAGCATGTTTTGAGAGTCGAGGATTTTGATCGTCCTAGACCATCTGAGTCTGTGTTAAGCCGTGCTGCAGCCTGGAGGCCCGCGCCGCGGTGAGTATCTGATCAGCAATCTGGGTAGTTTTCAAGTGTCAAAACGAGCCAAACTTCAAACAAGCATAATTTATGAACCGTAAACACCTAAAACGCATATCTTATATTGTTGGAAAAGTAATTTAACAAGGAACACAACTAAACACCTTTCATCAATAAAACAACATCACTTACAAAAATCAAATCCAAGTTGAATGCTCATTTAATGTTCATCATAAATACCTTCAAGTTCATAAATGCACATTTATGATTCGGGAATTAAATATACACATATCATACGCCATTTCGTAGATAATTACGCATACAATACAACTAAACACTTACAACCCACATTGCAAAGCATTCTATGCCTCAAAAGTTCATATTTAAGTCTATCAAACCCTAACCAAAATCACAAAATCAAGAATCAAGTTTATGAAGTTTTTCCAAGTCAACCTACATACCAAAATGAAGCTAGTGATGCTAGTAACACATTTAATACATGCACTTTTAACATATAACAACATTTAAGAAACTAAATCTCAAGATCCAACACACCAAATTTCAAGATCAAGCTAGTTACTCAAAACAACAAGATCGAGCATACAAATCATATATTCATGTTAGACTTGAGCCATAGACACTAATTAACACTTTTATAAGTTTAAAAACATCAAGAACAAGAAATCTAGTGTTTTTGGAAAGTTACTCAAAATAGATGAAGTTGGTATGAAATTGAAGAGGAAGATACAAGGATTCCAAATATGTAATTTGTTTTGATGTTTGATTTCTAGATTGAAAATGGATGATGAATCTTTGTTTGAGGGTTTGAGAGAAAAAGTTGAAGTAGTAAAAATAAATGGGGAGGATTAATGAATGGAGGAGGGTGAAGGTTGTCTAGTTGACCTAGTCATCTCTTTGTCCTCTTGACAACAATGGTCCCTCAAGATTCAAATGGGTGCGTGAATTAACCAAACGAATTACTTTAAATACGTAGAGTAAACAGGAGATGTTATAATTAAATAACGGACTTTAAAATAATTATACGGAAAGTAAACGGAAAAAGACGTGATGTTACATTACCTACTCCTTAAAAGAAATTTCGTCCCGAAATTTAAGTAGGCGTAGTAGTCGTCGTTTCTTCCTCGAGATCTTGTGTTTCCAATTCCGCGAATAAAAGAGGGTACTTCCTTTGCATTTGATCTTGTCTTTCCCAAGT